>NW_026442097.1:2112500-2587500 GCF_026898425.1 Galleria mellonella
ATAATTAAGTCTAATTGAATAAAAACTCTGTTTTGAAATAACATTTTGTTTAAGTAAACATAATTTTTAATGTAATTTCAATTGAGAAAAATGGACAAGAAAACTCAGCTGTAATTCTTTTAGCAAACAAGTTCAATTAAAAAGTAATGAAATTGTTTGAATACCTACAAATAATCAAACAATATCGGTTATAACTCGCGGCTTGGCTTCGTTTAATAATATAAAACATCGTTATGTTAATATTGATATCTTTATTTATTATATTTATTTATAATTAAATTTTAATGCACAATAAAATTTTATCTACAATTTGGCGGACTTAACACCGGACGGTGTTCTCTACCAGTCAACCATTGGACAAACCGAGAAATACGTAGGCGGTGCATTATTGAATAGAGGAAATATAAAGCAACACTTGATATATTTATATATTATAAACATATAACGGGACTAATATAAACATATACATAATAAAAAAAAAATATTCACTATTGCACTTTCAAAAAAAATACAGCGATTAGTTTAACAACTTGTGAGCAAGGGTGGGCTTATCTCTGAAAGAGATCTCTTACAGCCAAATCAGTGTAATAAGAAAATGATTAGCGGGTAATTTAGTGTAAGAAAGGTACAGGAAAAAAGATACACAAGGTAAATAGAATACAAATAAAATAAATATATCCAAATTATATATATATATATATATATATATATATATATATATATATGTGTGTGTGTGTGTGTGTGTGTGTGTGTGTGTGTGTGTGTGTGTGTGTGTGTGTGTGTATTAACCTATTTTATTTTTTTACTAAATAGACACCTAATATTTGTTATATGTACTACTAGAATTTATATTGTAAAACGAATCCTGCTTCCTACAGGACAGACTCAGCCTAGTCTAGGAAACAATGATAAACTTTATACTTATACACATACTTTAAGAATAAATACATTTTCATTTTTTATTATTGATATAATATTTTATTTTGGGCCATAATTGTGGTAAAAATTTCACTGTACCTTTGTTTTTGGAGAATTCTGAGAGCTTTTTCAACTGCGGTTGCCAAATCACCGCGCCTCCCAGGTGTGGTAAATACTGGCAAAACACTCTAACGTCTATGGGCGAGGCCTATGTTCAATAGTGGACAGTTAATGGCTAAAATATTTATGTTGTACCTGACTTTGTACAAAAGTCGTTTGCTTGGGTACTTCTGTACCATTCGTGTTTTAACCGTGAAGCAGTTGTGTTTGCATGGCTGTGTTTCGATTTGAAGGGTGGGATATGGCAGTGAATTTACTGGGTACAGAGGAATAACACTTTAGTCCTCAGGAAAGACAACGCATGAAGGGTATCATGGGCGAAGCAGCATACTTTTATATGTCCATGGTACTATTCATGTCTATAGGCGACAGTTACTATTTGTCATCAGGTGAGCCGTCAGCTTCTTTATCATTTATAGTTGCATAAAGTGTGTGTGTATGTATGTATATATATATATGTATGTGTGTGTGTGTGTATATATGTATTTTGCATATATAAAAACCGTTCAATTGTGTCATCACGCAAATGTTAATACGATTCATGGCTTAACATAGATATAAATTTGATTATGTATTGACTGTAATTCAGCTGTACATTTTCCAAAAAAATAAATAGATAAATAAATAAAAAACTATGATATTATTATAATTCCTAGTTCGATTACTTAATAACAATTTCGCTCCGATTTCGCACGGTTTTTTGAAAATAAAATACCGCTAATATTACTTGGTGACAATGTTGCTTTCTCTAAATGAATGAAATTCATAAACACAAATAACGTTTAACCGATTTTAAAAGTTCTTTCACGTATAGAAAGCTACTTTATCAGCGAGTAACATGGGCTATATTGTATTAAAAAGAAGACTGCGCGAAGCCGGGATAAGTTTGGTAGTTATATTACAATGTATTATGTTACAATATATACTGTGTGGGACCGGCATGGAATGGGCCACTCCTTGCTATCTCGTGGGTGTCGTAAGAGGCAGCTAAGTAAACTTAATAGTCGAGGGATAGGCAGCAGCGTCCCTCTTCAAACATCACCAAAGCCTAACTACGGTTGTCAACTAGTCTGCCAGCGTGGAAACTTCTTGAAAATCTCCCCTTATGGGCCTGGCCTATATTTAGGCAGGGCACCAGTGAAGGATGATAGGTGAGGATGAAGCAGGTCAGTTAGCCCATCGTGATGAAATCAACAATAGTTCACAATGGTTTCCAGGGGGAACCACGCGGAGGTCGACCTGATAGGGCATATTGCTAGCAATGGGACTGTCAAACTCCATTGCTAACAATTCCTTCCCTCCCCCCTTCCCCGTGGCCTATATTCAGCAGTGGACAGTCCGTGGACAGACAGTGGATATGAATTTTTTATACTACCTTAATGGCAAACCAGTATACGATCCGTCTGATGGTAAAGGGGGTTACCATAGCATATGGACGCCTGTAATACCAGGAATGTCATGCGCGCATTGTCGACCCTAAAGACACTTTAATACGCTCTGTTTGAAGAACCCTATACTGTAGACTGTAGGGGAAGCCTCTGTAGGAAGATCATTCCACAATCTGATTGTTCGTGGGAGGAAGTTCCTCTGAAACTACTTCTGTGCGTGGGCATTTTGGTTCTAAGATGTGAGAACAGATTCCCTGCTGATAGTGAGCGGTGCAATGGTGAATCATAATGATGATGATGATATTTAGTTATAAATATCGACAAGGAGTTCACCCTCATACCCTAGAGCCAAGATGATTACGTACAACACTATTTCAGAGATGTTTCCTCTCACAAACGTTCAGGTTATGCAAAAAACTCGCTGCCGAGGTTTTTCCAAGAGACTACAGCATGGAGTTCTTCAAAAGGGGAGTAAAGAGGTTTCTTCAGGGTCGGTAACGCGCGCGTAATACCCCTGGTATTGTTGGCGTTTATGAGTTCTGGTAACCGCTTACTATACTGGGTACAGCGGAATAACACCTGAGTCCTCAGGAATGGCAACGCATGGGGGGTATCATGGGCGAAACAGTATACTCTGTTATGTCCATGTCTGCTCATGTCTATAGGCGACGGTTACCACTTTCCATCAGGTGGGCCGTCAACTTGTTTGCCATTCTAAGTTGTATAAAAAAAGGTTGGCTGTATGCTTGATTGCCACTTCAGTGGTATATAAAAAAAAAAATATAACCTTAATTCGACAAAATAAAACTACCATTTTCTCAGTACACTTTATTATAATTGTACGTTCGTTTAGCACGTTCGTTTCTAGGAATAGCAAAAAATTTAAATCACCACTCTGTTAAGTTAAAGCGAAAGATGTTAAGAGAGAATGATATTTGTAGAATGTATAATGTAAACGTTTATTAATACAGTAATAATAGTAATATAATAGTAAAGAAGGAGAACAATAGAAAATATAAAAAAGGTATAATATTAAGACGATATGTGTGCCGTGGCGCCAACAACAACATTCCTTTTGATATACGCATGCGCGGCCTGCGCGCGCAACCCGTAGTCGCCGAGCGCCTGCGCGTCCTGCGCGCGCATAGTAACATAAAAAAAGTTGCGTGCGCGACCGACCGTATTACATATATATATAAAATATTTACGCTTGTCTGCGTGTTTTTACAAAATAAATAAAATATATAATTTTATAAGTATGCTACATCACCCCCCTCTAGAGACCGTCTCACGGGCGATAATATTTAGGGAAGTGAACAGTACGACCTGATCTCGTCTTGCGGATATCATTTCTTCCAGTTTTGTTTGTCGTAGTGTGTTGTGGCGAATTTGTGGAAGAAGTGTTTGTATTGTGTGTTGTGTTATGATTGTTTTGTGTGTGATTGCTTGATGATTGATTACTAGATGTGTGTGTATCTGGTGTGGTTGTACTCTTGTATGTGTTAATGTTCAGTAGCAGCTGTAGTTCTGGATCGGATTGTTGTGCTTTCGCTAACAGCTCTAAGTCCACTGGTTGAACTATTTCTTCTACGCGTGAAAGGGTATCAGCTACTACGTTATTCTTACCTGAGATGTGCCTGATATCTGTTGAAAACTGCGAAATGAAGTCTAAGTGTCTGAACTGTCTTGGAGAGCAATTTTCCTTTCTTGAGTGAAAAGCGAAACATAAGGGTTTATGGTCTGTATAAATAATAAAGTTTCGTGCTTCTACCATGTGCCTGAAATATTTGATTGTTTCGTATATCGCCAACAACTCCCGATCATATGGAGAATATTTTCGTTGGGTTGAATTTAATTTTTTAGAAAAGAATGCCAGAGGTTGCCATCCTTCATTTTCTTTGTACTGCTGTAGCACTGCACCTATTGCTGTGTCAGATGCGTCTGTAACGATTTCTAGTCTGGGTGTGCTAACAGAGCTGCTTCACAGAGTCCCTTCTTACAGGCCGTGAATGCTTCGAGTTCCTTTGGAGAGAATGTGACAGGATGAGAGCCTTTTACCGAGCCTACTAATAAAGAATTTAAGGGGTCTTGGTGTTGGGCAGCATCAGGAATGAATCTCCTATAAAAATTAAGCATACCCAAGAATCTCCTTAGTTCCCGTATTGTTTTTGGCACCGGAAAGTTCTGTATAGCTTCGACCTTGGAGGAAAGCGGCTTAGTACCATCAGCAGATATGAGGTATCCTAAAAACTTTACCTCGGTAGCACCAAATACACATTTCGAGGTGTTAATTACCATACCGTATTCGCGTAGTCTAGTAAACAGCTGTCTTAGATGGTGCTTGTGCTCCTCTTCATCTTTCGAGAAGACTAGGAAGTCATCCAAATAAAGGAATGTAAAATCAAGTCCTCTCAGCATCTCGTCCACAAAACGTTGAAACGTCTGTCCGGCATTACGAAGTCCGAACGTCATGAACGGAAATTCATAAAGACCGAACGGCGTCGTGATCGCGGTTTTCTTGATATCCCCGGCGTTTACAGGGATTTGATGGTAAGCTTTCACCAAATCAATGGTAGAGAACACTTTGCAGCCTGAGAGATTATGGGCAAAGTCCTGGATATGACGTATAGGATATTTGTCAGGTATTGTTCGTGCGTTTAACATTCTATAGTCGCCACATGGACGCCAGCCATTATCTTTTTTAGGTACAAGATGGAGTGGTGAGGACCAGGACGACTCGGAAGGTGTACATATACCATTCATAAGCATTTCAGCAAATTCCTGTTTAGCTATTTTTAATTTGTCAGGAGCTAACCTGCGTGGTGTTGATGTAACTGGCGGGCCAGGAGTTGTACGTATGTGGTGTACAGTGTTGTGACTGGGGATGCGGTGTGTACCATGTGGACGAGTAATATCAGTATATTCCCTAAGTATACTGTGATATATAGACTCACCCATGATACTTTTTACCGAAGAAATGATATCACAAGACTGAGCAGGCGAAGCCGGGGTCGCGAGGGTTGTATTGTTATCGATCAAGCGTTGGTTCCTGCAATCAACAACAATATTAAAATATGACAAAAAATCGACACCGATTATCGCCCTTGTTACGTCCGCAACAACAAATCCCCAAGCGAAGTCACGACGCAAGCCTAGGTTTAATACTAAATGTACATAACCATATGTTGCAATTGTAGTGCCGTTTGCTGCACATAATTGATAATCCGATTTTGGTCGACGTTCTTTTAGATAAGTACGAGGGAAAACACAGAGGTCACTACCCGTGTCTACTAGAAATTGCGTCTTCGTTTTCTTATCTGTTACAAATAGGCGACCATTTGTAGTGCAATCGTTGGCCGCCATTACCGAATGTTGCGTTTCGCCAAAAAATCGCAGGGTTGAATGCATTTTCTAGCTTGATCACCGAATTTGGCATGGTACCAGCAATTGGGGTACTTCTTATTGTTTGAAGCTGATCTTGATCGAGATTGTGATCTTTTTCGCAATCGGTTAAATGGTTGACGTTCGCTATTACGAGATATTTTGTCTAACCTTGTAGTGAGAGCGGAGACTTGTTTTGTGAGCTCTTCTATTTGCTGGTTTAGGTGATTAATACACATACCAGAAGATGTTGCTACCGATGTGGATGCTACTTGCAGAATTGGAGGTACAACGTCATGTATTCTGTCTGCCAACTCGGCTAGTTCTTCTAGTGAGGCTTTCGGTTGTGATGCAATAATTGTCTGTGTACTTGCTGGTAGACGACTGGTCCATATAGTACGTAAAACCCTTCCGGCACCCCAGGCCCAGCAAGATTCTGGAGATGTCTGACGAACTGAGAAGGTTTGCGATCACCAGCTCTTCATGAATGAGGAGTTGTTTAACCTTCTTCTCTCTCGATGCTGACAATCGTTTAATAAGTTCAGTTTTAAGTCTGTCGTATTTGTTAGCCATCGGTGGGTTTGTGATGACATCTTCTACTTCCGCTGCATATTGTGGTTCCAATTGGCTTATAGCGTAGTAAAACTTCGTGGAGTCTGCAGTAATGGTGGCTAGTTGAAATTGCCCCTCTAATTGTGCGAACCACAAAGCAGGTTTTTCAGGGTAGAATGGAGGTACCCTGACTCCCACACGGCAGGATTCCATGTTCTGTGCGCCTGGCTCCACGGTCATCTTGATAATCGTGAACAGTTTGAGGTCACCAGTAAAGCGAAATGATATTAAGAGAGAATGATATTTGTAGAATGTATAATGTAAACGTTTATTAATACAGTAATAATAGTAATATAATAGTAAAGAAGGAGAACAATAGAAAATATAAAAAAGGTATAATATTAAGACGATATGTGTGCCGTGGCGCCAACAACAACATTCCTTTTGATATACGCATGCGCGGTGCGCGCGCAACCCGTAGTCGCCGAGCGCCTGCGCGTCCTGCGCGCGCATAGGTACATCAAACCAGCTGCGTGCGCGACCGACCGTATTACATATATATATAAAATATTTACGCTTGTCTGCGTGTTTTTACAAAATAAATAAAATATATAATTTTATAAGTATGCTACAAAGTATTACAATAATTTTGACCTTACAAAACTTATTGTTATGTAAAACGCTTTACTTTTGTGATAAAAAAATTACATTATTTTTTCCATAACAGTACACAACCGGCCCAATGTGTAACTTAAACGAGTCGACAACACAATAAATTATGCAAACGCGATATCGAAAATCTTCAAATAGACCACGCCACGTACTTCGACACACTGTGGTCTAGTTTCTACAAAATGAAGTCCAAAATTTATGTATTAATAATAATACATTTTATTTCCGCTCAGGTGAGTTTTTATTTTCATTCACGAATAGCTGTTACTCGCGGGATGTTGTTTTTTTATGCAACTTAGAATGGCGAACAATCTGACGGCCCACTTGATGGAAAGTGGTAACCGTCGCCTATAGACATGAGCAGTACCATGGACATAACAGAGTATACTGTTACGCCCATGATACCCCTATACGTTTCCATTCCTGAGGACACGGGTGTTATTCCTCTGTACTCTGTAAATTCGCTGCCATATCCCACCCTTTAAACCGAAACACAGCCGTCCAAACACAACTGCTTCACGGTAGAAACACATGAGATAGAAGTGCCCAAGCAAAAATATTATTGTTTGCCAGCAAACAAGCATACAGCCGGTCTGATGGTAAACGATCACTGTAGTCTATGGAAGCCTGCAATATCAGGAGTGTCACGTGCGCGTTGCCCACCATGAAACTCATAGAAAAACTCAATTTTTAATTTATAATGTTAGCAAAAGATTATCTTCTCCCTAATTTCTTTGTAGTATAGGCAGTGCGTATGAGTATAGGCGGCCCACTTGATGGAAAGTGGTAACTGTCGCCTATAGACATGAGCAGTACCATGGACATAACAGAGTGTACTGTTTCGCCCATGATACCTTCCATGCGTTGCCATTCCTGAAGACTCAGATATTATTCCTCTGTACCCTGTAAATTCACGCCATATCCCACCCTACAAACCGAAACACAGCCAGCAGCCACACACATAACTTAGTTATAACTTGTTCTACCTAAAACAAAATATAATATAAAATTGTTTATTTAAGCAAAAATACTCTGTCAAGTTCAAGATCAAATGAAACGTGACGATTGCATTAAAAATTATGCATTAGAAGCAAAGTAATTACTTAATTATATTGATTTTTAACTTATTACGATGTAATGTTATGAAATATTGAAATTTCCAATTGAATATGTTATTATATTCTATGTTAGGCATGGACATGGCATCTAGCGTGGCAACTACTGGCAAAATTCCTCTTATGGGGAAAGCTTATGTCCAGCAGTGGACAGTTAACGGCTGAAATAATAATAATAGGCATGGGCAATATTGAATATCGATCCGATATCTATATATTGGGTTCCTGTGGATAAACCCCATATCGATAACATCTAGATCGGTCGGGTATCTATTTTCGAATATATTAAAAGTATCCCATATAATTTATTTGTTATTGAACCAGTATATAGTTGCAATATCTATTGCAACTAAAATATATAGATATTGCTATATATTGCCCAGCTCTAGTATATACACCTTTTTATTTCCTTTACAGACAGTAACGTCCCAGGTACCCCCGTACGAGTGCAACATACCAGGCGTCAAATGTTATTACTCCACTCCGTTTGAAACTGCGGCTCTTAAAGCTACACCGATAATGTCTCCACTACCGCCATTGGCAAGCCCGTTACCGCCGCCGGCGACCCCATTACCAGTATTACCAAGTCCGGCACCGATAGTGGCAACTCCATTGCCACTCCCGGTAACTCCGTTACCAGCGTTTCCAAGTCCGGTACCAGTAATGCCAAGCCCTTTACCGCCACCATTGGCCCCATTACCAGTATTACCAAGTCCGGCACCGATAGTGGCAACTCCATTGCCACTCCCGGTAACTCCGTTACCAGCGTTACCAAGTCCGGTACCAGTAATGCCAAGCCCTTTACCACCACCAATGGCCCCTTTACCAGTATTTTTAAGTCCGGCACCGATAGTGACATCTCCAATGCCACTCTCGGTAACTCCATTACCAGCATTGCCAAGTCCGGTAGCTGTTATGCCAAGCCCTTTACCGCCACCAATGGCCCCATTACCAGTATTACCAAGTCCGGCACCGATAATGGCAACACCATTGCCGCTTCCGGTAACTCCCTTACCAGCGTTACCAAGTCCAGTACCGGTAATTCCAAGTCCGTTACCGCCACCGATGACCCCATTACCAATATTACCAAGCCCGGCACCGATAGCGGCAACTCCATTGCCACTTCCGGTAACTCCGTTACCAGTATTACCATGTCCGGCACCGATAATGGAAACTCCATTGCCACTCCCGGTAACTCCGTTACCAGTATTACCATGTCCGGCACCGGCAGTGACAGCTCCGTTGCCTCCACTAGAAAATCCGTTACCGCTAGTAGCAGACCTGTTACCGCCATTGGCAAGTCCGTTGCCGCCACTGGAAAATCCGTTATTGCCACTGGCAAGTAAATTACGGGATTTAGAAAATCCGTTGTTGCTATTGGAAAATTCGTTATCGTTGCCTGAGTCACTTCGTCGTAACTTAGGTATTGCTTACAACAAATCAATACCACCACCTTTTATATAATAAAGTTATTACTTATTTAATTGTAGTTTTATTGGAAGTTTTTTTTTTATACAACTTAGAATGGCAAACAAGCTGACGGTCCACCTGATGGAAAGTGGTAACCGTCGCCTATAGACATGAGCAGTACCAT
Source organism: Galleria mellonella (assembly GCF_026898425.1). NCBI lineage: Eukaryota > Metazoa > Arthropoda > Insecta > Lepidoptera > Pyralidae > Galleria > Galleria mellonella. Next base: position 2,122,241 of record NW_026442097.1, read on the forward strand.
GGCCATAACAGAGTATACTGTTTCGCCCATGATACCCCCCATGCGTTGCCAATTCTCAGAACTCAATTGTATTCCTCTGTACCCAATAAATTCACGCCATATCCCACCCTTCAAACCGAAACACAGCCATGCAAACACAGCTGCTTCACGGTTGAAACACGAATGGGACAGAGATACCTAAGCAAGCAACTTTTGTACAAAGTCTCCCTCTGGTAAAGTGTTTAATTTATTTATTTTAATTTAATTTATTTAGTTGTAATGTAGTGTAATATAAATTGGACTCTCTTTTCCGCGTTTAGCCTCTCATTTGGGCCGCTGTGCGTATGAGTTGTGGCTAGTACAGCCAACCCAGTTCCGCTCAGAAGCACAGAACCTTCCTGGGATCTTCACAGACCTTACGGAGCGATCTTACGGCTCTGAGGCTAAACGTTGAGGGGCCACAGCTTCATTTTCCAGCATTACATGAGCAGCCGTTTCTTCAGCATCAAAACAGCCTCGAAATAGAGGGCTGTCTGTGGCTCCTATGTGAATTAGAAGAAAACTTGTGTAGCAATGTGTGTTTGTGTATGTATGTGCGTGTGGGTGTGGATGCGTGAGTGCGTGCGTGCGTGCGTGCGTTCGTGGGTGCGTGAATGCGTGCATGCGTGCTTACGTATTGAAGATTTTTTGCGTTTTGTAAATATCTCAAGAATGCAATCGAATTTCTACTACGTATTTTTACCGTGAAGCAGTTGTGTTTGTATGGCTGTGTTTCGGTTTGAAGGGTGGGATATGGCAGTGAATTTACTGGGTACAGAGGAATAACATTTGAGTCCTCAGGAATGGCAACGCATGGGGGGTATCATGGGTGAAACAGTATACTCTGTTATGTCCATGGTACTACTCATATCTATAGGCGACGGTTACCATTTTACATCAGGTGGGCCATCAGCTTGTTTGCCATTGTAAGTATCATAAAAAAATGCACATATGAAAAGTGCAATAAACATAACGGAACACGCTGTGACGTCCATTACCACTCCACTAATGCGTTTTATTTTTTGAGGACTAAGATATCTTATTAGGCTGTATACTTTTATGTCGTGGTTAAAAAAAAACAATTTGATTGCACCATTTATAAAATAATAAATACAGTTAATTTTAATGAGAAGTGATACAAAATGCGGCCTTATCACTTCTAATATTAATAATTACTTATCTAAGATAATAAGAAATATAGTTTCAAAAGATTTGATTATGTAATTACTGATATGACATCTTGATAGTGAATTACAGATAAGAAATTGATATTTAAATAAGTGAATTGTCGAAGAAAATATTATTTGAACATATTAATTAAACCAACAAAATGTTTCGACCATTGTCTTTTACAATACAACTCTTGTTAATTCATGTAAGTATATCTTTAAATATATTTTTTATTTAAAGTATTATAAACTATTAATTCTAAATTTAAACCCTAAATTAAAAAAAATAATATATTTTTTTACGACAGTGTTACTGCCATAGTTCAACCATAGATTAAAAATACATTCTTTATCTGTGGTTGAATTAAAACATTTCGAATTTAAAGAATTGACTGTATGGCTTAATTACCTTTACCTGCCTATATGGTAAACTGAAAAAAAAAACAACAAATAACATCTTTCTAATTTCATAAATAACTTCCAAAAATGAAACTTTGAGTGTAAATACTATTTAGATAAATATGTATTTCCTTCTTTCATATGGCTGTCATAAAAGGCGACTAAGGGAATTTAATGGTCAAGTGATTAGTAGCAGCGTCCCTCTTAAAACATCACTAAAATCTAACTGCAATTGTTAACTTGCTTGCCAAGCGTGGCAACTACTAGCAAAACCCTCCTTATGTCACCTATGTTCAGCAGTGGACAGTCAAGAGTTGATATAATATGTATAATAATAAAAAATATTTCTTTTTTTAAATTTTTAATTTGTTTTTTTTTAGGCAATCCTAGCACAGGTATTACTGCCAAGATCTGAATATGCGCCGAGAAACACAGAAATTAGTATATCTTCGTTCAAACATACGCCATTATCGTCAGAAAAAATTAACTCCATTGTCTCTGCGCTCCGCAAAACGCCTACCAACACGGCAGTGATGAACGATAAAAAAATGTACCTGGCAGAAATATTGAAACAGTCGGCCATACAGAGATTAATGCTGGCAGCTGACGCCAATAATAATATGCTAAAAAGAATACCCAATTCTGGCAACGATAAAAAAATAAAGGAAAACAATAAATATGTTATAAATACTGCAAATTTAGCGGCCATTATAAACAGTAATTTACGCAAGAGACTGGCTGAATCTAAACAATGATCTTCGCTTCATAATTTTCTAAAAAAAAAAAGATTGTTCTATTTTTAAAGTTGTTGCATACTGCGAATTTTATCACGTATTACGTATGTAAAAATTGAATTGAAGTTATAAACAATCCAGAAAAAAAAAACAGAATTGAAATTAAGTATTGATTCATTAATAAGTAAAAAAAAGGCGCGAAAAAAATGATAGTATGGGGAAAAATTCGCAGTGCACAATAACTCTTAGTAATTTATTTAATTTATTTTATCCCGCCTGCCAAACGTGGCAACTACTGGCAAAAACCATCAATAGAGGAATGTGTTCAGCAGTGGATATATTATTTGTACAGAAATATTGTAATTATTTAAAGAAGAGATGTCTAAAATATTATTTTACATTTTATTTTATATGAAATATTATTTACAACTGTACCCATCCCACCTATCATAGCATTATGGATCCTCTATAATGCTTACCATAATAATATTAAGTCAGCCTTAGATTATATAGTTAAAGCATCGAGTCTCAAAAACGGATCAAATTTTCGTCAGCTAATTGTCAAATTAGCTGACTTGTTTTTTTGTGTTCTTTATATTGTACTCACGCACACAATGTATCTTGACGTATATATATTTAATTATTTAATAAATAAATTGAGTTTTTACGTATTAAAAAGATAACAAAAATATTAAATAAATATAGAAGTTAAAAGGTAACACTCTGAACTATTTATCATGCAAAATTGTTATGAAAAAGTTGACCCGATTTTTTGGAAACATTTGTATGGAGACGCTCTATCTATATAATTTAACATGTCAGTAAACATCCATTGTAACATTATGGAAATATGAAAAATTAAATAAATATGAAATATGATATCTAAATAGCAACCAGCCACGCTTTCGCACGGTTTAAAATAATAAAATGTTATCTATGTTAGTTACTGATAATGTAGCTTTCTATAGGTGAAACAATTTTGAAAATCTATTGTTTTTTTTTATAATTTATCCTTAATATATATATATATATATATATATATATATATACACTGACACTTCCCTATGGTTGACTGGGAGTGAATGCTTTTAGCATTAAGTCCGCCATGTACACATATTTGTACTAATAAATAAATAAATACACAATACATAAATAAGGCATATAGTTCTTCTTCGTTCAATTTAAATGGCTGCCACCAATTTTGATTGATGACTCCGCCAACGTCATTGTTAGAGGCATATAGTTGAAACGAAATAAAATGAATTTATTTTGCTAGAATGCAAGTAGTTTTAGACGAAAGAGATTTACATTTCCCGTACACATTCTGCCTCTATATCGAATAAACCAACAGCATATTGCATTATAACACATAAAACAAACATTAAAAATAATACAATATTAATGCAAACGCCTTTTACAGGTTTATATCTATAATAAGTTTACTATTGTAATCTTTTGGAGGAAACAATAAAGTGTATCTATTAATTTATCTATCTATTTATCTTATTTTGAATTCCCATTTTTATTTATTTTAGAATAAACTGTATTAATTTATTTAAAAATAAACTTAGGTATATGATTGAAACATGGTTTAATTTTTAATGCAGTTAACTGCAAAATTAATGTTGTATTTATTTTATTGTTGAACATACTGTCCTGCGTGGTCCCGGTATAGAATAGGCCATCCCATCCCTTCCCGTGGGTGTCGTAAGAGGCGACTAAGAGACGCCGAGGAATTCTAAGAAACTTAATTTAATGATCTTCAAATATATATACACATGCTTGCTGTATGTAGACATATCTACATGCGTACCTCGCTTTACCTTAAGAATGAATGAATGAATGAATGAACGGTTTATTTTCTCTTCACAAAAGGTGGAATAAAGTAACAACATGAGGTACAATTTGAAATGAAGACCAGTTTTGTGAGAGACTGGTGCTTGCGGTAGGTTTAGAAGAACCTGTGTTACAAGTCACCAGTGCCCCATCTCCATGGACTACACAAATACAAGGCAACCAATTAGTGTTATAATACACAGATAACAATAATGAAAGGAATGGGCAGCAGCGTCCCTCTTAAAACATCTCTAAAGCATTTTTTTTTTATACTACTTAGAATGGCAAACAAGCTGACGGCCCACCTGATGGAAAGTGGTAACCGTCGCCTATAGACGTGAGCAGTAGCATGGACATAACAGAGTATACTGTTTCGCCCATGATACCCCCCATGCGTTGCCATTCCTGAGGACTCGGGTGTTATTCCTCTGTACCCAGTAAATATATATCCCACTCTTCAAACCGAAACACAGCCATGCAAACACAACTGCTTCACGGTTGAAACACGAATGGGACAGAGCAAACGACTTTTGTACAAAGTCTCCCTCTGGTAAGCCTAACTGCGGTTGCCAATAAGACCGCCTTTTGTACTTCATAAGTATAATATATTATTTTTATATTAGTTTTTAAACGGTACAGTAAATAATTAAAAAAATAAATATTTTCTGGTAAATTATACTTACCAACTTATTGTATTATTATTACTCAAGTAAACTTAATAAATATTTTTTAATAGTGTTTTTTATGCATCTACCACTAAGTTCGGAATGCAATTTTAGCTGAGAAGAACGGCCAAGAAACACAGCTGCTTGCTTCTTGCAGTTGCTTTCTTCAAATAATAATTAAGTGTACAACAAAAAAAAATTAAAAAATATGACTCGATAAAATGACTATCACAAATTTCGTGTTGGTAAAAGAAATAAAAAAGCTACAACGCTACAATCAATCACAGTATTCCTGAACAGACCGGTCCCTACTAGACTCACGCGTTCACGAGTATGACGGATGAGCCAGCCATCGTTGCGTTCAACTATATTATAGGGAGCCAAACAACCCGGCTTACCACGCTGCCACCTATGTGGAGATTAAAGTGACAATGAATTTTTTTTTTAATGGGTGACAATAGGATGGTAACCCCACCCGCGCTATCGATATACGCCGGCGGGGCACCAGTGAAGGATGATAGGTGAGAATGAAGCAGATCAGTTAGTCCATCGTGACTAATAAAATAAGAATTGTTCATGATAGTTTCCAGGGGGAACCACGTGGAGGTCGATCTAATAGGGTATATTGCTAGCAATGGGGCTGTCAAACTCCATTGCTAACAATCCCTTTCCCCCCGAGCATGACGTTTCGAGATACGTAATTACGTCAAAAATATCGATACTAAAATATATAATAAATCAATATACTAGAGGGACAATCAGTATACTAGAGGAAGACTTTGTACAAAAGTCGATTGCTTGGGTACCTCTGTCCTATTCGTGTTTCTACCGTGAAGCAGTTGTGTTTGCATGGCTGTGTTTCGGTTTGAAGGGTGAGATATGGCATTGAATTTACAGGGTACAGAGGGATAACACCTGAGTCCTCAGAATGGCAACGCATGGGGAGTATCATGGGTGAAACAGTATACTCTGTTATGTCCATGCTACTGCTTATGTGTATAGGCGACGGTTACCACTTTCCATCAGGTGGGCCGTCAGCTTGTTTGCCATTCTGAATTGCATAAAAAAAAATATTACAAAATCCTTCTTTATTGAAATCACTTGAAAATGATTTCAGTGCGAAATATTTCGAGGTGAGTGACCTCATAAATGCAATTTATAAAACTGCAAGTGCATGCTAATCAAAACATTGAATTTTCTTGTTAATGCATTCTTAATCAAGGTCTTGGCCAATTACGTGAGTATAATAATTTATGATAATACTATCTCTTACCCGCGGATTTGTCGTTTTTTTTTTCTTTATTTTTTTTTACACCGCTTAGAATGACAAACAAGCTGACGGCCCACCTGATAGAAAGTGGTAACCATCGCCTATAGACATGAGCAGTACCGTGGACATAACAGAGTATACTGTTTCGCCCATGATACCCCTCATGCATTGCCATTCCTGAGGACTCAGATGTTATTCCTCTAGGTACCCTAGGTTTCCTCGAGGTACCCAAGCAATCGACTTTTGTACAAAGTCGTGACCTGGATAAGTTCACTGACCGGGATAAAAATAACCTGTGACCTTTTCAATTAATATAGAAAATTTCATGTCCATTGGTCAAACCGTTGAGGCACCTACTTTTACATTTATAAAACGGAGATCCGGCCTGGCTTCTCACAGATACATAGGTGACTATTAAAAAATGCTCAAATCTAAGATTACTTGAAAAAAAAATATATCTTTATCCTTCAAAGGTGATTAAAAAAAAAAAGTTTGGTCAACTCTAAAGTTCCTCTGAAAAAACCGATAAATTCAAAAATAGGCAATACAGAATTAGCTACTTTTGTATTTCCGGGAACCAATACTTCGGATTAATTTCAATAAATTGCTTCGTAGATGACACCAAGTTTACTGGGTTATTCTAGTAAATAATTAAAAAAAAAACCACGTTAGTAGGTTTTTTTTTATACAACTTAGAATGGCAAACAGGCTGACGGCCCACCTGATGGAAAGTGGTAACCGTCGCCTATAGATATGAGCAGTACCATGAACAATAACAGAGTATACTGTTTCGCCCAGGACTCGGGTGTTATTCCTCTGTACCCAGTAAATTCACGCCACATGATTACTTAATTCTACTTAATTCTAGTAAATATGTTTTTTTTTTTTTAATTACGATACTTTTTTTTAAGAGAACCTCTCCCTCCTTGATACTGGTTGATAAAATATATTTTTACATTTGAATTATTTCCAAATACCTTATCGAGATGAGCGTGACTTTTAATAAAAACTTTCACATAAAGATAATTTATTTAATTTTCGTTCACAGAACAATAATTATATTTTTTTTTTTCTCAATCTGAGATAGTGAGCGTATTCGTAGATAATACATCTATAAAACTACATCGATGTTGCCATATTACGCATTACTGCAATAAAATTATTTCTAAATGGTAACTGTTACGAGATAAAAAAAAAAGATATGAAGTGGCCGCTGATTTTTTTAATTAAATTATTATATATACAGGTAAGTCTTTGGTCATATTATAAGTATGTTTTATTCATAAATAATTTTAAATTTTTTTCGTGCAACGTATAGGAGCAAGCAAGCTGACGGCCCAACTAATGGAAAGTGGTAACCGTCGTTTTTAGACATGAGCAGTACCATGGACATAACACCTTGGTCACAGGACTGTTGCCATTGCTGAGGACTAAGGTGTTATACCTCTGTACCTTGTAAATTTTCTGCCAGAGAGAGAAAGAGAGATATCCTTTCAAAAAAAAAATTCAAATCGGTTTATAAATAACGGAATTATATGTTAACAATTATAAAAAAAAAAACACAATAGAACTGATAAACCCCTCTTTTTTAAATTCGGTTGAAAAGCGTCTAAAAACAAAGGACTTAGTCATCTACTGATAAGCAGCAAAGTAAAAAAAAAAAAAACAAAGTTTTGTCTTTGAACATGTATTTTTCAGCACGTACATATAAATAGATATAGCTAAATGTCATGGCCATTAATAGACTGATATTTAATAATTTCGCAACCAATATTAATTTTAATACCTTACTAATATTATAAATTTGAAAGTGAGTTTGTATGTTTGCTACTTTATAGCGTTTTAACGCTGCCAAGTGTAGCAACTAGTGGCAAGAACCTCTAATAGGGGTACGCTTATGTTTAGCAGTAAACAGTTAATGGTTAATATAATAAATATAATAAAACCAAAGATTTTGTTTGTATGCCCTATCCCCGGAATTACCAGTCAGTCGAATTTGGAAAACCTTATTGTATTTGATACCTCATTTTTTGAGGACAGCTATAGGCTATAATAACATCTAGATATGATCGAGGACGATACCGCGGTATATAGATAGTAATTATCCCGCATGTTAACGGGGTATCATCTATTTGTGAACAAAATTTCATTCAAATCTGTCCTAGCATTATTGAACAAACATCTAATATATATTTTTCATTTTTTTTCAGATTGTACTCGGCCAGTACAATGCACCGTTGGCAAATATAGGATATGGAGCACGCCAGAACGATTTGTCTGCCAACAATTTGCCAATCACATATCCGTTCAAGAGTGTTCCAATTTCAAATAATATGCCAATCAATATGTTGCCAAATTCCAAAACATTACCATTAAATAATCTGCCAGTCACACAAAATATACCATTAAGTCCATTAACAAATAATGGACTGCCAACATATCGTTTACCAAATAACATGCCAATATCGAATCTACCTATTGCTAAAGAATTGCATAATGGTGCAATGAATAGATTCCCATATTCCACCAATTATCCGATTCCAAATGGTTATCGAGTTAACAATATACCCCAGATAAATAACTTAGGTGTGGCAAATAATTTGCCACCTAATAAAAAATATGGTATGTCTAATCATAATTTACCAAATGCCAATAATTACAAAATGATCAATAATGCACCTGTTGTAAACAATTTTCCGTTTGGAAATGGGTTGCCAATTTCTAATAATGTGCCAAGAACTGTAGGCAATAATCTGCCAATAGTCAGTAATAATTTATTAAACAATAATTTGCCAATGAGTTACAATTATCCAGTACCCTCCAACCTACCGATGGTTAATAATATAGCAATTCCTAGTAACCTACCAATAGTCAATAATTACCCTTCAATACCCAATAATTTTCAAGTCCATAATCTACCAATACCAAATCCAATGGCCAATAGTCTGCCAACAGTTAATCATTTTCCAATGGCCAATAATCTACCAATTGCTAATAACTATCAAATTATTAATGATTTGCCAATACCTAATAACAACAAATTCAACAATATACCGTCTCCTCGTAATGTGTTTATACCAAATGATAATTTACCACGATTCAATAATATGCCAAATTATAATAATGCCATACTTTTACCAACCGGTTTGCCAAATTTCAATTATATGCCAATTAATGCCAATGGTATTCCTCCTGCCAATCAATTGCCAATTAATTTTCCACAAAGTAATCAACATTTAAATGTTTTATCCTTTCCCAATGGCGTGCCAAATAATCCAATCGCCACTACTTTCACAGTTGGTAATCACCAAATCTCCAATTTAACGCCAGTAAACGGTGTTTCCTTTGAGAATTTCATATCCTACGACCAATTGGCAAATTTGCCAAATATATCAAAATATGGCAACAATAATTTACAACTGCCAAACTTATCAATTGGCAATGATTGTGACTGTAACGAACCGGGGGCTGTGTTTTTATTGAAGGATGGATTTGCGAATTCTTTATCGAGCACATCGAGTGATTCGCCTTTCGTTTCCTTAAGTGGACTACAGTTGAGTGGCATTGGCAATCTGCCACTGTTCAATGGCATGCCAGTGATTGGCGTGAAAGAAAAAGTTATAAATTTATCATCATTGTAATTTAATAAGAGTTTAGAATAAATTTTGTTATGTTTGTTACATTATTTATTTTTGATTAAATTAATCAACATGTGTTTGTTTTTATTTATTTATTTATATGCTTTTGTACATTTACGTATGTATGTATGGGTATTATTATCATTATTATTTTATTGACTTATATCAATGTATGAGGGAGGGGACAAACAAACATGCGGTTCACCTGATGGTAAGTGACTACCGCCGCCCATAAGCACTCACAACACCAGAGGAATTGCAGACATATTACGGAGAGTTAACAATGTTACATTCATTTATACGGTACAATAACGTTTTATTCAAGCTAATCCTCCAAAATTATGCGTACACAGCATGATCTTATTATAAAGCGCTACAGTGTCCCTGACACTACAGCAGCATGCTGAGCACGGACCTTGTTTCGACAAATATTGCCACTCACGCACACATACTAATTCTTGCTGAGACTGCTGTAATATGCATTTAGATAGATAGATACTCTTTATTGTATCCTCCGAAAGATTACAATAGCAAATTTATTATAAATACAAACAATTATTAGAAAATATTACTCTAAGAAAACAATGGGCGATTATCGCTAAGAGCGATCTCTTGCAGGCAACCTTTTGGCATGAATTTACTGGGTATAGAGGAATAACACCTGAGTCCTCAGGAATGGCAACGCATGGGGGGTATCATGGGCGAAACAGTATACTCTGTTATGTCCATGGTACTGCTCATGTCATATAGGCGACGGTTACCACTTTCCATCAGGTGGGCCGTCAGCTTGTTTGCCATTCTAAGTTGTATAAAAAAAATAATAAAAAAAAAACCTTTGGATGGAGAAGAGTAATTTAAACAGTTTGACTGGAGGCCTGAAACTCTGTTTGTTTTTTAAATACATATAGTATTTAAAAAGAGTTTCGTATAATATATATATATATATATATATATATATATATATATATATATATATATATATATATATATATATATATATATATATATATATATATATATATATATATATATATATATATATATATATATACAAAATTAAGCAAAAAAAAGAATAAATTAATTAATTTCATTACGTAATATTTTTTTTTTTGTACAAGAATAGAGCATATTTGCAGCATATTTGCAATTGCTTTAATCTTGCGGGTGCTCATGTATGCTGGTAGGTACTTACCATAATCTATCATCACCATTATACTACAGAGGGCAAAATACCACGAACCGCATGTTCGTTTGCTCCCTGTGTTGTAAAAAAAAATAAAAACATGAAATAAAATTGCTGTTCTTTTATCTCACGAGTTAATAATGAATCATAGACCGTGATTCATATAAAACTAGATAAATTCGTAGTATAAAGGGTTGAAAACAAGCTATGGACACGTGTTATTTTAGATAAATACCAAAATGAACAGTCGCTATGTGTTATTAATGTGTTTATTCTCTCTTTATGTAAGTATTTAATTACTATTTTGTACTTAGAACTTAGAATATAAGAGAAAAAGAGGGAGATTTTGCATAAAAGTCATTTGTTTAAATCTCTGTTTTCTGTGGATTATTTTGATTATCATACCCAGGGTTATTCATTTTTTTTATTTTTATTTCTTACGAGAAATTGAGAAATTTAATTTTTCAGGACTCAGGTGTTATTCCTCTGTACCCTGTAAATTCACGCCATATCCTATTCCTTCAAACCGAAACAGCCATGCAAACACAACTGCTTCACGGTTGAAACACGAATGGGACAGAGGCACCCAAGCAATCGACTTTGTACAAAGTCTCCCTCTAGTAATAACTTTGGATTTGTCCTTTTTATTACAACTTGCAAGAAGTTAATTAAATGTTTCAATGAATTCAATTAAATACTTTATTTAATAGATATTGGCAACAGCGGAGTCGGCGAGAAAAAATAAGAAAGTATATAGGAAACAAGCTCATGAGAAAAAAGGAAGATTTTATAAAAAAGTTCCACGTCTTAGGACAGCTAAGAGTTTGGCATTCTCACCCACACACACAGAAGCAGAAATATTGCCAAACGCACACAATTTGAAAGGTCGACATGCAGAGTCATCGCCTATGGTAGATTTGTCTATGGCCAAAACAGCTCCGTTACAAAGCGAAACCAATTTGGCTGTTGAAGATCAGACTCCATACACTCAATCCGTTTTACCAATAGAAAAATACGATTTGCCAGTAATGCAATCATTACCGGTGTTATCTGGCTTGCCAGTCGTAACGACCTTGCCAGAAGTGAATGTAATATGGCCAATTAAAAATCCAGTAGAAGGACAAATGCCATTTCAGCTATTGGCAAACAATATCTCACCGAATGTGGATTTGAATCTAAGTGAGGTGAGGATACAAGCTACTAGTTTCTTTTATTATAAATTTCATTGCCATTTTATCTATGCTTGTACAGAATACTCTAGGTAGATTGCTGGTAAAGAATTGTTGGGAGGAGGTGGCCTTTTTAGCTGATAAAGCTGCGGAAGTGGTTCAGCTGCAGCACCAGAGTTGGATAAGGGAATATTAGAAACGGGGATTTTTTTAATGTGTGATAATGGAATGGTAACCCCACCCGATGGATGATAGGTGAAGATGAAGTAGATCAGTTAGCTTATCGTGACGAATTCAACAAGAATTGTTCACGATAGTTTCCAGGGGGAACCACGTGAAGATCGACCTAATAGGGCATATTGCTAGCAATGGGACTGTCAAACTCCATTGCTGACGATCCCTTTCCCCCTAGAAATGGGGATTAGCAACCTCACTGCTAGCAATATTCCTTATTAGGTTAATCTCATCACAATTTCTCCTGAAACACATAATGGGCACACAAGTGATTGATTTACTGCTGAATTCGTCACGATGGGCTAACTGACTTGCTTCATCCTCACCTATGACCCTTAATTGGTGCCTCGCCGGCGTATACTGATAGCACTGAAGTAATTATCACTCCATTATTATTCAATAACATCATCTTGCTATTGAGAACAGCAGCAAGAAATACATTTGGCCTTATATTATCCAATCTCCAATAGCATTAAAACCTCTTTACTAGAGGGAGACTTTGTACAAAAGTCGTTTGCTTGGGCACTTCAGTGAAACACGAATGTGTTTCTACCGCGAACCAGTTGTGTTTTCATGGCTTTGTTTCGATTGTAGGGTGGAATATGGCAGTGAATTTACAGGGTACAGAGGAATAACACCTGACTTCTCAGGAATGGCAACGTATGGAGGGTATTATGGGCGAAATAGTATACTCTGTTATGTCCATGGTACTGCTCATGTCTATAGGCGACAGTTACCACTTTACATCAGATGGGAATTCAGCTTGTTTTGCCTTTCTAGGTTGCATAAAAAAAAACTCAAAGACGAAAACGAATTATAATTAAATAGAATAGAATATTTTTTTTATTGATTCTTATAATAAATAGTTAAATGTATTTTTTTTTCAGATAAAATACGAAATTATCGATGTAATACCACAGAAGAACAATCCCATATTACACAAATGGTTTAGATTCGAAGAAATGAAGAGGAAACTGTTTCATAGACCTTAAGGAAATAGATAAGCCTAAATATTCTGTCCTTAATATACACAATTAAAATTGTGTAGGTCACTTTCTTCCAACTGGAACGATGATCACAAAGGGAAGAACTTTACGGGGAGTCCACGGACGCTGAAGGCCAAGAGTTACTCTTTAAAGCTGTAGGTTTGGACTTTGACTTTTAGACTTTGCCTCGAAAATAACGAATGGAATAATAATATGTATTAATTATATGAGAAACATAAAAAGAAAAAAAGTAATAAAAAGGTTAAATAAACAAATTTTTTACTATTATTGAGTTTTATCTTTAAGTGCACGGTTTTTACCTTTGAACATTCTATAGTTTTCTTCCAGCTTCTCAAAGGTTGATTGTAAGAGATCCCTCTATGGGATAAGTCCGCCATTATATATTAAATCTTTTCAATGTGTCCAATGTAAATTATGTATAATAAAGGTTTTACAATACAATATAATATATTCTTTCTTTTGCAATTAAGAATTACAAACCAGCTGCAAGAGTCTTTATTTAAAAGTGGACAGTAAAATTTTTCAAATCACAGCAAATACAGAATTATTTTTATAATCATTATAAGGGCAAAAAAGCTGCTGGCCCATCTATGGAAATCTTTAACCTTTGTTTAAGTAAACATAAACATTACGGAGCGGGGGGGGGGGGGGAGTAATGCGAACTACCAATCCCATTGCTAACAATATACCCTGCCATATTGGGGGCCGGTAGACAGCAGAGGTCGCCAGTTCGGGGGCCGACCACATACTCATTTGTTGCAGTATCCGGCCGTAGTACCTTCCTAATGCTCCTCAAATATTGCGTCTAAACTGCGCCCACAATGTACCCTCTTCAATGTACCCTCTTCAACCCGTATCCAATAGCGAAGACGGGATGCCTTAAATAGTATACCGTAAACCATACCCTGTCATATTGACTTCTACGTGGCCCCTTAGAGAACGTGCTGAACTTCAGGTGTATTCATCACGATGGGCTAACTGATCTGCCTTTTCATTCTCACCTATTATCCCTCACTGGTGCCCCCCCAGCGTATAACGTTAGCTCAGACGGGGTTACCATTCCATTATCAATTAAAAACAATATAAACTGTACTATACCAGACTGTATATAACAGAATACATTCTAAAATAATGGTTGACTTTATGCCACTTCATTCCTAAGGATAAATTAGATGCAATCTCAGTTGTGTTCCTAACGATGGGACTTAAAATCATACAATATCAATCGATACATTTTGTCTTGATACATCATCTAGAAGTAGTCTATTTCATTCATCATCATCATCATCATCATCATCATATCAGCTTTTACTCGTAACTGTCCACTGCTGAACATAAGCCTCCCCTTGAGGGGTTTTGCCAGTAGTTGCCACGCTTGACTGGCGAAATGGCATCCGCAGTTAGGCTTTGGAGATGTTTTAAGAGGGACGCTGCTATCCATCCCTCGCCTTCCCTTAGTTGTCTCTTACGACACCCACGAGAAAGAAAGGGATGGCCTATTCTATGCCGAAACAACAACGGAAAGTCTATTTCATTACTTCTGCTCCATTCTAAGATCCGCACATACGAAGTCGCGGGAAAAAAACTAGTTATTAAATATAAATACTTCATAGACAGCGCATAGACAATACAGATTAATGCATATCCCGCCAAAAGTAGCATAGACAAAGGAAAAATATTAAATTTTTGTTTTTATATAATAAGACACGCAAAAATGCTGATTACACGCTTATTGTGAAATTAATATCTAAAAGCTGTTATTTTTTTTATTATTTAAGTTGTTATCATGTCCTTTTTTTAAACTAGTTATTTCCCGCGTCTCCACTTACTTGAATACAAAATTAATTCATATTGTATAGTTATAAATTGAGCATTCAATATTATCATGCTATTTCACCCTAAAGATGTCAGTACGGGGGTTGTTGGTAACAGGGGTACCAGCCTTATTGCTAGCTATTGCTAGCAATCTAACTGACTGACCACTATCATTCCTGACTGGTGCCCTATCACTGTTTTATTTACACCCATTAACAATAAAGATTAGGACCCACAAAAATGGCATGAATTTACTGGGTACGGAGGAATAACACCTGAGTCCTCAGGTATGGCAACGTATGGGGGGTATCATGGGCGAAACAGTATACTCTGTTATGTCCACGGTGTTGCTCATGTCTATAGGCGACGGTTACCACTTTCTATCAGGTGGGCCGTCAGCTTGTTTGCCATTCTAAGTTATATAAAAAAAAAATCTACTTCAATTGTGAGAAACGCAATTATTTGGATTTAAAACTAAAGTACTGATTCAATTTTGATAAAATTTATTCAGTTAAATAATAAATTTTATGAGACCAATACGTAAATATATCTTTTGAGATGAAAAAAAAATCCAAATCGGTTTAGAACTGACGGAGTTATGAGGTAATAAATATAAGGTTAAGTCAATTTATAATTAACAAAATAGGCCTAATGTTGTCTGATTAAATTATAGTTATATTTATAATTTAATCAGACAACAAAAGCACAACAACAAATATTACAAGAAAAATATGGTCAAACTGAGAATCTTTTTGGAGGAACATACAATATTTTTTTTACATTTACACACAGACAAAAATACATCATCTGCTTTTTATTAGTGGCCGCATGTGGAACACCTGTTTTTAATATAGATAAGTGAATATAATAAAAATATAAGTATTAAAACAGGGTCATGTTGTGTTTATTTCGTGTATAAAAGCCAAAATTTATAGTATTGTAATATTACATTTGAAATTGTACTATCATTTACAATGAATTTTTGTAATATTTTCATAATATTGTTCCAGCATTTTGTGATAACTAAAGTAAGTTGTTGTTTTTGTTTAAAGTGATCACCGTCATCATCTTTTCAGCCATTATCCGTCCACTGCTGGATATAAACCTCCCCCATAGACTGCCATAAAGAACTGTCCTGAGCCACCTGCATCCGCTGACTCCCTGCAATGCATTTTAGGTCGTCACTCCATCTAGTGTGGGGTCGTCGTACATTACGTTTACCCGTATGCGATTGCCACTCAAGAACCTTTCTTCCCCATCGGTTGTCGGTTAGTCGGTTTCTTTAATGGGTGATAATGGAATAGTAACCCCGTCAGCGCTATCGGTATACGCTGGTGGGCACCAGTGAAGGATGATAGGTGAGGATGAAAGCAAGCCAGTTAGCCCATCGTGATGAATTCCATAAGAATCAACCCAGATGGTTTCCAGAAGGAATCACATGGAGGACGACCTGATAGAGTATATTGCTAGCAATGGAGCTATTAGCTGCTCATTACTAATAATCCCTTCCAACCTGAAATTATAGGGTTAGGAAACATAACGCCTTAGCTTGTAAGAATGGTAATACATGGGATACCATGGGTGTATTCATTTATTTCAATACTTATTTATTTATTTACTAGCGGCCCGTCCCGGCGTCGCACTGGTGGATATTTTTAACATTTCCCTTCACTGCTCTGCTCCTATTGATCGTAGCGTGATGAAAAGTATACTATAACCTGCCCGGGAGTATGAAGAATAATTGTACTAAGTTTCTTTAAAATCCGTTGAGTAGTTTTTGTTTCTATAACGAACATACAGGCAGACAGACAAAAATTTTACTGGTTGCATTTTTGGCATCAGTATCGATCACTAATCACCCCCTGATAGTTGTTTTGGAAATATATTTCATGTACAGAATTGACCTCTCTACAGATTTATTATAAGTATAGATTAATATGCATTTGTTTCGTATGGTTCCAGCATAGAATAGGTCATTTTTCTGTGGGTGTCGTATGAGGCGACTAAGGGAAGGCGAGGGATGGGCAGCAGCGTCCCTCTTAAAACATCTTCAAAGCTTAACTACAGTTGCCAATCCGACTGCCAAGCGTGGCAGCTACTGGCAAAGGCCCCAAGGAAGCTTATATTCAGCAGTTAATGCCTAAAATTATGACGACGTTGACATATCGTCATAGTCGTAGAATACTGACGGATCTTTATATGTAGTATTCGGCAGATCCGTCAGTATTCTACGACTATGACGATTTCAGATCCAAAAAAAAATAGTTTAATATCATACATAAATCACCACCTTTCTTTCAGTACGCCGCAGGCATCAAAATTGAATGCGAGTCGCCACTGGTTTTCAATATTCAGTATGAATTACCGCCAATAGAAGCTCCGCACGCTACTATTACGTTACCGGTATGTATCCACCAGAGGGAGCTTTGCAATGAAGTAGTCTACACAGGTACTTCAACGCGTGTTGCTGACGTGAAGTTTTTTTTTTATACCACTACAGTAGCAAACAAGCAAACGCCCCGTCTGATGCGGGTTTTTTTAATGGATGATAATGGAATGGTAACCCCACCCGTGCTATCGGTGTACACCGGCGGGACACCAGTGAAGGATGATAGGTGAGGATGAAGCAGGTCAGTTAGTCCATCGTGACGAATTCAACAAGAATTGTCCACGATGGTTTCCAGGGGGAACTACGTGGTGGTCGACGTAATAAGGCATATTGCTAGCAATGGGGCTGTCAAACTCCATTACTAACAATCCCTTTCCCCCCACCTGATGGGTTACCGTAAACGAGGTTACCATAGCTTACGAATGTCACACCAGGTATATCACGCGCGCGTTGGCAACCCTAAAGAAACCTTAATACGCCCTTTTTGAAGAACCTTACAGTCGTTTGCTTGGATACCTCTGTTCTATCCGTGTTTCTACCGTGAAGCAGTTGTGTTTGCATGGCTGTATTTCGGTTTGAAGGATGGGATATGGCAGTGAATTTACAAGGTACAGAGGAATAACACCTGAGTCCTCAGGAATGGCAACGCATGGTGGGTATCATGGACGAAAGAGTATACTCTGTTATGTCCATTGTACTGTTCATGTCTTCATGTCATGTTCATGTCATGTAACTAGTTAGGGGATTAGAATTGTTTAATTCCGCTACTATTAGTATGTGTGTATACCAACACTCTTAGATTGACCACCACTATTACTACCAGACGTTCTAAAATCTGCCATATTAGCCATTAATCTCCGTCTGTCATTTTGCTCACGCACGTTTTGTGACACGTGTTTCATCTCTAAACATCTTCGGGCAAATCATAAATTGCTACTTAGAGCCTAATTTTAACCGTATATTTAAACCTCATAACTCCGTCAGTTGTAAACTGATTCGAATAATTCTTTTTTTTGTCTGACAGGATATACTTAAATATTGGTCCTATAGAAATTTTATAAAAATCGGTTCAGTAATTTAGCTTTTAGACCAAAAAAACCGGTTTTGTCACATTAGAAGTTTTTTTCTTTTGTGTGGGACACAATCTTTTAATTATTTAATATCTGATGTTATTTTACAGGCTCCTACCTCAGGAACCAGTCCAATAATACATAAGCTTTCATACAAGGGTATGAATGGACCGGAATATTATGAGCATCCTACCACTTCGCTCCTGCCTGAATCAGAGACCAGTTCGAACATCTACAAAGCTCTTCTCCAATACAATGAGATTAATAAAAGATATTACAACTTTCTGAAGAGGTAAGTTTTTAAAGAACATCCAAAATAAAGCACGGGTCATATGTTTAAATTTACTAGCGCCTCGCCCCGGCTTTGCACGGATAGATAGAAAATAATATATTATAAAACTTTTGTTATTCGATGTTGTTAACTTAAATACTATGAAAGAATGTAACAATTTTTAAATAGTACTAGCTATAATTTATGAAGAGGGAGACTTTGCATAAAAGTCGTTTGCTTGGGCACCTCTGTCCCATTCGTGTTTCTACTGTGAAGCAGTTGTGTTTGCATGGCTGTGTTTCGGTTTGAAGGATGGCATATGGCAATGAATTTACAGGGTACAGAGTAATAACACTTGAGTCCTCTGGATTGGCAACACATTGGGGGTATCATGGGCGAAACAGTATACTCTGTTATGTCCATGGTACTGTTCATGTCTATAGGCGACGGTTACCACTTTCCATCAGGTGGGTCGTCAACTTGTTTGCCATTCTAAGTTGCATAAAAAAAAAACTGTTCAGACGTTTCGGCGATTGATTAAAATTTCTAATTTAATTCATTTCTTTTTCATTATTCATAATTATAGATTTAAAAAAAGTATTTTATTGTTTTTTTTTTCTAGTAAATCAACGGACTCGAATCCAATCACGTCGTTTCAAACCAGACATTTACCAAGTCAGGACGTGTCTCAGAATCCAAGTGTCTACAATATGATACTTCAGTACAATGAACGAATAAAATCATATTATAATTATTTAAAAAGGCAAGTATTTTACAAGTGTACTATGATACCATTTATTGGCAGTAGTTTTTTTTTGGCACTCCTACTCATCCGTCTTTTCTCACATATACATACACTTATACATAACCTATTCATATGTCATATATACACACGCACACACCCACACACACACACACCCACACACACACACACACATTCACACACGCACACACACACACACACACACACACACGCATACATTTTTATCACAACTTCCCTGAACCCATAAATTATTGTTTCTCTAAAATTATGGGCTCCATTGTAATTTTTGTTTTTTGTATTTGTTACTTCTCTGTTTCATATTGTTTCACTAAAAATGTTAAACAAAAACATATGGAAGAGGGCACTAACTCCTGAAACACAGGTTTTTTCATACCTACCTCGGCAGTTAGGGACTTCAAATTATATTGTAACAAAGAGTGAAATAAAGATTATTTATTATTATTATTATTAGTTGCCACGTTTAGCGGACAGGTATTGCAGGCGTCTATAGTCTGTAGTGACCGTTTACCATCAGACAGGTTACATGCTCGTTTGCCACTTTTGTAATATAAAAAAATGTACTCGTACATATGTATTTGAAAGTATTATCGAATTGCAAAATAATCGACACGATTGTTTAGTTTAGTCGATTTAATTTTCAACAAACCACAAAGAGAAGAAGTTTCGAAATTGCATCGTGCTTTTTTTGTTTGTTACCTCATAACTTCTTCAGTTTTATACAGATTTGAAAAAATTCTATTTTTTTATCTGAAAGAATACACTTAGAGATTGAAGAGATAGTTAATATAGATAAATAATGTAACATTATATAATAAAATATATAATATAATAAAAAAACATTATTTAAAGATAAAAAATATTTCTTCTATTTAGATATTTATAGTTTATGCTTACTAAGATGTATATATATAATTTGATTTATTTATTTATTTATTTAAGGAACACCAACAGCATATTGCATTATAACATATAGGTATAACAACATTAAATACAATACAATATTAATGCACACGCCTATTATAGGTATTCACAGCATTCACTTTAACATAATTATACAGTGTTAGAAAATTAAGTAAATAACAAAAATAAACATGTAATCTAAGTTGTGAACAATATCAGAAAATAAGATTATGAGTGAATTAAATTAAAAAAAAATATTAAAAAAATATATATTATGACAATTAGAGTTAATTTTCATAAGATTGCTGTACAAAGTGTGAATTACACTACTTAGAGATTGGTCTTACAGAGATTTTTCAAAATTGGTGCAGTAATTTATTTTTTAAATCAATATAACTGGTTTTTTCACACAATTGGTTTTTTTTGTAGGACGCAATATTTAATTGTATTTTCTTGTGGCATAATTTTTTTTTAATTTACAGCAGGAACAATAAGGGCGCAGACTTATTCGTACCAAAGATGGGACCTTCGGACAAAATCGATGTTAATATTAAAAATGAGGTATCATACAAAGGAACGGTACCGGCTCTTGGAAAAGTAACAATAGTGGGCAAGTTCGAGTGTCAATAATTATTAATATAATAAGGTAATTAATAATAATTATTAATTATTATAGTCTCGTGATTGCATGTCTGCATTGTACTTTTCCTTTTTTGCGCAAACCAATTTTGTACTTTTATAATAATAAGAAACCTATTATTAGCCTTAATATTTTAAATACTAGTATGTAAATCTTAACTGTAACGCCGTTGGTTTCCAATAAATAAGTAAATATCTAATAATAAGCTGTCATTGTGAGTTGCGATAATTTGTTCAGAGATTGTTCTTTTCAGTTTTGGTTGTAATGTTTTGTGTATTTTTTGTAATGTTTTGTGTATTTGTTGTAATGTTTTGTGTATTTGTTGTAATGTTTTATGTATTTGTTGTAATGTTTTATGTATTTGTTGTAATGTTTTATGTATTTGTTGTTGAGCGTGTTGAGTCTCCCATCCGGGAAATAGGTATTGGCGACCCGCACGCATTTATTGCAAACCTCAAAAGAGCAAAACACTGATATTCTGTTGTGGCCAAGAGTCTGTCAATAGATATCAACTTATAAGGAATCAATAATTAATATTTTCTTCAGTGATTTTTGTTATCTACTTCCTACAAAATTTAATGTATGTATATATGTATGTATACAAAATATGTATGTGTATATATATGTATATGATTATCCATGTGTTTGTATATTTACCTTTATAATTGTCAATGTATAAGACAGAGGGAGACTTTGTACAAAAGTCGATTGCTTGAGTACCTCTGTCCCATTCATGTTTCAACCGTGAAGCAGTTGTGTTTGCATGGCTGTGTTTCGGTTTGAAGGGTGGGATATAGCGTGAATTTACTGGGTACAGAGGAATAACACCTGAGTCCTCAAGAATGGCAACGCATGGGGGGTATCATAAGCGAAACAGTATACTCTGTTATGTCCATGGCACTGCTCATGTCTATAGGCGACGGTTACCACTTTCCATCAGGTGGGCCGTCAGCTTGTTTACCATTCTAAGTTGTATAAAAAAAAAGTTAAATAATTTTTTGTTGTATAAATTATATTATGTTTACAGACTTGTTTAGCTGTGTGTTTATGTTTTGATCATGCTGTGTACGCATATTTTTGGAGGGTTAGCTTGAACAATACATTATTGTACTGTATAAATTAATGTGACCATGTTAATTCTCTGTAGTGTGTACCTATTTGTACCTTCGACCTTTTTGTATTGCTGCAGATCACACATAATAACACAATTTTATAAATCTTACGTTGTATTATGTATTATCTATTCTTATGAACATGTTGTGTGTGATTAGTAGCAAACAAATAAACGATATATCTATCTATCTATCTATCTATTGAAATAAAATAAAATAAAAATAAAAGACTATTTATAATAGTCATATTTATCTTGATAAGTTTCCAATATAGATATTAGGTTTCTAAGAATCAATCTTTCAACAGTTGTCGAACAAATCACGTAGATTTATTACCAAATACCTTATCAGTTTGATAAATCATTATAAAAGACAATCAATTGATCTTAGAGCAATTATTCGTATTAATTATTTGTAATTATGAAGACATTAATTTGTTTGTGTTTGGCTGTAACGATACGGGTGAGTTCAATATATAATATATAGCAATATCTTTATATTTTAGTTGCAATATCTATATTGGTCCATCAACGAATATGTTAAAAGTCTGTTATCTAAAAAATAATATTGCATAACTGACTTTTCACTGATATTTGAAAATAGATATCCGATATGGGCGATATCGAAATGGGCGATGACCTTTTTCTAATCAGTCATAAGTCGATTGCTTGGGTACCTCTGTCCCATTCGTGTTTCAACCGTGAAGCAGTTGTATTTGTATGGCTGTGTTTCGGTTTGAAGGGTGGGATATGGCGTGAATTTACTGGGTACAGAGGAATAACACCTGAGTCCTCAGGAATGGCAACGCATGGGAGTATCATGGGCGAAACAGTATACTCTGTTATGTCCACGGTACTGCTCATGTCTACAGGCGACGATTATCACTTTCCATCAGATGGGCCGTCAGCTTATTTGCCATTGTAAGTTGTATAAAAAATCGTTTCTAGATTATAAATGTGTACATAGAATGAGATTTACTTTTTAATTTCAGTTGACATCTGCCCAAATGCTATCGTACAGTGGCTCACAACCAATCTCTGCATCTGCTCTTCAGAACTTCAACAGGAATTATGAAAATTTCAACAGTCTTTCAAACGCCAACAACATTGGGTTGCCAACACATAACAGATTGCCATTGGCCAGTATGAACGCTGCAAACATACCAATTACCAACCAATTAAGAAACATGCCAATAGCAAACAACATTGCCAGTGCAAATTCAAATATTTTCTTGAACAATTTATCTGGTAACAACAACTTGCCAGCTAGAAATTTAATTAGTAACAACTTGGCAAATTCTAATTTATTAAATGGCAACACTGTACATACTTTTGCCAATAATATGAACGTGGCCAATTCAAATCTAGCTAACCAGTATTTATACAACACTAACTTAGCCAATCTTAATTCGGTCAATCAAAATTTGGCTCATACAAAATTGCAAAACAATTTCTACGACTATAATTCGAATATTTGTAATTCTGTTTCTAATCCGAATTCAATAAATATGAATGTTGCCAGTGTTAATTTGGCGAATGGCTACAACATTAACACTGGCAAATTCGAGCCAATTAATAATCAGTTACTGGCAGAAGCGTTATCGGCTTATAATTCTGGCATTGAAATAATAGCGGACGGTTTGGAAGTAGGAGGATCGCTCTCTATCCGTGGTCAGTATCCCATACAAGGCACTGTCGGTTTAAATGGAAATTTGCCATCCAATGGCATGGCAACTACATTATAACATAGATTATCAATACGATTATTTATTTAACTTAACAATGCTATTAATTTATTATTATTTAAGTAAGTTATTTATTGATTTAAATTTAATTATTATTTTTTTATTAAATCCTTCAAAATGAAGACGGTTTTTTTTTATTCCTTCATAGACTATTTTGCTTCTTACGACATTCGAGGAACAAACAAAGTGTGTAATGTAGAGATGGATGATATACGATTCTTCTGAACTTTGATGATCATCCATTGTGATATCGTTCATACCAATCGGATATCTAACATATATACGTTAAAGCGAATTCTTCTTTTATTATTTTATTTATTTATTTACCTCTTTATTGCATCAAAAACATAAAAATAAACAATGACATATAAACAATTCAACTGAAATACAATAGCATGGAGTACAGATTAAAATATACATATAAAGGTACAAAAGGCGGTCTTATCGCTAGGGCGATCTCTTACAGACAACCTTTGGTTAAAGGAGAGCATATAGAAGTGGATAGATAGCGCAAGAGTGAATTAATATTTTTTTACGTATAATGCACAAAAATATCAAATACATATCGTTAATAATAATCTTTTCGAATTCAAATCATCTTTATTTAAATAGTCTTGTTTAAAAGTACAATTAAATCGTCAATATATGATAAAAAAAAATTTATTCAACTTAGAATGACAAACAAACTGACGACCGTCCACCTGATGGAAAGTGGTAACCGTATACTCGTATAGACATGAGCAGTACCATGGACATAACAGAGTATACTGTTTTGCCCATGATACCCCCCATGCGTTGCCATTCCTGAGGAGTCGGGTGTTATTCCTCCGTACCCAGTAAATTCATGCCATATCCCACCCTTCAAACCGAAACACAGCCATGCAAACACAACTGCTTCACGGTTGAAACACGAATGGGACAGAGGTACCCAAGCAATCGACTTTTGTACAAAGTCTCCCTCTGGTGTAACAAGACAATGTCTGTACATGGGAGATAATTACAAGTAACCAAAAATTGATATAATGGATCTTATATAATGGATAAGGCCAGCAGTTATGCATAAACAATATTTTTTTTATTTTATTTTCGTCTGTCTGTCTGTCTAGCTATCTGTCTGTCTATACATTTCTACCGACATCGCGCAAAAACTACTGCACAAAATTGGATGCGGTTTTCAAAAGACGTGTTAGTAATGAGGATTAATAGTCATGTCAATCCCGCAAATCAATGTCGCATATCCCTCTGGAAACCATCATGTTTAATTTCAAATAAATTCATTACTTAAACGCAGTGTAGGGCGACCCCCCACTAGATGGAGTGACGATCTGGAATGCATTGCAGGGAGTCAGTGGATACAGGTGGCTCGGGACCGTTCCTTATGGCAGTCTATGGGGGAGTCTTATGTCCAGTGGACGGATAATGCCTGAAATGATGATGACGATGATGAAATTCATTATTACTACTGTCCTGCTTTCATCCTCACTTATCATCCCTCACTGATGCCTCACCAGTGTATATCGATAACGCAGGCGGGGTACCATTCCATTTAGATAAAAAAAAAATACCACCATTTTTCAATGCTGGCAAACCCCTATAAATATTAAAAATTAAAATTAATATTTGTTACCAATTGGTACTGTAATATATAAGGCGTAATATATTTTATATATATATTATATATATATATATATATATATATATATATATATATATATATATATATATATATATATATATATTTATTCGTTTATATATGTAATTTTAGTATGTATGTATATCAATAAACTCATCCGATTCGAGTATTCTGACACTTCCCTATGGTTGACTGGGAGAAATTTTGTTTTAGCATTAAGTCCGCCATGTACATATATTTGTAGTAATGAATAAATAAATAAATAAATAAATAAAATCTTATATATAAAATTTCGTGTGTTGTTATTAACTTTTTTGAAATTTACCGATTTTTTGAATTTTTGTGTGATATTAGCATTGAGAATACATCTATTTTTCATATCCCTCAATGATAGGGGTGACACATCCGTAAATTTTTATTTATTAATTTTTTGACAATTTTATTTATTTTTATTATATATATATATATATATATATATATATATATATATATATATATATACTGACGATCCAACCATGCTTCACACGAGTAGACAGAATTTTCAAAAATCAATACATATAATGAAAAATATTTCAGCCACTTCAATTGATCGGTCATTGCTAATGCTATAACGTTTTATATGTGATCTTTAGATTGATATGAGCTTTTTATTTATGAACTGATTGAAATATTTAATTAATATTTTATTGTAATTATTGATTGATATTAATATATATTTATAGAGAGCGATTGTACAAAAGTGTACATTTGTGTTTCTACGATACGGTGGGATATGGCAGTGAATTTACAGGGTACAGAGGAATAACATCTTAGTCCTCAAGAAAGGCAAGGTATTTATTTATTCATTGGTACATATATGTGTACACGGCGGACTTGTAAAAAAAAAAGATACATTGATTAGTTTAACAACTTGTTAGCAAGGGTGAACTTATTATATTTTAAATATTTTAAAAAATCATTTTGACCAAAAATTCTTAAGGATCAAGGCCTGTTGCATTAAATTAAACTCGAAATTAACAATTTTAAAATATTTATTTCAACAATTACTTAATTAAATTAATAAAATAATACATAATATTAAATGCAGAATTTTTTTATTAAGGTTGACCAGGCGTGCTGAGGCAGTCACAGTTATTGGCAACTGTAACAGAACCGCCGACTGGCACATATCCTTCAAACGTCACGTATCCGATAACTGGCATGTTGCCAGTGACGCCAGTCGTCCCGCCAACAGGCATCTCACCGCTCACTATAATTTCTCCAACAGCACTTTGACTTATGCCAGATGTGATTCCGTTTACACCAATCACGTCATTGGCCAAATTGTTTATTCCAACATTATTAATCAAATTATTGGTTGTAGCCAAATTGTTAAAACCAATATTTCCTGCTAGATTGTTTGCTAACAAACTATTTGCAGCCAAATTATTCGTCGCCAAATTGTTTCCTAAGTTATTAAACGCAATGTCAGATGCTAAATTGTTGACACCAAAATTGTTGGTACCAAAGTTATTTGCTAAATTGTTCATGGCGAGATTGTTACCGGCTAAATTGTTAGCAATTATATTATTAGCTGCAAGATTTCCACCGAAGTTGTTAGCTGCGAAATTAGTATTAGCTAAACTATTTGCTGCCAAATTATTATTCAAGAAATTATTCACAGCTAAACTGTTATGTCCTGCAGCATTAGCTGCTAAAACATTTGCATCAATATTATTTCCCAGAAGATTATTTGAAAGAAGACTGTTACTAGCTAAATTATTAGCTAGATTATTACCAAAAATAGAGTTTCCAGCTAGATTGTTCGCAGCTATATTGCTAGCGACTAGATTGTTGTTTGCAGCAAGATTATTTGCAGCTAAGGTATTAGCAGCTAAATTGTTTCCAAGTCCCAAATTGTTTCCGAAAGAATTTCCAAATCCAGATAATTGTCCAAACGCATTCTGTAATAGAAGGCATTATGTATTATTAATAAAATAGTTTTTACCCTCATCTTCGGCTTCATGACCTAAATATTTCCTCTAAACTCGATAAAAAGTAACCTATGTAAAGGCATATCTATGTATCTATCTATGGGATGGAGAAATATCTAACTTACATTGTATGTACGTGTATGTTAAATTTCATAGTGATTAGTTAAACTGTTAAGGAGTTAAGAGGTAACAAACAAATATATACTCATTATATATATATAACTAACTATATATACTCACTATCACATTTATAATATTAATAAGGATAAAGCAATAAAGATACTCATTTGTTTGTTTTTAGTTCATCGTTATAAACCATAGATAAGTAAATTAATGTAACTGAAGATTTTGACCAAAGATCCAAAGATGAACCGACGTGATTTAAAAATGCTAAACTCTGATCATCATCATATCACCTTACTTCTATCCACTGCTAGATATAGAATTTCTCTAATGCCTTTCCACATGTCCGAGTTTTCGCTTTTCGTATTGGGTGTCACACGTTATTGGTGCTTTTTATTGGGGAGTTAATACTTAATTAAACTTCATAATTTAAAGCTAAACTCGCGGTTCGCGTAATTCGGGGTGACATCGAATATCATACTGTACTGTATACTTTCTCAAAATAAAAGAAAATAACTCGACTAGCTTTTACCCGTATCTTCGTCCGCATGACTAGGATATATTTACTCTGAGCCTATATCCTTCTCCATCCGATACAGGACTTGTATACCAAATTTCACAGCTTTTTTTTAAGCCGTTAAAACGCTATAAAGCAACGAACAAACAAACGCACTATTAGTAAGAATTACAAAACATACCTGAGTTAAACAAGCGATAAAGAGGACAGCAAAGGAAATCATGTTTCTTTATGGAATTGTATATACAGTGTGATATAAGAAATTAAAACACCAATATTTATATACTAAAAATATCATTAATTACATAACATATTAATGATAATTATAGTAATCGTATTTAGTAAAATTCATAGAAATAATTGCTTTATAAATTTCTATTCTGATAACGATAAAAAAATATTGCATCAGTGTCACGGCGGATGAATGATTTCTATTAATTAGTTAGATAGGTTTTTTTTTTTAAAACGAACACTATTTAAGTTCACAATGTCGTTTAATATAATTTAACGCAAAGTCTTTATTTAAATATAAATAGCATACAACGTTATAATTTTATTTTCTCATTGCTTTCTTGATTTAATTGATTGATTTTAGAAATATGAAAGCGTAGCGGTTTTTGTATTAATTGCCGCATGCATTCTTATGTAAAATGTGAATACTATAACTATCAGATGGCAATTGTGAGTAGCTTTGACGTGGTCTAGTGTTTTGAGTAGTCATGCTCACTAAAATGTCCAGACTTGTGGCGGCGTGGTGGGCCGGGTCATTGGGCGCCCTAAAATATGGTCGAGCGCAGTGATGGCTGGCTCATCCGTCATACTCGTGAACGGGTGCTGCTTGTAGGGACTGGTCTGCTCTAATCACTATGACTGATTTCCTCTTATTAATTGTTTAACCAGTTGGTTATGTATTCAATATTTTTTCTTTTTGAGTATTTAATTGAATTAGTGCTAATTGGTGGTTTGTATTCACACAATTAAACTTAAAAATGTAAAGTAATAATAAAATTATTTAAAAGAGCAACACGCAAGTTTCTTGCTCGTTCTTCTTGTGATGAGACAGCTTTCCGAACGAGCGGTAGATTAAAAAAAAATGTAATGACTATTCAAAGGTGCTTCAATGTAAGTTTATTTGAATAAATGATTTTCTATTCTAAAATTAGTAATTATATAATAATAGTTACATCTATGAATCGTGATTGATTTCTAAAATGTACACCGTACGTCCTCGACTTAAAACATATATATATTCTTTATTGCACTTGTAAGTTACATATAAAATAATCTATTTATAAATGTTGTGAGCAAGGGTGGACTTATCTCTGATAGAGATCTCTTCCAGTCGACCCAGTACAGTGAGAAAGCATTTCGTTAGCGGGCAGCTGAAGTGCTACAACTATTAATACATAAACAAATATACAGTTAAATAAAATATTACATAAATACATACACTATAAATACATATAATACCTACCTACATACATACTGGCTTCTCACTGCCCTGTGGTATTTCCTTTTATCAAATTTCTTTTCTAAAGTGTATCTTTATTCTTTCTGGGATATTGTGTGTGGGAACAGCTATTGTGCAATATGTATTGGTATTTTGTAGTATGGTTTCGAAGGAGTTTGCACCCGTAACAAATACTTGATTTATAAAAATATTAAAAAGTTTGATCTATCTAAACTATAGAGAGATTTTGTACAAAAGTCGTTTGCTTAGGCACCTTCTCTTTTTTTTCTTAGGCACCTTTTTTTTTAAAACATTACAACACAGGGGGCAATCGAGTATGCGGCTCACCTGATGATAAGTGACGCCCATGATCACCCACAACACCAACGGCATTGCTGATGTGCTGCCGGCCTTTTAAAAAGGAATATGCTCTTTTCTTGAAGGTTATGTTGTCGTATCTGTTCGGAAATACTGCTGTTGGAATTTGATTCCAAAGAGTGGTTGTGCGTGGAAGAAAGTGTCTTGAAAAACGCACGGTGATGTCTTAAGAAGGACGCTGCTGTACATCCCTCAACCATTAAGTTCTTTTAGCCACTTCTTACGACACCCACGGGAAAGGAAAGAGAGTTCAGTAGAATATTTTTCTATACTTTGTACCTCATATATTTGTAGTTACAGTTTTAATGGATGAAATGATGCGCTATCGATATACGCCGGCGGGGCACCAGTGAAGGATGATAGGTGAGTATGAAGCAGGTCAGTTAGCCGATCGTGATGAATTCAACAAGAATTGTTCATGATGGTTTCCAGGGGGAACAACGTGGAGGTCGACCTAATAGGGCATATTGCTAGCAATGGGGCTGTCAAACTCCAATGCTAACAATCCCTTTCCCTCCTGTAGTTACAGTTTACAAGTACTAAAACTATTATCTAAAAGTAAAAAAAAAATTAGCCCCAAGTTTATTTCACTTTTCTAAAAACAATTCTCCAAGAATTTCATTGCTTCAAAATATTGCGAACAGAAAAACGTTTATTCAAAATTACGGAAAAAACACCCAATCTCTCCAACGTTGTCACGCTCTCCAGCGTGCGAACGAGAGAGGCCCGTCCGTATCTAGCAGCGAGATGTTGAAGATATGGCACTCTAACTTGATGATTGACTATGATTTTGTACGGAACCCCTGTTGCGCATCTCCGACTAGCACTTGACTGGTTTTTTCTGTAGTTCCGGGTTGCGTAACTAACAGAATCATCCGTCTTCTCTATTGTATACTGGTGAGGGATCAGCTCGAAATATGGGGGATGGTCTTAAAAATGAATGTACACATTAGGTTTTTTTTCTAATGTATAGAAGTGGAATGGTAACCCCGCCAGCGTATGGCGGAGCACCAGTGAGGGATGATAGGTGAGAATGAAAAGGCAGGTCTATTAGCCCACCGTAATGAACACACCTAGAATTCAGCGCAATGGTTTCCAGGGGAGTCTATGTGAAGGTCCACCTGACAAGGTTTATTGCTAGCAATGAGACTGCTAGTCCGCATTTTTTTTATACAACTTAGAATGGCAAACAAGCTGACGGCCCACCTGATGGAAAGTGGTAACCGTCGCCTATAGACATGAGCAGTACCATGGACATAACAGAGTATACTGTTTCGCCCATGATACCCTCTATGCGTTGTTTATATTCCTAAGGATGATGCTTTAATAATGTCCCACTGCTGGGAACTGCATCGCAATATTATCTTGTGATTGTATAACTAATCTATTACATAATGGACTTCCAATAGTTTTCTAATTAGTATTGTGCTCCGCCTATTATTGGTTTGTGAAACTCACTTCCTCGGGGGAAAGGGATTGTTAGTAATGGAGACTGAGAATCCCATTGCTAGCAATATACCCGACCAGGTAGACCTCCTCGCGGTTCTCCCTGGAAACTATCATGGTTAATTCCTGATGAATTCATCATGATAGGCTAACTGGCCTGTTTTCATTCTCATCTATCACCCTTCACCGGTGTTCCGGCAGCGTATCCCGTTAGCGCAGGCGGCGTTGCCATGCCATTTTCACCCATAAAAAAAAAACTCACTTCCCCGCCAAACTCCTGCGCCCGAAAAACCTACTGATAACGTCGCATGCGTCGCGCCGGCCAATCAGAGACCGCGCCGCGTCTCTCGCGCGACGAAACGCTATCTCCATGGTTAGGTTTACAGAGAGACTTTTTTCAACATGGCTTCCGTTGTTATTGGAATTTTGTAATAAAAAAACAAATCAAAGCAGTGTGTATTTTTTTCCTAGAACCCCACGAACCTAGCCGAGTTAAAGTATGCATTTTTTTTTGTGGCTTTATTACATGATTACGTTACTAATATATATTTTTCACTGTTGAAATATCCCTGGATTAATCACAATCTCACCTGGTAAGGGGTGATTAATATATAGCAATGTATATATTAGGTGCAATATCAATATATTGATCCAATAACGAACATGTTAAAAAGACTGGTATCCAAATAATATTGTGAAAAATATATCACTCTGAAGAAACCTCTTTACACTTCTTTTGAAAGAAAAGAAGATTTAATTAAATTCAATGAAGACAGGCTATTTACTAAATCCATGCTCTGTTTTGCAAAGGAACTACGATTGTAGGAAGTAACGAAAATTAATAAGAAATTTTACGTGGTAAAAAAGTCAAATGTATTTATTAATCTATACTTATAATAAATCTGTAGAGAGGTCAATTCTGTACATGAAATATATCTCCAAAATAACTATCAGCGGGTGATTAGTGATCGATACTGATGCCAAAAATGCAATCAGTAAAATTTTTGTCTGTCTGTCTGTATATTCGATATAGAAACAAAAACTACTCGACGGATTTTAACGAAACTTGGTACATTCATTCTTCATACTCCTGGGCAGGTTATAGTATACTTTGCATCACGCTACGATCAATAGGAGCAGAGCAGTGAAGGGAAATGTTGGGAAAACGGGAGAAGTTACGTCCATTTTTAAGCTTCCGTAGCGTGTGCAGCCTTAATGGCCACTGTTTTAAATGTTAAAAATGTCCACCCGTGCGACGCCGGGACGGGCCGCTAGTTATATAAATAAAAATCTGTATTGTTGTGTGGTCTCAGCATAGATTAGGGCACTCCTTTATTTCCTGTAGGTGTTTATTGCCACCTACTTCCTACGAATCTAATAAAGTAAACCATATCTTTCCCTCCCGTCTTCCTTCTTCCTTTCTTCTTATTCCTTTCCCGTAATTGTCGTAAGAGCCGACTAAGGGAGGGCGAGGGATGGGCAGCAGCGTCCCTCTTGAAACATCTCCAATGAATACTTGCGATTGCCAATTAGCTTGCCAAGCGTGGAAACTACCGACATAACCCCTCATGGGCCTCCCCCTTATGTTCATCAGTAGACAGTTAAAGGCTGATATGATGATGATGATGATGAATTAAATAGACTACTTTTACATGATGTATCAAGACAAAATGTATCGATTGATATTGTATGATTTAAAGTCCCATATTCAGGAACACAACTGAGATTGCATCCAATTTATCCTTAGGAATGAAGTGGCATGAAGTCAACCATTTATTTTATGATGATGATGGTTACTGTCATCTATTTAAGTCAGTTTTAATTTTTTTTAATTATTTGTAATTAGGTGTAATTCATGACATTTTCGGATTACCAATAGTGTAAATAACAACTTCATATTTTAAATAATAAATATTTATTTAATTAATTAATTTATTATTACAACATTTATTATAATAATAATATTTATATAATTAAAACTTAATCATAAATTCTAA
This sequence comes from Galleria mellonella, assembly GCF_026898425.1. Taxonomy (NCBI): domain Eukaryota; kingdom Metazoa; phylum Arthropoda; class Insecta; order Lepidoptera; family Pyralidae; genus Galleria; species Galleria mellonella. Next base: position 2,155,805 of record NW_026442097.1, read on the forward strand.
GGCTGAAATATATAATTCGATATATATTCAGTAGACTAGACCAATACTACCGTCCCCAAACCGAGGCCACCTAGCCTGGAACCAACTCCACCCAGTCCATTCACACCCACACTGAGTCCATTTAGACCCGCACCGAGTCCATAATTTTCACTTATTATACCAATATTACCAATGCTTCCACAGCCACAAGCGGTTGGACCGTTTACTAGCAAAGCGCCTTCAACTGGATTATCAGATAAAACAGCAAAACCTTTAGGAACCAGTGAGTTGCAACTAGATATAGGTAGAACACCACCGTTAGTTAAAGATGCCAAATTTATATACGAACTCGCGGGGACCACAGCGTTACTGACCGTGCCCAAATTCGCGCCGTTGCTGACTAAGATGCCCACATTACCCAAACCGAGTCCAGCTAAATCGAGTCCACCGTTCACCACGTTAAGTCCAGATCCGATTACACCAAGACCACAATTGGCAACGCTACGGCTAGGTCTCTTCAGGGCAAGATTTTTTCCGGCTGAGGCAATTGCTTTTCCGACTCCACCTGGACCGCCAACTCCGCCAACCCCGCCAACTCCGCCAACTCCGCCAACTCCGCCAAGGCTGGTTAGTGCGCCGAGTGTGCCAACTGTACTTAGTACATTAAGTCCGTCAAGTACGGCAGTTGGTCCACTATTAATAGCAACAGCATTGTCGACAACAGACCCACTACCACCTAAGCCACCCAGAAGGCCGAGTTGTCCAAATGCAACCTGCAAAATTTTTAATATCAAATATCGTACTTAGTACTATAGATATAATATCAACCATGATATATATATATATATATATATATATATATATATATATATATATATATATATATATATATATATATATTATTTCAGCTATTAACTATCCACTGCTGAACACAAGCCTTCCCCATAAGGGGAGTTTTGCCAGTAGCTGCCCAGCTTGGAAGACTGGTTGGCAACCGCAGTTAGGCTTTTAGAGATGTTTTAAGAGAGACGCTGCTTCCCATTCCTCTGCCTCCTCTGCCTCCTTAGTCGATTCTTACAACACCCATGGGAAAGGAAGGAGTGGCCTGTACTATGCCACTATGGGAGTATACGGCAATATATATCACGGTTAATTTTTGTTAACCTTGTTACTATTCAACCTTATTTATTTTTCCACACTGGTACTCCGTCAGCACATGTTAGCATTCTATTATGATCCCATAAAAGAAAGCTAAAGACATGAGTAGCTATGTAATCCGGGCTTAAAATGGAACACTCCTTCTTTTCCCGTAGGTGTCGTCAGAGGCGACTAAAGGAACTTAATGATCGATGGATATACAGTAGCATACCTACCTCTTAAAACATCACCAAATTCTAACTGTATTTGCCAAGCGTGGTAACTACTGGAACTAAATTCCTCCCTATGGGGGAGGCCTATGTTTCGCAGTTGTCAATTAACAACTGATTTAATGATAGACATGAACAGTACCATGTAGACGTACAAATCAGAGTATGGTATCAAAACCAAACCAAAAACCATACATTACCTGAACCAACAGCGACTGAGCACAGAAAACTATTGTAAACTTAGCAACCATTTTGACAGTATTTCTTAGGATGACACTTAGACACAATAGTTGGTTAAGTCAAATACTATTTTTATATAGTAATTGTGAATATATTATCAATACTATTGCTAAAGAAACGATTAAATTTAACACGTATTGTAATTTATTGATAATTACATCAAGATAATATGTAATAATCGATTGCTTAAGTTTATTTTATTGTAATTATTTATAGTATATGTATTTATGTATATATTTTAATGTTTTATTTAACTGTATTTTTTTTAAATATTATTTTAAGGGCTTTTACCTTCTTCAGGTATATCAGTCCTATTGTACCCTGAACTGATTTCTCAAACAAAACTTTATCTACTTTCCCTAGACGCGGAAAGAAAAGAATTAATGAGCATCAATAATTTACAGAGATGTTCAAACATTTCTGGTTTAAGTTCAGCTAACACAGATTGAATAAGGCCAACGTTAAATTTATTTAAGTTAAAGCGGCGCATGAATTCTTCTCTTTCCTTCGTGTTAATACGACACTCTAATAGAATATGATGCACATCATCGATGGTATTACAAGTTTGATAATTGGGTGACAAGGACTTTCCCATCATATGTGCAAATTTTTTTGATGGATAATGACCAGATCGTAGACAACTGTATATTTGTTTATGTATTCTAAATATTAATAGTTTTTTTTTTTTTGGAAACTTACTCACATTTCGTGCTGCGCAACTATGGAACAGGCTACCTGCTGACATACGGGATAGTCCTTCCATTACTTCCTTCAAGAGAAGACTGAGATCACATCTTTTAACCAATAGTACATGATAATAGTATCTATTTACGTATTTATTTATTCACAATTTGTGTTTGTTTGTTGTATTAACGTTATTTTTACTGGTACCTTCCCTGCACTGGATTACCCAAATTATTTTCTCTCTAACTACACTGGGTTGGCTGGAAGAGATCTCTTTCAGACATAAATCCTCCCTTGCTAACAAGTTGTTAAACTAATCGCTATATGTATTGTTTAAGTGCAATAAAGAATATATATATATATATATATATATATATATATATATATATATATATATATATATATATATATATATATATATATATATATATATATATATATATATATAAGTTGTAGTACTTCAGTTGCTTGCTAACGACATGCTTTTTTTACTGTATTGGGTTGACTGGAAGAGATCTCTGTCAGAGACAAGTCCATCCTTATAGTTGCTACGCTTGGCAGGCGGATTGGCAACCGCAGTTAGGCTTTAGAGATGTTTTAACAGGGCCACTGGTTTTCATCCCTCGCCCGCCCTTAGTTGCTTTTTATGACACCCACGGGAAACGGAGAAGAAGAAGGAAGAAAGGAAGAAGGGAGGAAAAGATGTGATCTACGTTATTAGATTCGTAGGAAGTACCTGGCAATAAACTAGTCTCTGATAGTTTTAAACATATAACCAAACTATATATAAGGAAACAATAATATTAAATTGTTCAATGTTCATTTGTATAAAGGGAATACCAATGAATGTCATTCACTCATTAATTGCATTTTATTCATTAACTAGCTGCTCGTCCCGGCTCCGCACGGGTGGAACATTTTTACAACATTTTAAAAAGTGTTTATTGTGACATAACGTTAATAGTTGGACATATAGTATCGCGAAGTTTTTTGTAGTTATTGATATTTTCTTCAATATCGTAGAACATACTTTTGTTCTATCACGAATAGTTTCCGCAGCGCACGCGGCGAAAGATATTTTATAGCATTTTTTACAGCTTGAGTTACGTTACTAAAGTTTAAGTAAGGATCCCTTATCTTTTCTAGCAATAAATATAGCCTAGGTTACTCAGGGTGAATGTAGCTTTCTAATGGTGAAAGAATTTTTGAAATCGTCAAAGTAAACAAACATACCATACATACACACAAAAATACAAATCTTGCCTCTTTATAATATTAGTGTAAATGTAGATTAACTTAATTGAATATAAAATTGTAGTATGTCAACTTCGTTCTCTCATATTCATTGAGAACTCATTGGGACATCAATTACCTTCTGATCTCTATAGATACAGGAGACAACAGTATTAAAAGAATTAATTTATCAAGTAAATAAGTAATCTACATGATTAGAAACACTAAATTAGATGTTTTAGTACTTAAATCTATTTTTTTTATGTATCATAGAATGGCAAGCAAGCTGACGGCCCACCTGATGGAAAGTGGTAACTGTCACCTATAAACATAAGCAGTACCATACTAACATAACAGAGTATACTGTTTCGCCCATGATACGTTGCGTTTCCTAAGGACTAGGGTGTTTTTTTTGGAATATTAACTTTAATGGAATAGTAACCCCACCTGTGCTATCGGTATACACCGGCGGGGCACCAGTGAAGAATGATAGATGAGGATGAAGTAGGTCAGTTGGCCCAATTCTTGTTGAATTCTTCACGATGGTTTCCAGGGGGAATCACGTGGAGGTCGACCTAATAAGGTATATTGCTAGCAATGGGGCTGTCAAACTCCATTGCTAACAATCCTTTTCCCCCCTTGGACTAGGATGTTATACCTCTGTACCCTGTAAATTCACTGCCATATCACACGCATCAAATTGAAACATAGCAAACACAACTGCTTCACGGTAGAAACCCGAGTGAGACAGAGGTACCCCAAACGACTTTTGTACAAAGTCTCCCTCTGGAAAAATATTATAATTTTATATTTTACAATTCGGGAACTTTCACATCTTTTCATCCAAAATACGTGAGAATTTGAAGACGAAGGTCTTTAACCAATGCGATTTGCCAGTGATGACTTATGGAACCGAAACATGGTCCTACACGATTGCCCGTATGCAAAAGCTATTTTTTTTTTATACAACATAGAATGGCAAACAAGCTGACGGCCCACCCGATGGAAAGTGGTAACCGTCGCCTATAGACATGAACAGTACCTTGGACATAACAGAGTATACTGTTTCGCCCATGATACCCCCCATGTGTTGCCATTCCTGAGGACTCAGATGTTATTCATCTGTACCCAATGGGCTATGGCTATGCTCAGAGTCTCTTTGCGTGATAGAATCCGAAACGAGGATATCAGCAAAAGAACCAAAATAACCGTCACAGCCCGAAGGATAAGCAAGCTGAAGTGGCAATGGACTGGTCACGGAGCTCGAAGAACCGACAACCGATGGGGAAGAAAGGTTCTTGAGTGACGACTGAGTACAGGTAAATGCAGTGTAGGACGACCCCGCAGTAGATGGAGTGACGACTTGAAATGTATTGTAGGGAGTTACTGGATGCAGGTGGCTCAAGGCCATTCTTTATAGCAGTCTATGGGAGAGGCTTATGTCCAGCAGTGGACGGATAATGGCTGAAATGATGACGATAATGATTCCACAATTACTAGGCCGTTCGACTCATGGTTCACTCTAAGCCAATGATGATGTCATTGAACGGGAGCAGAGGGCGCTGGCGGTGACGGTGAATATAATAGCATGCAAACATATGTGCGTGTACTGTTATGTCCATGGTACTGCTCATGTCTATAGGCGACAGTTAGCACTTTCCATCAGGTGGGCCGTCAGCTTGTTTGCCATTCTAAATCGTATACAAAAAAAAATTGTTCAGCAATCTTTACCACTACATAGGTGTGTAAAGTTTACAATTAATAAAATAATGCAGTGATAACAACATTAACAAATTTAATTACAATTATGATAGGCGACGTGCTTTTTTTTTTTTTTTTTTTTTTTTTCTGAATGTGTTTGCTGTTGGCCGTGTGTGGACTTTACAGCTTCACCGGACGCGAATGCAGGGGCGAGTGCTGATGGCACTCCAAGCACGCGAGAGGGGAGCGACAGAGGTGTCGACTCTTTCTTATGGACTGCGGTGTGTGTGTGCGCCTAAGGGCGCCGAGTGGCTCGGCCTCGGCTTATGACCCCCGTCGAGGGACGGCGAAACGTCTGGGTGGGTGAGATTGCGACGCGGTTGTTATGCGCTCGGGCGCAAACCTGATCGCGCGCGGACCGTGTGTCGCGAGGGTTCTTCGCCCCCGCCGGCGGGGGCGGTGTGTGCGATGTGTGGGTGTGTTTGTAGGGGCTCTTGTCGAGGGTTCCGCGGTAGGTAGGGAGGGAGACGCGTTTGCCGTCGTAGTTGGATCATCGGGGTCCAAGAGTGCGTGCCTCGGGCGACGACGTTTTGGAGCGACGTTCTCTATGGGGGGTTTGTATTTGACCGCTCTTACTATGAGCGGATTTGAATGGGACTCGGCTGAGGCGAAGTAGCGTCGAGACGCTTGCTTCATGAATTGCCTTATAGTGGGTATTTTGAGGTCGCGGTGTAGATCCACGTTGCGCACGTACCACGGGGCGCCCGTGGCCCGTCGCAGAAATTTATTTTGCACCACCTGAAGGGGGTGAAGTAATGAAGGAAGGGCGTGGGCGAAGACGACACTAGCGTACGTCATCACCGGTCTTATACATGCTTTATAGAGCGTCAGCTTTTTGAGCGACAATTGGCTGCGCTTGTTAATAAAGGGATGGAGGCGTCCCAGTATTCGGACGCGCTTAAGATGAGATGCGAAACTCAACTTGGAATTATTAATTATATCCAGGGGAGTCAAACAGCTGAATAGAGGCGGGAAGGGATGGTTTTCTTTTGGCCGTGAAAAGTACGGCGGCGCTTTTATTGGGTTGACTTCGATGCGCCATTTTCTGAACCAGTAGGCCAGCTCGTCCACCGCCCGTTGAAGCCTGTTGGCTGCACAGGCGGCCGACGTTGTCCACATTTTTCATCAGCAAAGAGGGCGATTTACTCGGGGCTGACGCGGGATGTCGTTGGTGTACAACGAGAAGAGGGTGGGGGAGAGGACAGCGCCTTGAGGGACGCCGGCTCTAATCGGTCGTGCGCTGGAACGCACTCCATTGACGCGATAGCGATATGACCTATTGGACAAGAAGGCTCGTATGATGTGCACGAGCCTGTCTGGCACTCCCATCTTGTGCAGTTTGAAAATCAAGCCGCTGTGCCAGACTTTGTCAAAGGCCTTCGCTACGTCGAGAAACAGGGCACATGTGACCCCGTTTGATTTCAGGTGTCGGGCGTTGAGGACGTGTTCTACTACACGATGTACTTGATGAACAGCTGATCGAACTGCTCATCGATCAGGATGCCTTTGGACTGTAGCCAGTCTTTCAGGCGTGCGTATAGCTTCTCATACAGCTTCCCCAGCGAGCTGAGGAGACTGATGGGGCGAAAACTGGTGGGAAGGGACTTATCTTTCCCAGGTTTGGGAAAGCCTACGACATCTTCATCCAAGCATCTGGAAAGATGGCATTGGTAATTGCCGCATTGAAGATCGCTACTAGGAGTAGCAGAATGGTTTCTGGCAGACTCTTAAGGAGTCTGTTAAACCACAGTCGGCACCGGGTGCCTTTCGGTTGGGAGTTCCTTTGATGAGTGTTCGCACCTCATCCAGTGTAACGGGGGGAGTGACTCTACTGGAGGGATCGACAGGATTCGCTCCACCTCGGATTCTACCTTCTCTAGATGATCATCGGGCTGTTATGCATTGGGCCTCTAGGCTGTCTGCTAGGCATTCAGCCTTTTCTTCATCAAATATGGCCGGACTGTTGTTTGTTCGGACTTCGGAGTAACACTGGTCTGTTTTGAGGGTTTTGGCTACTCGCCAGTTATAAATACTTATATTGTAACTCTTTACTTCGCGCTGTAAGCTCGCAGGCGGGTTCGGTCTCTTCTGAGGGATAGCGGTCATACGCTCGTGTGGCTCACATAGAGCCCTTACATCATCAGGCAGGTTCCATCTAGTCGCCCGTAGAACCTCCCTGGAGCAGTCCTTGTTATTTTTAACAGTGAATTCGACTACGTCCGGGATGTCCAGTACCGGAGAGTTTCGACTCGAGGACTTTCTCGATATCGTTTTAAAGGCGCCCCGTCTGCAGGTTAGCGAGAATTTGACGGGGCGGTGGTTTTTGGACCTCCAATTAAGTTCTTTAAGGGCCATGTCGAGGATGGAGGGCTGATGAGCAATATATATATTCGAAACCCATAGGCGTTATATTATAATGCTTGCAATTTAGCGAATCTGAGAGATAGTAGCTTTTTGGAGGGAGAGAGATAGGCCGATGCTATATAGATTCGATGGTCTGTCATCGCGAGGAGGCATATAGGCTTCCATGTTTATATAATTGACTTCGGTAATTTAACGTACCGCCGCCGCGACTGATGCGGTCATTGCGTACGATATTGTAGTTTGCGATTCTTGGACCGCGTGTTGAAGGCTTGAGGAAGGTCTCCTGTAGTAGGAGAACACCTGAGTGAGAAACTCACGGACTTCGTCTCTTTCTTGTAGTCCGTTAGCGTTCTGAGTTGCATCTTTTCGCCCTTAGATCCATAATTAGTTGTTAAAATTGAGGATGGCGACTAGTACGCCGATGTGCTCGCAGAAGTCTTTCTTGTGGGTCGTTGACTGACCTTAATGGCCAGGGCCGTAATCTCGCCAGCGTCGATGGAGCTGTAATACCAGTGCGAAAAAGTTCGTTCCAGTTTGTAAAAATGCCACAATCTTGGCAAGCGTGGGAGCGGTTGCAGATGGCATGGTGGGTGAGGGGGTCGCCTTGACGACCGGATAAAATTTTTTGCGGGGGAGGTGTTGCGGGATAGTAGGGGGCGCGGGGCGTGCTGCGCGGGGTGCCTGAGCCTTTTGTGGCTTTTCTTGTTTTGGCCGGGACGGGGAGCGCGGGGACATCGGTAGTTTTTGTGTGGCCCTGTGTGCCACAGAGTACACAGCTAGGTGGGGTCGGGGTGCCACTCACGCGAGTGCATTGCTTGGTGCCGTGGTCTCCCAGGCACTTGACGCAACGTTCGCGCGCGTAGCAGTTTGATAATTTTGGCAGCGGTGGCACTGGTAGGTCCGCTTATTTGGCGGTTCTACTGATGGTGAGATCAGGCAGACACTTCGGATGTTGAAGATAGATTTCCCCTCTGGGGAGAGATCTAGTACCACTAGTACCATGTCTAGTGGCGTTTTGGCCCTGCTGCGGTACATCCTGTGTACCTCGTGGACGGGGTAGTTTTGAGAGCGGATGTCTGCGAGGATGTCCTGGCAGTCCAGCTCCTTAGGGATGCCGCGTATTACTACGCGCAGACGTTCTCCTCCTCGAGGGCAAGTGTGGTAGCCCACACTGTTTGTCCTGAGGAAGGAAGTTAACTGGCGATGATCCGCCGATGTGGGAACCACTACTCTGAGTCCTAGTGAGGTTACCCTTGCATGGGTAAAGGATATGCGCTTTTCCTTCAGCGCAGCTGACACCCTGTTCCAGGCTGTCTTGTCCTGGATGATTATAGGCGGAGGAATTCCCCGCGTGATCGCGGTCGGTTTTATCGGCGTTAGCCGGAACGGGTGCGCCATCGTTGGCACGTTGGGTTTTAGGCGGGGGAAGATCGCGCGCCCGCTTCGCGCGTTTGGTGCGCTTGGCACCCACAATTTGAAATTCCTCTTCCGAGGAGGAGGCAGTGTCGGAGGAGTCGCCTGTTTCGGCGACGGCGTTGGGAGCGTCTAGCTCCATTTCCGTTTCAGAGGAGGGGCGGTTGGGAGCAACCTCCTGAGGGGACATCGGCTCCGGGGTACTCACTAGGTGGTCCCCGGGAGAAGGTGGGTTAGAGGACAGCTCGTCGATGGCCGAAAGGCAGGGGCGTCGTCATGTATCAATGTGCGCCCCTGCGCTCATCGAAAAATTTGAGGACATTTGGCCTTTAAAAAGGCCACGAATTGTGGAATGTCATCCTACGTAATAAATAACGTTTAAAAAAATAAATTTATAATACGGAAATGCGCTACTATTAAAAATAGTTCGCGTATATAAGGGCCTGCTGGGACCTGTGAACTTTTATAGTAGAACCGCCCCGCCGAGTACGGCGGGGGGGTGTGTATTGAATGTAACAATGGAATGTTAAACTTGTGTACCGTTCGATACTTGGCCGGGGTTCGAAGGCGGCGCGGGTATGGTCTCTGGCACCGGCTCCGGAGCTGGTGCGCTGCGCTTATAACACCAAACACTTGTTAGTCCGATGCACTAGAGTTCACAACACTACACGATTGTCACTTGTAACTGTTCACATGCACTTGCACTCGCGACGCGAAATGCCGTGTACGCGAACGGACGGCCGTTTCATTCTGCAAGTTGTTCTCTACTTTTCTTCGTGTCCGATTGCGTATCCGGTGCAACCGGCGACGTGCTGAAGAACAAAGTCGTAACGAGCGTGTATGACAAAATTGATGAATGTGGAAGAAGCGAAAGAGGTTTGTTTGAATCGAAGCATTTGGCGTTCCATTGTTTCTGCCTACCCTAATGGGAGACAGGCGTGACAGATATGTATGTATGTATGTATGATAATAAATTATGCTATTTTTTTTTACAATTTTTAAAAAATCTTTTACAGAATAGAAACAATTATTAATTATATAGTCAAATAGTCTTCTTTTAAATTGTATGTCGGTCAAACTTTGTACATTTTTAGACAATTTATTTTGTGAAATTTGTTACGATGAGCTGACTGACTTACTTTCATCGTCACTTGTCATCTATCACTGGTGCCCCACCAGCGTATACCACTAGCAGAGACAGGGTACCATTCTTTAGTCATCCATAAAAAATAACCCTAAAAGCAGTACACTCCTTTTCTTGTACAGTCGAGTAATTAAACCACAGAATACGTATTCAATGGTTCAACTACTGCCTGTTATCATGACTTCATTGAGTCCATGATTCTATAAATAGTACAGTTATAAATATTTATTGTAAAGTAAACGTTCCTGCAGTGTTCACATAAGTGTAGTTAGCTGGGTGTTATTTTTAACAGTGAATTTTATGAGTTATTTTTTTCATAACTGGTATCGTTAAATAGTTTTATTTTTTCAATTTAGTAACGAGGTAAATATATATATTTACTTATATTATAATCTAGCCATCTGATAGTAGCTTAGTAGTTTGTATTCACACGAATTCGTTATTTATATAATTGATTTTTTTGAAAAAAGCAAGAAAACTCAAACAAGAAACTCAGCTATCTGAGTTTCTTGTTGAGGTTCTTCTTGGCTGAAATTGCGTACCGAATGGGCGGTAATGAAAAAGTTTCTATTTAAAAATGCTTTAATCTAAGTTTACTTGAATAAAAATGTTCCTTTTGTCTTCTTTCTTTCTATCTTTTTTTTATGCAACTTAGAATGGCAAACAAGCTGACGGCCCGGCTAATGGAAAGTGGTAACCGTCCCCTATAGACATGAGCAGTAGCATGGACATAACAGAGTATACTGTTTCGCCCGTAATACTCCCCATGCGTTGCCATTCCTGAGGACTCAGGTATTATTCCTCTGTACCCAGTAAATTCACTGTCATATCGCACCTATGTTTGCCACCACATTAGTTTCCCGAAATTTCGGGGCCGAAAGAAACACAAATTTGAGGTTATAATTACGTAATAAATAACGTATAAAAATAATAAAAATGTTAAAAATAGTTCCTTTGAACTTTTATAGTAGAATTTATGAAGAATAAAATGTTAAATTCCGTTCATTGGGTTTATTTCGGTGTCAACAAAAACACGAAATTGAGTTCGAAAATTCCGAATTTCATTCTGCGAACATTGCGGTCACGCAGACAAAGTCACGGGTAAAAGAAAGAAAGAAAGAATTCATGTTTCTAACGTGAAGCAGTTGTGTTTGCATGGCTGTGTTTCGGTTTGAAGGGTGGGATATGGCGTGAATTTACTGGGTACAGAGGAATAACACCTGAGTCCTCAGGAATGGCAACGCATGGGGGGTATCATGAGCGAAACAGTATACTCTGTTATGTCCATGGTACTGCTCATGTCTATAGGCGACGGCTACCACTTTCCATCAGGTGGGCCGTCAGCTTGTTTGCCATTATAAGTTGCATAAAAAAAAAAAAACGAGGGGTTTGGCCTTTTTACCCTCACCTATCACCCCTCACTGGTGCCCCGCCAGTGTATACTGATAGCGCAGGCGGGGTTACCATTCCATTATCATTCATTAAAAAAAAAACTCACTGTTACATCAATACATATAATAAAATCGTAACTGGACGCTGTCTGTACACGGAAGATATATAAGAAAAACTATTAGAGAGTGGCTTTATGAACGCAATAGAACGCAAAACAATAATTTTTAGAGATTTTGTCTGTTTGTCTGTACATTTGTGCATGCTAATCTCACAATCGGCTCAACCGATTTGGATGCGACTTTTACTATCATATTGCGGTTTGCGTCAATTAACATTTAGTGTTTGTGTTGTTTCAATTGGAACATAAATTTAAAAAAAAGTTATATTAATCTAAAGTATCGCTTATTAAACGCTATAAAATAACCGATCAGTTAAATTGGCTGAAATTTTTTTTATTACAGGTATTGATTTTTAAAAAAATTGTATACTCATGCAAAGCCGGATCGGATCGCTAGTTTTTTTTTTTTACAATTTAATAAAAATAGAGATCTCTAAGTAAAATAACCATAACATAATCCAAAAATAAAAAAAATTTGATAAATTTGGCTATTAAAATAACAATAAAGAAAAATACTCATTTATCTCTCTATGTATCCATACTCATGTGAACCCAGGGCGGATCGCTAGTGTTAATAACATTTTTCTTTTCAGGAACAATATGAAATTTACCGTCGTCTTTACCACCATCTGCATCATTCTTCAAGCTAAGTTTTTGACCGCAGACGCAGTTGCTCCCTCCGAACTGGGCGTGCTTGAATCTGTTATGTTCATATTTGACATTGCGCTAGCGCCGTACTATTTACATGAGACTGATCCATATGGATGTGTCATTAACTGTGTTACAAAATGCACATCGGATCAACTAAACTATAATGGTATTTGCTTACCAAAAATGCCAGATGATGCGTTTAATGATTGATTACTTTAAAAAAACAACAATATCTCAATACACAATTTATTACTGTCTATACAAATCATTGACTTACAGTTTACCAATATTTGGTTACATGAATAAATGATTTAGTAAAATAAAAAAAAAATTGGTTCAGTAAAATGAGATTTTATAAATTTAGAGTAACGCTCACAGTTTCCACCAAAATTCGAATCGCAATACATCTGTAATATATATATATATATATATATATATATATATATATATATATATATATATATATATATATATATATATATATATATATATATATATACGAGCAACTTCATTATACTTTCATTGAATAGAACAATAAATATGAATTACTGGTGTCATATGTGATAATTCTGTTTCCATATAAATGTATAAATTTTATTTTATTTTGAAGTTATTCCTCTATAACCTGTAAATTCACTGACATACCTGCCTACCCTTCGAACCGAAACACAGCCATGCAAACACAACTGTTTCACGGTAGACACACGAATGGGAAAGAGATGCCCAAGAATACGACTTTTGTAAAACGTCTTGTTGCTCCTCTCCATCCGAAGGTTGCCTGGAAGAGATCGCTCTTAGCGATAAGGCCGCCCATTGTTTTCTCACTGTGATTATTTCTTGTAATTGTTTATATTTATAATAAGTTTACTGTTGTAATCTTTTGGAGAAAACAATAAAGTATATATATATATATATATATATATATATATATATATATATATATATATATATGTTGTGTGTGTGTGTGTGTGTGTGTGTGTGTATATATATATATATATATATATATATATATATATATATATATATATATATATATATATATATATATATATATATAATTAAAACAAATCAATAAATCAGTCGCAGTGAGTAATAATAAAATTATAATTACTGTGATGTTTATCAAGGGGTAGTAATTTAGAAATACACGTCTTATATTACAGAATAATATTTAATATATATATTTTATTAACATCGCTACAACATTCATTAAATACAGACATTATTATATATTAACATTCAAGTATAGTGAACACTCTATATAAACAACCTATCTAAAAGCAACATTTTTTATATTTTATTTATTCTACTCAGCTTAGTTAGTAAAAGAAATAAGTAAAAATATTTTCCACACGGTAAGTATTTTTATACTCCTTTTTCCCCTATAAGCAACTTTTTCCAATAAGAAACTTTTTTATTAAAATTGGTTCAAATGAGTTGCTTATATAGAGCGTTCACTGCATATTCATACAATGACCAATATCAAGATCAGAAGATTTAAATTTATATAAAAAACACGTTAGAGAGGAATTTCTGGCAAACTACGTTTGATTAGAGAGTAAAGAATCATGTTTAAATTGTTATTGATATATTTGTTTTCTTTATATTACACTATAAAATGGGTAATCTTAGTACCGACACCAGTCTCTCACGAAGATTGTTTATATTGTAACCTACGTAGCTGTAAATTTTATTATGTTGTTATTTTGTGAGAGAAATAAATATATATTTACATTTTACGTATTATAGGAATCACCCATAATTATTTATCACGAAAAATTATATGAAAAAGTTGACCTGTTTTTCCCCGACGCATTTGTAAGAAGACAGTCCATCTATGTACATACTCGTATATAATCAAAGTTTGTGTGTTACCATTCTTTGGAATTAAAATGTTAAATTAGTTAATAGGTTGATTGACAAAAATACTGAAATGAAATGCCAACAAAGTAATTTGTTAAATGAAATATATTTATAAAGCCATCACTGTTAGAAATTGACAGAGCAGAGACAATAGAAATGTTATGTCACAGACAGTCAGTCAAATTTTAATTTCTGACGAGTAACGTCAGAAATTAAAATTTTCAAAGCGCTCATACAGATCACATTATGTGTTTTTCATAAATATATAAAATTACAATATTTCTAAATGTTCATCTTCAAGCAAGCACTATTTCACTTGTGATGAAAAATTTTAAATCTTTACATTCAAGTTTCCAAACATTTTATAATAATTGAAATACTATTCATACTTATAATGTGTGAACCTAATTATTATTAAGCATATGATGAAATAAATCATCATCATCATCTTAGATAATGACTGAAATGATGATGATGATACGATATAAGATGTTGAAAAAATTGGCAGGCAATTTAGGTATAAAACTACTTAATAGAATGGACCATAACCAATAGCACCACAACCGCAGTTGCCAGTAATAGAGACGGAGCCACTAGCGGGCAGGACGCCTGAGAATTGCACAGCGCCAATCGCTGGCACTTGACCGGTCACGAGGGTGGAGCCAACGACTGGTACCTCGGCAAACACTTCCATCTTACCGTTGCCCACACCGCCGTAGCCAGTGTTGACCACAGGCACAGGAGGTGCAGGTAGACCGATAGCGCCAACGTTGGCCCCCGCGATACCAAGGCCTGCGCCAATACCGGCGCCTAATCCAGCCACGTTGTAACCAGCTTCCCATCCGTAAGGAGAGAGTCCACCTGCGCCGAGTCCAACTGCGCCGAGACCAACTCGTTCAACACCGATAGCCCCAACATTGGCACCGGCGAGTCCTAGACCGGTGGCTCCAAGACCAGCTGGGCCGTATCCGTATCCAGGGCCCCAGCCGGCGCCCTTTGCAAGTCCAAAGCCACGATCGGCACGTCCGACTTCCACAGAGTCAACTACAGTTGTTTTCTCGACAGCAACCTCGCGAGCTCCTGCATTGCCAACGTACTGGCTGTATACATTCTGAAAAAAATATACATATACCATTTATTTCTCTCTAGTTTTCCTATTGAAACCCTTGAAATAATTAAAACTTGATTCATTAGTGGCATGACATAGGTAATAGAATTTTATCATTCCCAATAAACTCTACTGATTTTGGTCTAAAAGTAGGTTGTTGATATTTTCTGGATTTAATCCCAGATGTGAACAGCTTACTATACTCCCCTATTCTTGTATCTGGTCGAGAGATTGGGTGGGTATTGTGCCATTTATATTGAATCACCATCAAACAGTATTTTTTTTACTTTACACTTTATTGCACCAAGTAAAAAAAATAAATACAGTAAATATTAATGGGAAGTGATACAAAAGGCGGCCTTATCGCTAAGCAATCTCTTCCAGACGACCATTGGGTAGAGGACATTGTAAAAAAGACAAATGGTAGCTGGCACACTATTATATAGATCGTATATAAACGTAGATATATATAATCAAATACATTTTAAGATAGGGCATTGCCCCTCATTCCTCCCCCCCCCCCCCAGCTACGACCATGAGTATTGCTATATATTGCTCACTCTTAATCATAAGGTACTTTGTGGTACCTGTGGCGCTGTTTATATCTATTGATGACGGTTATCATCAGGCATGATCATTACTCCATTAAGTATAGATTCGTAATTTTACTGTCATGCATGCATGATGCATATGCTGAGTCAATTTTTTGTATGCAACTTGTAATAGCAAACAAGTTGACAACCCACCTGATTGAAACCGTCGTCTATAGACATGAGCAGTACCATGAACATAAGGGAGTATACTGTTTCGTCCATAAAACCCCCCATTTGTTGCCATTCCTGAGGACTCAGGTGTTATTCCTCTGTACACAGTAAATTCACTACCATATCCCACCCTTCAAACCGAAACACAGCCATGCAAACACGACTGCTTTACGGTAGAAATATGAATGGGACAGAGGTGTCCAAGCAAACGACTTTTGTACAAAGTCTCCCTCTGGTAAGATTATTGTTCGACTTTAATATAATAATAACTGTGAACACAAATTATTTTCCTCTCTTATACTCATTTTATTATATGTTAACTACATTAAATAAAGTTAATTTATACCAAGAATTATAATTATATGTAAATGAAATATAACTGTATTCCTTATTCCTTTTTAACTTTAATTACATTCCTTAATATTTTAATTGATTTATTATTATTATTATATAATTTTGTAATGTTTTTCTTAAATTTCTTAACTTTTTAATGATACAAAAAATTTGAAATTAATTTATTGTAATTTTTGTTTTCAATATTCGCACGCTTGACCTAAGTAGATTTTGTAAGGTACTTTTAATTTATAACATATAATGTTTTATATGTTATAAATTAAATAATTATTATTATTCATTTACCCAAATTAGTCATAGAAAATAGGTATGTATATTTTTTTTTGAATTGAGAATAGCAAACAAGCTGAGTGCGCTGTGTACAGCTGCACAGTGCTGGTTTTCAGCCAGTCCCTCTTTTAACAAACATACAATAAAAATACAAATGGGTACAACTGCTATTTTATGTTAAAAGAATGTGCTTTTTATTTTATTTTTAATGCATAGAGGAACATATTATATAGGTAAATTATTTTAATTTAACTGAAATGGCAAACAAGCAGATGGCCCACCTGATGGAAAGTAGTAACCGTCGTTTATAGACTTGAACAGTACCATGAACCTCACAAAGTACACTGTATAGTACTGTACTGTACTGTATAGTCCATGATACACTTCAATCGTTGCCAATCCTAAGGACAAAGATTTTATGCCCTTGTACCTTGTAATTTTACCACCATATCCCACCCTTTAAACCGAAAATACAACTTCTTTAGAGCAGTAACATAAGTAAGACAGAGATGTCTATTTAGATAACTTTTGTGTAAAGTCTTCTTCTGGTAAATTATAATAAAAAAAAGTATTTAAAAACTTACTAACAAGAATGGATCCCAGTTATCTAAAAATAAATAAATAAATAAAATAAATAAATAAATAAAAAAAATATTACCTGGATCAGGCAAGCCTGGACGCAGAGCAAGAAGAAAGCGAAGGTAGACATATTTGTTTGTATTCAATGGAAAACTGACTCGAGAATGATATGCCATTATCAATTTGGCATTTATATACTATATGCAATTTAATCAAAATTACATAGATTAGACATTTACTAAATAGATTTTATCAAAGCATTGTACAATACCAAACAAAATGTACGTAACAAATGTACGCAACTTTTAAAACGGCAAGAATTTGTACGTGAGTATACTGCGTGTTGATAACAAACACTGTCGCTACGCTACGCTGTTGTCACTGATGTCTCGCAACATGATTACATGTTCGTATAAAAACTAAAGGGTTGCTGTTAAAATCATCATTGAGTGAATAGCACATCAATAACTACGAAACATGTCAGTCAAGACTATTGTCCTCTGCGCTCAAATCTTCGTGATTCAGGTAACTACCCAAAGTTTTCTTTCAAAAGTTTTTAATTGATGATAAAGGAATGGTTACCCCGCCTGCGCTGACAGTATACATTGGCGAGGCACCAGTGAGGGATGATAGATGAGAATGAAAAGGTAAATCAGTTAGTCCGTCGTGATGAATACACCAGGAATTCAGCACGATGACTTCCAGGCAGACCACGTGGAAGTCGACCTTACGGGGCGTATTGCTAGCAATGGGACTGATAGTCCGCATTACTAACAATCTCTTCTCCTCTCTTTCAAAAGTTATGCAAGAGGAACGGAAACCTCTGGTGACCAGAAGGCTGGCCTATACTTTGGTCAACGCATTTCCATTGCAAGGCACCCTACCAGCTGGCAGTGATCTCTAAGAATTTTTTTATTTTTAAATATTGTTTTTTTATTTTTTAATTACTTATCTCTAATTATAATATCATATTATATTATATAAAATTGTAATAGAAAGTTACAATATTAATTTAAGAAAATCATTAAAATATATTCAGCAAGAGGAGAGATTTCATGATTCAATCATCAGGAGTACTAAGTAATTTACAAAACTCTGGGAATTATGAACCATATGTCACAAACTGGCCGTGTGATCTTGGCATTAAATAGGCCATCCCTTTCTTTCCCGTACGTGTTGTAAGAGACGACTAAGGCAACTTAATGGTAGAGGGATGAGTAACAATGTCCCTCATAGCACATTTTTTTTCTTTTTTATTCAACTAGGATGGCAAACAAGTAAATAACTAAACTTGTGAAAAGTGGTATCATCCCAACAGTATCATTGACATAACAGAATATGCTCTTTCGCCTATAATACCCTCCATGCGTTGCCATTCCTGAGGACTAAGGTGTTACCTTGTAAGTCACTACCATACCCCACCCTTCAAACCAAAACACAACCATGCGAACGCAGCTCCTTCATGACTTTGGTACAAAGTCTCTCTCTGATAAAAGTCTACCTGAGTTAAACTGTACAAAACTCATTTACTTGGATACGTCTTTCTCATTCGTGTTTCTACCATGAAGCAATTACATTCGCATGGCTGTATTTCGGTTTGTAGTCCAAGCGTGGTAACTACCGGCGAAACTCCCCTTATGAGGAAGGCTTATGTTCAACAGTGGGCATTTAACAGCTGGAAAGATGATGATATCACAAATTACGACTCAGGTATATTGCATCATAACAGTAATAGAAAAAGATGATTCCTGTCTTATGGAATGTCTATGAAACATCTAGTCTCAAATTGGTGTGATCTGTCAGGTTTGAAATTTCAGAGCAAAGTGTACCTGTTTATAATTTTTGGACTTAATTATCTTGTCTTTCCAGTCGGTGCTTGGAAATCCAATTCTCAACAGAAATCTGCCATCAGCCATCTCTGGTGCTTCGGTAGTCGAAAGCACTGTCGCTGTTAGTAACAATGCAATTGGCGGTATAGGCTTGGCCAACACTGGTCTAATTGGTACCGGACTCGGCTTGACCAACGCTGGATTGATCGGCTCTGGAATCGGTTTGCCCAACGCTGGATTGATCGGCACTGGAGTTGGTTTGGCCAACACTGGAATTGTAGGCACGGGTTTGGCTGGCGTTGGATTGGCCAACCCCGCCTTAATCGGTAACGCCATACTGCCTGCTCCTGCCACTGGATTCCTCGACTTTGCCACAATTACCAAAAGAGACAATCTCCCCATCTTCAGCTACTCTCCAATCGCTCCAACTGGTCTTACTGTTGTGTCGGAGAACATTATCGAAGGACCTATGGTAATCGCTGGACAGCTGCCGTTCCTGAGCGCAGTGGCGTTCGAAGGTGCTCTGCCATCTGAAGGTGCAGGCGCTGCTGGCTGCGGCTGTGGTATCAGTGGCAACATTGGCATCCTCCACGAGAACTACGGACCTCTTGCACCCCCCGCTCTGGGAGGACTAGGCTATGCACCTGGAGCCGCCGTATTGTATTAAAAGGATTAATATTTTTCTGAGCTTTCCCTCAATAAATTTAATTTTGGTATCATCATAACTATTTTGTTTAATTTCAAGAAAATATTTAGAGAAACACATATTGGAGACAGCCCTACTAATAATAAAAACTGGGGGAAATAGATTGTTAGTAATGGAAACTGACAGGTTGGCCTCGTTACGGTCCCCCACAGAAACCATCGTTCTTAATTCCAGGTTAATTTCTCTCTATGGGCTAACTGACTTGCCTTTTCATCCTCACCTATTATCCCTCACTGGTGCCACGCCAGTGCAGTACATACCATTAACGCAGGCGAGGTAACCATTCCATTATTAGCCATTAAAAAAATGATGAACTAGCTAATTCTACTGTACCACGTCTTTGCAAGCTGATGATTAATTGCAAGCAACACTTGGATATTCACTTGGATATGGAAGGGGATTTCTATAGGAAAGAACTGCAGTTAATTAAATAGCAAAAGTTTATGTAAAATAATTATTTAATGAAATTAAAATCCTATGTTTTGTTTTTATGGTTGATAATGGAATGGGGTTACCCCCACCCGCGCTAACGGTACACATCGGCGGGGCACTAGTGAAAAATAATAGATGAGGACGAAGCAGGTCAATTAGCCCATCGTGACGAATTCAACAAGAATTATTCACGATGGTTTCCAAGGGGAACCACGTAAAGGTCGACCTGATCGGGTGTATTACTAGCAATGGGGCTGTCAAACTCCATTGCTAACAATAGCTTTCCCCCCACGATACCTGTGTTAAATACCTCGAGTGTAAGTACATTATTGTTGTGTGTATGGGCCGTGTGGTCCCGGCATAGAATTTTTTTAATGTGTATGGTATTGCTAACAATCCCTTCCCCCCCAAAGGCATAGAATAGGCCACCCACTCCTTTCCCATGGGTGTCGTAAGAATCGACTGAATTTCTCAGATCCGAGATAATAATGATATTATTCGTTATATTGTCATAATTTTCTTCATATAAGCATTGTACGCTGCCCCCATAAGCAGGGTTTTGCCAGTAGTTGCCACGCTTGGCAGATGGGTTGCAACTTCAGTTAGACCAACATCACCAAGATGTTTTAAGAGAGATGCTTTTTATTTTATATCACTGAGGTGGCAAACAAGCATACGGCCCACTTGATGGTAAGCAGTTACCATATAGCCTATGAACCCCTGCAATACCAGGGGTATTACGCGCGCGTTGCCGACCCTGAAGAAACCTCTTTACTCCCCTTTTTAAGGGAACCCCATGCTGTAGTCTCCTAAAAACCTCGGCAGAGAGCTCATTCCATAACCTGAGTGTTCGATGGAGAAAACATCTAAAAATGCTGCTGCTGGTGTCGACCATTCTTTGCCGGGAATACATGACTAAAATATACATAGGTATGATTATAAATTAATATACACAATAGGAGCCACAGACAGCCCTCTATGTCGAGGCTGTTTCGACGCTGAAGAAACGGCTGCTCACGTAATCCTGGAATGTGAGGCTGTGGCCCATCAACGTTTAGAAATCCTCGAAACGGTGAGGTCGCTCCGTGAGGCCTGTGAAGAACCCAGGAAGCTTCTGCGTTTTTGGGCGGAGCTAAGTTGGCTGTACTAGCCACGACTCACACGCACAACGGCCCAAATGAGAGGCTAAGCGCAGAAAACAGAGTCTTTCTCACATTCACACATTCACATTAATATACATATTCATATATTAGTATGTAAATCAAAAACTTCGTACCTCTTTTTTATCTTTTTTATTTAGAGGCTTTTATCCTATAAGGATATGTCAGTCTCATCATACCCAAATTTAAAAAAATACCTCGCATACTTAAAACATTGATACATAAATAAATAATACATAATATCTTAGTAGTCTATTTGATAAAGGGAATTATTGATACAAAAATATAGTAATTAAAGATTTTGCCATTCCGGAATGTGGTTCTGCGAGTATATTTGAAAATAAACCAATCTCCTGTCTATTGAGACTATATTTCTGTATCAATACTTCCCTTTGTGTTTTGTATTTCGTACATTCGGATATCATATGGTGAACATCATCCAATGTGTTACAAACATCACAGTTCGGATTATTAACTTTTTTCATAAGAAAAGCGAATTTTGCATTTGGATAATGTCCTGAGCGTAATCTGTAAGTTGTAACAACCTGTACCTCTTTTTACGAAATTTGCGTGAACGGAGGAGTATGAATTTTAGCATACTTATAATTTATATAGAAAAGGAGTGTAGAAAGCTAATTATTTTTTAAATTATGTATTAAAAAATACATTAAATCAGTAAAAAAAAAACATTATACACACTACCATGTATCTGACACTCACACACATATATACACTTTTGTTTATTGTTAAAGTCTATGGTCATATTGAGAATAGATTAATATTGCTTGTCTGTTAATATTATTTGTCTATACTCTTACTGAATGTCAAACGTAACCATAATAAATTCATTTATTAAAACATATGTTATGGTCGAATTTCGACCACGAAGCGACCACTAGTAATTATTAAAAAAACCCTCGTCAATCATTAAAAAATTTAAACATTTGTTTACACTTATTTTTTTATATACAACTTAGAATGGCAAACAAGCTGACGCCCCACCTGATGGAAAGTGGTGACCGTCGCCTATAGACATGAGCAGTACCATGGACATAACAGATATACTGTTTCGTCCATGATGCCTCCCATGCGTTGCCATTCCTGAGGACTCAGGTATTATTACTCTGTACCCTGTAAATTTACTGGCATATACCATCCTTCAAACCGAAACACAGCCATGCAAACACAACTGCTTCCCGGTTGAAACACGAATGGGAGAGAGGTACCCAAGCAAACGACTTTTGTACAAAGTCTCCCTCGAAGTTTCACTCCGATGTAAATTAAAGTATTTAATAAAAATAAAATGGTAACCGTCGCCTATAGATATGAACAGTACCATGGACATAACAGAGTATACTGTCTCGCCCATAATACCTCCCCCCCTACGTTGCCATTCCTGAGAGGACTCAAGTTATATCTTTGTACCCTGTGAATTCACTGCCATATACATACGTCCACCATTCAAACCGAAACACAGCCATGCAAACACAACTGCTTCACGGCAGAAACACGAATGGGACAGTATACATACAAATTGACATAATTTATAATAGAATAAGTACAAACTCAAATAAAAAGTTGTTTATATTTTGCATATGACCGTTATTTATTTTAGAAATTTATCGTTTTGATAAATTAGTACAGTTTGTTAGCATAACCGAGACCGCACCCACAGTTTCCAGAGATGGACACGGCGCCAGCAGCGGGCAGGATACCAGCGAATTCCACAGCGCCGAGGACTGGCACTTGGCCACCCAAGAAGGCGGTGCCCAAGACTGGGAGATCAGCAAAAGCTTCAACTACACCGTTTCCTACGCCACCGTAGCCAGTGTTGACCACAGGCACAGGAGGTGTAGGTAGACCGATGGCACCAATTTTGCCCCCCGCGATACCGTGACCGGCTGTACCAATAACGGCGCCGCCTAAGCCGTACCCAGCTTCCCATCCGTATGGAGGGAGTCCAGCTGCGCCGAGTCCAACTGCGCCGAGACCAACTCGTTCAACACCGATAGCCCCAACATTGGCACCGGCGAGTCCCAGGCCAGCTGGGCCGTATCCGTATCCAGGGCCCCAGCCGGCGCCCTTTGCAAGTCCATAGCCACGATCAACTTCCACAGAGTCAACTACAGTTGTTTTCTCGACAGCAACCTCGCGTGCTCCTCCCTTAGCCAGGTACTGACTGTATACATTCTGAAAAACATTATCAAATGATCCGTTAATTGTCCACTGCTGAAGATGCCTTCCCGGTAAAGGGCATTATGTTAGTAGTTACCACGCTTGGCAGGCGGGTTCACTACCGCAGTTAGGCTTTTAGTGATGTTTTAAGAGAGACGCTGCTGCCCATTCCTCGGCAATTAAGTTCCCTTAAGTACCTCTTACGACACCCACGGGATAGTAAGGGGAAAAATACATACTCCTTACGTTTTACGTAATTGAGAATGTCAAGCAAGCTTAAGGCACACCTGATGGAAATTAGTAACCCTTGAAGTAATTCATTAGGCAAAACTGTACCATTATGTAATAGCAAGAAATACACAGTTGAGGAGTATAAATGTTTAACTGTTTATCCCACGACAGCACGTCACCGTTTTTCAATGATTATGGCATTTCCGTTGTTTCATTTTAATGGATGTCAGATCCGACTGTCGGATATGTTTAGAATAGTTTTAAATGTTAACCTTATTAAGTTTCGGGAATACAATGACTTTATATTGCAATACATTGCATTGGTATGATCTAGAATCTGACCAATGAGATGTATTTCAATATTTTTATTAAAGACAAAATATACGAGTGACTTGAGATATCTTTCCTTTTCAAAGGCACTAAAAAAAAATATTGTAATAAAAATTGTACCTGGATCAGGCAAGCCTGGATGCAGAGCAGCAAGAAAGCGAAGGTGGACATATTTGTTTGTATTCAATGGAAGATTGACTCCGGAATGATTTTCAATTATCAATTTGACATTTATATACCATTCGTTTGGAAAGCATCGCGTTGCGTACATTTGCAGACATTTAATAAAATCAACTTTATCAAAACATTGGGCAATAACGAACAAAATATTTGTAACACCTTTGAAAACTGTAACGTTTTGTACGTGAGTATATGTATGATGATAAAAAAATATATGTTAGTAATATGTCGAAACTTGATTACAGTTTTGTATAAAAAGTAATGGTTTGGTGTTAAAATCATCATTGAGTGAATTGCACATCAATAACTTAAAAAAATGGCAGTCAAGACTATTGTTCTTTGCGCTCAGTTTTTCGTAATCCAGGTAAAAACATTTTTTTTTAAAGTTTAACAATTAATATAGAAGTAGAATATTCAAAACAAGCAAACTGCAGTAGCAGTGACCAACTATGTACTATTATGAAACTCGTAACTCATGGGGTATGTACATAAGTTCTATGTAGAGCGAAGACCACAAATGTACTTCTGGGAGTCAATTTATGCAGGTGACCTAGTACCTTTTAGGAGTCTAGTGATGATCAACCAGGTGTGATCTGTCAAGTCTGAAATTCCAGAGCAAAATGTACCTGTTTATAATTTTTGGACTTAATCAAAACTTTGTCTTTTCAGTCGGTGCTTGGAAACCCAATCCTTAACAGAAACCTGCCATCAGCCATCTCTGGTATAAGCGGTACTACGGTGGTCGAAAACACCGTCGCTGTTAATAACAATGCTATTGGCGGTAAAGGTTTGATCAACAATGGTCTAATTGGTTCTGGACTCGGATTGGCTAACACTGGATTAATCGGCTCTGGAGTCGGTTTAGCCAACGCTGGATTGATCGGTTCTGGAATCGGTTTGGCCAACACTGGAATTGTAGGCACTGGTTTGGCTGGCGTCGGATTAGCTAACCCTGCCTTAATCGGTAGCACCATACTGCCTGCCCCTGCCCCTGGATTCCTCGACTTTGCCACAATCACCGCCAGAGACAATCTCCCCATCTTCAGCTTCTCTCCCCTCGCTCCAACTGGTCTCACTGTTGTGTCGGAGAACATCATCGAAGGACCTATGGCAATCGCTGGACAGTTGCCGTTCCTGAGCGCTGTAGCGTTCGAAGGTGCTCTGCCGTCTGAAGGTGCGGGCGCTGCTGGCTGCGGCTGTGGCACCAGTGCTAACATTGGTATCATCAAGGAGAGCTATGAACCCCTCGTGCCCCCTGCTCTGGGTGGATTCAACTATGGAGCTGGATATCCTCTGGTCTATTAAAAGATTTCGTCTCAATCTTCTCAACTTTCTCAATAAATTTAATTCCTAATATCAGCATTATAATTTTGTTTTATTTCTCTAATAATGTGTATGGAAAAAAATGGTAGAAGGAATTTGATATTTAATGTAGTAAATTTAAACGGATCACTTTCGACTGACCCGTTCAAGTGATGCAGAGTAGGAGATGGATCGGACTGGAGAGATTAAAATGAAACGCTTACTTTTTTCTTTCTTGTTATCTTGAAGTTGGTTGCGGACTGAATGCTTGCCTCGTTTTTTTTTTTCATACTATTTATTGCTATTAGCCTCAGATTCAGCTTTCAGCTTCATAGTATGAAAATAGGATGAATGCAGATGGCACTCTGAACCCGCAGAAGGAATTACGGACCAGTCTTTTGCCGTCTCCTGCCGACCGATTACGTCTTAATTATCATCTGAGGGCATATAATTAGCATCTCTGGCCGTCGTCTCTCGATCCCAACTTAAAGGAACCGGGTGTTCATTTAGAGTCGGCTAATGTACCAGAACTGAGCGCCCGGGAACTGAAACGTATAGTTGGGGTCTTCGCTTTCGCCGGCGAGGACGATGTCATCATACGTGTGTGTGATAACGTAATTGGAGCAGGACGAAGGAGGGATAAGGGTATTTGCGGTAGTGATGGAGTCATCGAATTCGTCGAAAACATGCCCCGGGCGGCATTATTGTGGCAATACATCTCTCCTCGGTACGTAGTCTACTATGCTGACTATGAGTGGGTTGGGGTTCGATTGGGAGGAGTTAAAGTAGCGTTTTGATGTTTCTTTTATGAAATGGTAGGAAGTTTGAGATTCAATGGAGGTCTGCACTGCGAACGAACTATAACGGCTCGTCGCAAGAATTTATTTTGCGATATTTGGAATTTTTTGAGAAGGGCGAGTGTCGCATGAGCGAATAAAGGACTGACGTATGTGAGTATGGGCCTCACGCAAGTTTTATATAATGTCAATTTATTATTAAGCGACATTCTAATGTGCATGTTAACGAAGGGATATAGCCGTCCGAGAACGTAGACGGCTCTGTCGCGGATGCGTTTTATGTGAGGTCGAAACGTTAGTTGACTGTCTAAACTGACACCTAGATATTTGACAATGCACCACCGACAAAACCATTCGCCCAATACGTTTACAGCTTTTCGTAGCCGAGTGGCGACGATGTCTTTTTTTTAATGGGTGATAATGGAGTAGTCGCCCTACTCGTGCTATTAGTATACACCGGCAGGGCACCAGTAAAGGATGATAGGTGAGAATGAAGCAGGTCAGTTAGTCCATCGTGACGAATTCAACAATAATTGTTCACGATGGTTTCCAGGGGGAAGCACGTGGAGGTCCAATGTACTCACATTGTAAATTTCTTGTGTGTTAAATAAATAAATAAAATAAAATATATACACAAAAACAAATAAAATAGGGCAGAAGAATACCTACGACTGAAGCAAAAAGTACAAGAAATAAAAATATATATTAAAAATTAAAAATATATATTAAAAAGCAAAAGAAAAGAATAAAGAGAAAAAAAGAAAGTTATTAAAAAAAATGTGTTGCAAGTATTTTAGGAAATCAACCCATAATTTATATTTAAAGGTGGATTTATTTTTAATAGATCTAATGTCGATAGGCAATGAATTTCAGTGTTTAATGGCCAGAGTGGCAAAGGAATAAGAAATAAACCTAGTGTGAAGACTCTAATCCCTTCGTATGTTATTTTTATAACCAATTCTTTCACTTTACATTCTTCACAATTCTGGGCCGCGCTCCTTGACTACAGTACTTAAAGAGACTTCCATCTAAACTGCAATACTAGAAAAGGTGCTTGCTTCTACAGTTTACCTGTGCACGTTGTCTTATACGTAAAAAATTAGTACTCAATAAAGTTTTTTTATGTCGTGTAAAGGCAATAGGCAATAGGCTTTCCTTTCCTTTTCTGTGGGCGTCGTAAGAGGCGACTTATGGTCGAGGAATGGGCAGTAGAGTATCTCTTAAAATATCACTAAAGCCTAACTGCGGTTGCCAATTCACCTGCCAAGCGTGGCAACTACTGGCAAAACTCCCCGTGAGGGGAAGGCTTATGTTCAGCAGTGGACAGTTAACGACTGAAATAATAATAAAAATAAACTTTTTTTTATACCACGATTTTGACATTTATCCATTTTTTTTTTTTTTTACAACACAGGGGGCAAACGAGCATGCGGCTCACTTGATGATAAGTGACTACCGCCGCCCATGATCACCCACAACACCAGCGACATTGCAGGTGTGCTGCCGGCCTTTTAAAAAGAATATGCTCTTTTCTTGAAAGTTATGTTGTCGTATCGGTTCGGAAATACTGCTGCTGGAAGTTTATTCCAAAGAGTGGTTGTGCGTGGAAGAAAGTGCCTTGAAAACGCATGATGTCCAGATGGTTGGGATGAAATTTTTATGTTTTAGTTTATGGCGGGTAGTACGGTGGTGAAAATCAGCAGCAGGTATCAATCCGAACTCCCCATGGTAAATTCGGTAGAAGATGCACAGAGATGCAACATCTCTACGCAGTTTCAGTGGGTCGAGTCGGACAGTTATCCATTTTAAAATACTAGAGGTTTTCATGTTCAGTATTAAATGGATTCTCTTTCTACCTTCGGAGTCGTCAGTCCCATCTACCGTCGTCTTCGAAATCAAAACAAGTAATAGTGTAGGCAATAGTTCATATCAATATATATGTATATATGTATGTATATATATGTGTATATAGGCATGTATGTATATGTAAATGTTTGTAAAAAAATCTACAATATATATGTGAAGCAAAAACTCTGCACACGAAAATTGCGCGGACTGAGTAGTATGAAATTTGGCACACTTATAGTTTATACAGAGAAGGAGTGCAGAATGATAATTTTTTTATAAAACCAAATTATGCGTAAAAGAAAAAATTAAATCAATAATAAACATTACACACACTTCCATGTATTTGACACATACACGCATATATACTCTTTTGTTTATTGTTAAAGTCTGCGGTCAAATCGAGAATAGATTAATATTGCTTGTCTGTTAATATTATTTGTCCATACTCTTACTGAATGTCAAACGTGACCATAATGAATCATTTATTACAATATATGTTATGGTCGAATTTCGATCACGGGGCGACCACTAGTGCTATAATTATATATTTATTTTATAAATGTATGCATATTATGCATTAATTCATTATATTTGTATATATGTGTAATTTACAATATTACACATGTACAAAATATTACAATTATATTAACAATTACACAAAAATATAAATTATTTAATTATTTAAACTGCCATCCATTATCTTTGCAAATCCTTTAAGGTTGATTTATAAAGAATGCTTGCAGCATTACGAGTAAGTCAGCATATTGTACCACATCTTATTGGTTAATAATTTTTTTTATACCACTGAGGTGGCAAACAAGCATACGGCCCACCTGATGGTAAGCGGTTACCGTAGCCTATGAACGCCTGCAATACCAGAGGAATTACGCGCGCGTTGCCGACCCTGAAGAAACCTCTTTACCCCCCTTTTGAAGAACCCCATGCTGTAGTCTCTTGGGAAAACCTCGGCAGGGAGCTCATTCCATAACCTGAGTGTTCGTGGGAGAAAGCATCTCTGAAACCGCGTTGTACGCGACCATTTAGGCTGTAAGGTATGGTAAGGTAATAAAATTTAAATCAATAAGTGAATATGTTACGAAATTAAACAAAAAGTTGCTTTTAAAATGCATATGATAGTCATTTATTTATTAAATTGTTCGTTTCGATAAATTAGTACAGTTTGTTAGTGTAACCGAGACCGCACCCACAGTTTCCAGAGATGGACACGGCGCCAGTAGCGGGCAGGATACCAGCGAATTCCACAGCGCCGAGCACTGGCACTTGGCCTCCCAGGAGAGCGGTGCCAAAGACTGGGAGATCAGCAAAAGCTTCAACCACACCGTTTCCCACGCCACCGTAGCCAGTGTTGACCACAGGCACAGGAGGTGCAGGTAGACCGATGGCGCCAATTTTGGCGGGGCCTAAACCAGCAACGCCATAAGCAGCTTCCCACCCATATCCACCGAGCCCAGTTGCGCCGAGACCAACTCGTTCAACACCGATAGCTTCAATATTGGCACCGGCGAGTCCCAGGCCAGCTGGACCGTATCCGTATCCAGGGCCCCAGCCGTATCCAGGAGCCAAACCAGCCTTTGCAATTCCATAGCCACGATCGGCACGTTCAACTTCCACGGTGTCAACTACAGTTGTTTTTTCGACAGCGACCTCGCGAGCTCCTGTATTCGCTAAGTAATTACTGCATACATTCTAAAAAAAAAAAAAAACAAATATACAAACTCTTCTATACAATTGTAAATGGGATTATAATAGTCAGATACACCTTAACCGACCGAAGAAACAATAGTGAGGCAAGTGGATGACGTTCCACGTTTAAGTTCGGGTTTGGTGGGTGATCTTGATTTTCACAAGAAATTAGGATTATAGGAAGAATAAATAACCTGTTTCTAGGGAAGTATGGAGGCTTGTGGATAACCGATATAGCCATCAAAAAAGGCACGCTAAAAAGGCTTGTATGTTAGTAGGTCCTGCTAACATTATTATGTAAGTATGCATTGCCTCTTAAATTTCTTAAATCGCTCTTAGCTTTTAGACCGTCCATTGTTTTCTTGTAATTGTTTGTATTTATAAGTTCACTATTATAATCTTATAGAGGAAACAATAAAGATATCTATTATTCTCCCGTATAAAAAAGATTTTGCTAGTAGTCGCCATGCTTGGCAAGCGAGTTGACAACCGCAGTTAGACTTTAGTGATATTTTAAGAGAGATTTTGCTGCCTATCTCTCCACCAATTAGTTCCCTTAATAGCCTCTTACCAACTTAACACTTAAGTAGTCCTAACCGATTCCACACGGCACCCACACGGCAGTAGGTCTTGCTATAGAAAGAAGTTTAATCAAGTATCCAATACACGGTGGAAAAGATGTTAGAAACTAACCTTTTTTGTTTTTTTTTTTTACATTACACTA
This sequence comes from Galleria mellonella, assembly GCF_026898425.1. Classification (NCBI taxonomy): domain Eukaryota; kingdom Metazoa; phylum Arthropoda; class Insecta; order Lepidoptera; family Pyralidae; genus Galleria; species Galleria mellonella. The sequence goes on from NW_026442097.1 coordinate 2,186,507, forward strand.
GCTCTTGCTCGCCTTCATCTGTGGTATGATCATTGACCGATATAAAAAGTAGCCTATATTCTTTTCCATCCAATATAGAATGTAAAATACCAAATTTCTTGTTTATTTGCGAAGTCATTAAGATATCAAGAGGTCATAAAGAAACTAATTTTCACATTTGTATAAGTAAGGATTATTCTGTCTATTATTCCAGTGGTCAGGTTTTGAGTTTACATTCTCAAATAAAAGCAAATATTTAATCTAGTAATTTTTTATGCAACTTAGAATGGCAAACAAGCTGACGGCCAACCTGATGGAAAGTGGTAACCGTCACCTATAGACATGAGCAGTACCATGGACATAACAGACTATACTGTTTTGCCCATGATATCCCCCAAGCGTTGCCATTCCTGAGGACTCAGGTGTTATTCCTCTGTACCCTGTAAAATCACTGCCTTATATAACCCTTCAAACCGGAACAAAGCATAACACAATACAAATATATACAAGAAACTTAAAGAGTAAATTATAATAAAAGCAGTACCTGAATCAGGCAAGCCTGGATGCAAAGCAGTAAGAAAGCGAAGGTAGACATATTTGTTTGTATTCAATGGAAAACTGACTCCAGAATGATTTGAAACCATCAGGACGTTCTTTATATACTAGTTGAAATAAGTTATCTACATATGTATTTGCTAAGTCACTTTATCAAATATTGTGAAACGGACTAAAAGTAATGTAACAATTATCACAGAGTTTTAAAATTATAACACAATACGTGTTCAAAGGTTTATTGATAAGTAATATATGTTAGTAATGCCTTGCAAATTGATTATAAATTGCTATAAATACACAGAAGTCTATCGCAGTATCATTATATTGAGTGGATACATCAATAATATAGAAAAATGGCAGTCAAAACTATTGTCCTCTGCGCTCAGGTCCTTCTCGTTCAGGTAATTTAATAATCTTTTACTAAACAATTTTTACAAGTCTTCATCTTGCATTAACACGAAGGAAAGAGAAGAGCTCATGCGCCACTTTAACTTAAATAAATTTAACGTTGGTCTTATTCAATCTCTGTTAGCTGAACTTAAACCAGAAATTTTTGAACATCTCTGTAAGTTATTGATGCCATTTAATTCTTCTTTTTCCGCGTCTAGTGAAAGTAGATACAGTTTTGTTTGAGAAATCAGTTCAGGGTACAATAGGACTGATATAGCTGAAGAAGATAAAAGCCCTTAAAATAATAATATAAAAAAAAATAAAAAAAATTGTTCATTTAGTGTTGCTCCTAATTTTTTACTAGAATTTCGCAAACTTTAAATTCTGGTGAAAATATAAGAATCAATACTCGATATTGTAATATTTTCAGAGCAGTCATGGCCATGAGATAATAAGTATTTATATACTTTGTTAAGAGTATTAATAGGATTTAATATTCTTTTAATTATTAATAATAGTAAAATATAAAAAATATTACAAGCTTTCACTTCAACTTGCAATGTTCAGAATATATATTGAAAGCTAAATTACATCAAGTATCTCTTAACAAACTTTGCTAATATACTGCATAAACCTTTAGTTGCAGTGGAATTATAGAATACAATTTTTAGTATGGTATTTATTTTCTAATTTGAAGCCACAAGATAACAGACCACATTGTCAAAGCATATTTTGAAAACTGTTTTTAAACAGTCTTGACAAAGATTATTCCAAATTTTGTTTTTTCAGTCGGTGTTTGGAAAAACGATCTACAATGGAAACCTACCGTTACCCTTCTCTAGTGCAAGCGGTGCTACGGTGGTCGAAAACACCGTCACTGTTAGTAACAATGCAATTGGCGGTATAGGCTTGGCCAACAATGGTCTATTGGGTACTGGACTCGGCTTGACCAACGCTGGATTAATCGGCTCTGGAGTCGGCTTGGCCAACACTGGATTGATCGGCTCTGGAATTGGTTTGGCCAATACTGGATTAATTGGCTCTGGAGTCGGTTTGGCCAACACTGGAATTGTAGGCACTGGAGTCGGTTTGGCCAACACTGGATTGATCGGTAACGCCATACTGCCTACTCCCGCCCCTGGATTCCTCGACTTTGCCACAATCACCGCTAGAGACAATCTCCCCGTCTTCAGCTTCTCTCCCATTGCACCAACTGGTATCACTGTTGTGTCGGAGAACATCATCGAAGGACCAATAACAGTCGCTGGACAGTTACCGTTCCTGAGCGCTGTAGCGTTCGAAGGTGCTCTGCCGTCTGAAGGCGCGGGCGCTGCTGGTTGCGGTTGCGGCAATGGTAACATTGGCATCATCAGCGAGAGCTATGAGCCTATTCCCCCTGCTCTGGGTGGACTCGGTTATGGTAAAGGACTTGGGCTTGGAGCCGGTTACGGTCCTGTAGCTGGACGCCTGGCTTATTAAATTAATTCACCACGATCTGAGCATTACAATAATAAATAAATTTGATTCTGCAATCAATGACTCTTTATTTTATTTTCTTATAATTGATAATGTAAATAATTTGGATACTCAGGGACCCATCTAGAAACTAACCTCTTTATTCTTAAAAACTAAAACATTCTACTATTTCAAATTAGGAATATAAAGTAAGAGATAAAACCAACAATAAATAAAATAAAACAATAGATAAAATAGATTTATGAGAAGTTTAACGTTTTTGTGAACAAGGGGGTAAGGTAAGTAATTCTTTTCATTTATGATCTTAAAAAATTAAAAGAGGTTCAAAAAATAAATTTTACATCAAACAGATCGTTACATGTATAAAAGGGTATTTACTGATTTATGTCTCACTACAGATTGCTTGATACTCGTAAATTCTAAGGTATAGTCAGGGCAGCTGCCAATGATTCTTTTTAATGGAGAGCTTCCTGAACCCCAATGATGATAGGCGAGGGTGTTCAATCCCTAATCTAATTTAATGGGTGTTTAAAATGTGCACTAAGTAGTTCTATAAGTATTTATTATTATGGCTAATACAAAAGTATTATATTTTAAAATAAGACTTTAAGCAAATTCTGCACGAGGTTTCCCTGGAAATTATCATGGTTAATTCTTGAATTAATCACTATGGGCTAACTGGCTTGCCTTCATCCTTACCTATCTTCCGTCACTGGCCCCCGCCAGTGTATACCGATAGTGCAGGCGGGGCTCCCATTCCATCGTCACTCATTAAAAAAAATCGTCCGTCTGCAGTCAAATATAGTTAACTGCGTTTGCAAGGCTATTTTTCAGCCTAAAGGTTGGACAGTACTTTGGATATAACATCAAATTGGGAACAGTGTATAACATCTTTGTTTTTTTTTACTGTTGATGGGTCACGCGATTGATCACGATCTCAAATCAAATCAAATCAAATCATATTTATTCGCTTGCTACATGGTACAATAAGAAGTTACATACATATACAGGCACATAACATGCAGCACCCCGCAGAATCAAATGTTAAAATGGTTTTGTCTACATTATATTCAATTATAAAGTCCAAACATTTTCCAAATTGTAGTTTAGTTTTTAGATCAAAATTAATGCTTTTGTCACGATTGAAGTTGATATTTTTGTGGAAGACAATCTTGAATTATATAATATGTAATAATGTATTATATTATGTCTCCATATTTAGAAATAATAGAATTTTCATCGTGCCTCCGATCAAACTGTTTATAATTACTCCTCTCCATCCTAAGGTTTTCTGGAAGAGATCACTTTTAGCGATAAGGTCGCCCTTTGTTTTCTCATTCTGATTATTTCTTGTAATTGTTTATATTTATAAATAAGTTTACTATTGTAATCTTTTGGAGGAAACAATAAACAATATCTATCTATCTATCTATATTATGCACGAAAATTATAATATTAGACAACGATCAATGTTTGGATAAAGTGCAGAAGCGGTCATAAACCTTTTTTTAAATGAATGTTTCTTGATGTGGACAGAGTGCGCTTTCCAAAGTCGTGTTTCTAATATTCGTCTTACCGATGCTAAAAAATGATTTTTTTAAGCAGAATGCTTGCATCGTATTCTCGATCATTACAACAAAACTACTGTAGACGACAAAGGAAACCAGGAATGGACATGGGAAATATATGTATATTGGCGAAAGGAACTTAGAAGACTAGGACCGTGAAGGGAAGCCAAAAGGGAACAATAGAGACGCGTGTCAATTTCGAATTTGGTAAATAATAATATAAAAACTATAAATACTAAATGTGGCCTTATACTCCACAACTGCTATCACCCCGGTGGAAATATTTTGTAATTCTGTTTTACCATTAGGTCCATTTTGTCTCAATTGGGTTTTTGAAGGGCATATAGTATTATATGTAATTTCCACAATTTTACATTTTTTATTATTGACACAGGCAGCACTATCTATTTATCTGACAATTTTATTTAGAAACATCTGACCTTAATTGCCGTTCTAATAAGAAACGAACGAGCAATATTCGTTTCCCGACAGAAGTTATAGATGCCGCCATTTTTTTTAATATAAAACATATAACTAAAACCTTCTCGTACTGTTTACGGGAACGAGATTAGGGGTCAAAACTTCCCATCAACAAAGCTAAAGACCTTAAACTATCGAAATAGTGTGTATAGTAATAAAAGTGAGTATACTCATTGGCTGTGTAGTCCCGGCATATAATTGGCCACCCCTTCCTTTTCCATAGATGTCGTAAAAGCCGACTAAGGGAGGAGGAGGAATGGGCAGCAGCGTCCCGTTTAAAACATCTCTAAAGCATGACTGTGGTTGCCAATCCGCACACCAAGCATGGCAACTGCTGTCAAAACCCTCCATGGGGGAGGCTTATGTTCAGCTGTGAACAGTTAAAAACTGATATGATGATACTAATCAGCAAGATTAGAGTTAAAAATCTTTGCCCACACTAGTTGGGGTCTAGCAAGAAGAATCACCGGTGATTACCCTAATCGTATCTTAGAACTTACAAATACAAATCGACCTGCACTGTAATCGTTAAACTTCATTACCCAGCAAGTCGGCAACCTCTCTAATTACTTCTTTTAGCAGACCATGGCAATTCCATTCAGTGCCAATGATAGCCAAATTCCCTTTTAAACACTACAAAAAAAAAGTTTTTTTACTACTAAAAACTTTCTTTACTATTAATTAATAATTTAGGTAGAACTATTCACAGTGTTAGTTCTAGGGTGGTTTTTTGAATAGTCAAATTATTTATAGAACGAGTTAATTAATGAAATATAAAACAAAGTGTTATTGCTTGCAGAATAGATTTTATTTAGGCAACGTTCAAATTGCAGTGAAAAAGTTTACAGAGCTAGGCGTCCGGGTCCATAACCATAGCCGGCTCCAAGCCCAAGTCCTGGACCGTAACCGAGTCCACCCAGAGCAGGGGGAATGAGAGGTTCATAGCTCTCGCTGATGATGCCAATGTTACCATTGCCGCAGCCGCAGCCAGCAGCGCCCGCGCCTTCAGTCGGCAGAGCACCTTCGAACGCTACAGCGCTTAGGAAAGGCAGCTGTCCAGCGACTGCCATAGGTCCTTCGATGATGTTCTCCGACACAACAGTGAGACCAGTTGGAGCGAGAGGAGAGAAGCTGAAGATGGGTAGATTGTCTCTGGCGGTGATTGTGGCAAAGTCGAGGAATCCAGGGGCGGGAGCAGGCAGTATGGCATTACCGATTAAGGCAGGGTTGGCCAATCCGACGCCAGCCAAACCAGTGCCTACAATTCCAGTGTTGGCCAAACCGACTCCAGAGCCGATCAACCCAGCGTTAGTCAAGCCGAGTCCAGTACCAATTAGACCATTACTGGCCAAGCCTCTACCGCCAATTGCATTGTTACTAACAGCGACGGTGCTTTCGACCACCTTAGTACCGCTTACGCCAGAAATGGCTGACGGCAGTTTTCTGTTGAGAGTTGGGTTTCCAAGCACCGACTGAAAAAACAAAATTTAAATCAGCATTTTTTATACTCATTTAGATGTATGAATACAATAACAAAATCTCAAGTTATTTTTTTAAAAACGAGCTAATAAGGATGTGATCTACCATTTTGAAGCAGAGGCGATTATTATCAGAATTAAAGGTTTGAGCATTTAAGCAAAATTTAGAAGCGACTTGTTTCATTCAGTTTTCAAGATTTGTTCTAAACGATAGTTGCTAACGCACCTTTTATATTTTATTTATTTATATATTATTTATATTTTATAAATTTATTTTATTCATTTATTTACACTTTATTGCATAATTTAGAAAATAATAAATATAATTAATTTTAATAAGAAGTTATACAAAAGGCAGCCTTATCGCTAAGTAGATTTCTTCCAGACAATTTTGAGTAGAGAACATTGACAAAAAAGACAAAGGGCAGTTGGCGCACTATTATATACTAATATGTACACACGTATAAACAAATATAAACATACATAAACATACACATACTTAATACCACACATACAACAGGAGAGAATGAAATTGGAAGATTAAGAGAGAACACGAGAAAATAGTACTTAAAGGGAGAGATAATAGATCCAGAAGTTTTGAAGCTAGCGAAAGATTTGGCGCAACGAATAAAGCAGGTTTACTGTTTATCTTAAAAGTTGATTGGTAAAGAATGCTACTAGCATTAAGTCTGCCAGTTGTGTCATAATTTTTTTGTTAACAAACTTATTTTAATTATTAAAAAAAAATGAACAAACCTCACAAGCTAAAGTAAAGGCTTGTAAAAGTTCCTATATTTTCTAATTTTACAATTAAAAGAATAAAAAATTACCTGAACGAGAAGGACCTGAGCGCAGAGGACAATGGTTTTGACCGCCATTTTACTTTATTGATGTATCCACACAATAATGTGTATATGAAAACGACCACTGCGTATTTATAGCAATTCGTAATCAATTTACAAGACGTTACTAATATATATTCTTTATCAATACAACTTTGAACAGGTACTATGTGTTATAGTTTTAAAACTCTATGATAAATTATTGTTACATTGTCTTTGGTCCTTTTCACAATATTGATAAGGTCGCTTAGCAAATACATATGTGGATAACGTATTTCAACTAGTATATATAGGACGAACTCATTCTTTTATTACCATTCCGGAGTCAGTGTTCCATCGAATACAAACAAAGATGTCTACCTTCGCTTTCTTGCTGCTTTGCATCCAGGCTTGCCTGATCCAGGTAATACTTTTTATAGTAGTTTACTTTTTAAATGCCTTCCTAAAGGAGAAGTGTCTAAGAGGGAATGTTATAATAATTAAAATGTAATGAGATCTTGGGATCAATTAAATATTCATACTTTTCAACAGTTTTTTTTTTTATACAACTTTGAATGGCAAACAAGCTGACGGCCCACCTGATAGAAAGTGGTAACCGTCGCCTATAGACATGAGCAGTACCATGGACATAACAGAGTATGCTGTTTCGCCCATGACACCTCCCATGCGTTGCCATTCCTGAGGACTCAAGTGTTATTCCTCTGTACCCAGTAAATTCACGCTATATCCTACATTTCAAACCGAAACACAGCCATGCAAACACAACTGTTTCACGGTTGAAACACCAATGGAACAGAGGTGCCCAAGCAATTGACTTTTGTACAAAGTCTCCCTCTGGTTTAGATTTGCTTAATGAAACAGTGATCAGGTGTGCCTTAAGCTTACTTAGGATTCTTAGTTGCATAAAAATAATCATCGTCATTATAGCAGCTATTAAATATCCACTGCTGAACATTAGCCTCCCCCATAAAGGAAGGTTTTCCCAGTAGTTGCTACGAGAAATGGGCAGGCAAGTCTGCAATCGTAGTTAAGCTTTGATAATATTTTAGGAGACTGCTGCTACCCAATTCTCGATCATTAAGTAATAATATAAATAAAAATAATCGATATGTGTTTTTCAGAATGTATACAGTCAGTACCTGGGTAAGGGAGGAGCACGCGAGGTTGCTGTCGAGAAAACAACTGTAGTTGACTCTGTGGAAGTTGATCGTGGCTATGGACTTGCAAAGGGCGCCGGCTGGGGCCCTGGATACGGATACGGCCCAGCTGGCCTGGGACTCGCCGGTGCCAATATTGGGGCTATCGGTGTTGAACGAGTTGGTCTCGGCCCAGTTGGACTCGGCGCAGTTGGACTCCCTCCATACGGATGGGAAGCTGAGTACGGCTTAGGCGGCGCCGTTATTGGCACAGCCGGTCACGGTATCGCAGGGGCCAAAATTGGCGCCATCGGTCTACCTGCACCTCCTGTGCCTGTGGTCAACACTGGCTACGGCGGTGTGGGCAATGGTGTATTCGAAGTGTTTGCTGAGATGCCAGCCTTCGGCACTTCCTTCGTGGGCGGCCAAGTGCCAGTCCTCGGTGCTGTGGAATTCGCTGGTATCCTGCCCGCTTCTGGCGCCGTTACCATCACCGGAAACTGTGGATGCGGTGGAATCGCTAACAAACTTTATTAATATTATTAAAACAATTTTTTTTTTAAATAAAGGATGATCACATGAAATTATAACCAACTTATTGTTTGATTCCATAAAATACATTTTCAATCTATACATATATTATCAATTAGCTGACCCCGCGAATTTCGTACCGCCTAACAGTCAATTTTTTAATTTTTAGTTTTTTTAATACTTATTCTGCTATTCGGAACGCCGAGTCAGCTAGTAATATAAAAAAAGTAACTTAATATGTCAACGATTACATTATGTCAAAAAATAAAAATTATAAAACACGCCGTGCCACGTCACTCAATTGTTTTGATCCCTGGAACATCTCCACTAATACTTGAACTTTATAGTATGGTATTAAAGTTTAAATTGACTTTTAAATATTATTAAATCCAATCGTTTGTATGGATTGTTATGGATGAAGAATGATGGGAGTATAGAAAAGTGTTGTTTTAAGACTTTTTCAGGTATTTTTTTAAAATTTTCTCTCCGTAAGAACCATTCTCGTACTTCAAGGAATTAGCAAAAAAAAAAGTATTAGGGAAATCGATTTATTTGTTCTCAGTGAAGATTTGCGCTTAGCAACACATTCAGCAATTCATTTTTATAATAATATAAGTTTTTTCTGTAATGTATAAAAATTACGTAGAATTTGTACAAAATTCATGTAATGTAGATAGGTTAAAGGCGTCTATTACATAGACGCCTTTACTCCTTTACTTTTAGGTACTCGTTTATTTGCTGTCAAATGTAGTTAGCTGAGCTGGTACGGCTGATTTACAGTCTCAAGGTTGGATTGGATATGGCAGTGATTTTTATTTATTTATTTCTTATCGCATTCCGTAATTTAATTAGTACATAACATTCCAATTATGGACCCTGTTGGGCACAACAAGTAGGAGAGAGGAGGACAACACTTTTTTCACTTTCGAAATAGTCTAAGGTTTTACAGGAATATTCTATGATACCCGTGAAACTGGTTATATCTATAGGTGATAGTTACCACTAAACATTTTATCACGCATAAAAATTTTTTGAAGGATAGTTTAACCGGAAGTCTCTTGATGTTATCAGGGAGCACGTTTCAGAGTCGTAAAGTATATAAAGCGAAAGAATTATATATGAAAATAATACAGTGGGATCGGGATAGAAAGTTGGAGAGTTGATTATGTATTTATTAATTCATTAATACATTTATGTGTATGTAAAAGGAGGGCTTAATGCTAAAAGCGTTCCCTTGCAGTCAACCTTAGGGAACTGTTAGAATACTCGAATGCGGTACTAGTAACAATTGATATATAATAGATACATTCTTAACTTTACATATATAAACAAATAAATATGTATAAATAACAAATATACTTATACATTACATTATTATTATTACATTATCAGAGGGAGACTTTGTACCAAAGTCGTTTGCTTGGACATCTCTGTCCCATTTGTGTTTCTACCGTGAAGCAGTTGCGTTTGCATGGCTGTGTTTCGGTTTGAAGGGTGCGATATGGTAGTGAATTTACAGGGAACAGAAGAATAACACCTAAGTCCTCAGGAATGGCAACACATGGAATATCATGGGCGAAACAGTATACTCTGTTATGTTTATGGTACTGCTCATATCTATAGGCGACGATTGCCACTTTCCATCAGATGGGCCGTCAGCTTGTTTGCCATTCTAAGTTTCATAAAAAACAAATTATTTGCCGGCATCGTATAGGCATCTAGCGTGGATTCATCCGTCTATCTATCCATCCACCATTTATATGTCGCAGTTCTTCCATTACGAAAGGTTGTGAGATCTCTTATTCAATAATGTATGCATACATTTATAAAATAAACATATGTATAATTATAGCACTAGTGGTCGGCCCGTGGTCGAAATTCCTAACATAAGTAATAAATGAATTTATTATGGTTATATTTGACATTCAGTAAGACTATAGACAAATAATATTAACAGACAAACAATATTAATCTATTCTCAATTTGACCACTGACTTTGACAATAAACAAAAGAGTATAGCGTGTATGTGTCAATTACGTAGGTGGTGTGTGTAATTTTCTTTTTTTTTTTTTATTGATTTAATGTATTTTAAATTGTAAAAATATTATTATTCCGCACTCCTTCTCTATATAAACTAGTTCTCATCTCCTTAATATGTTTATATGTCTGGTTAGCATACTTATTTCTTGCATACTTTTTGTGAACAATATTTATGTATTTTTATGTTTTTGTGTAGGCGTTTATATCTCCTATATTTAGAACTAACAAAATCTTTCATTGTGCCTCCCACCAAATTGTTTATAATTACTCCTCTCTATCCAAAGGTTGCCTGGAAGAGATCGCTCTTAGCGATAAGGTCGCCCATCGTTTTCTCATTGGGATTATTTCTTGTAATTGTTTATATTTATAATAAGTTTACTATTGTAATATTTTGGAGAAAACAATAAAGAGTATCTATCTATCTATAAGTGTGTCAAATTTCATCCTTCTCCGTCCGCGCAATTTTCGTAAAAAGGGGTACAAAGTTTTTGCTTCACGTAGTAATATATATATGTAAGTATTTTTTTTTATTTTTAATTAAGATATAGATATACTAGTATCGCTGTGACATTTTCTATCCTTCTTTTGAGATTGACTGAGAGAAAACGCCGTTAGCTTTTGAAGATTTTTAAAGGCTATATTACAAAAATCCATAATCAATAGAGTTGTTTTAATAATAAATGTAACGTTGCAACTTGAAATGACAACAAAAACTCATAGCCCAATCGGTGACAATCATCACAGTTATAATCATCACCTGCAGATTTGATCAACTTCATGGACATTACTGAATACATTACAACACTCAGGGTACCTCTTAAGTATTTTTATTCTTGAAAACTGAGATGTCAGACTTTTTTTAGGACTAGTATTAGTTATTTTTAGACATGAGCAGTACCATGGACATAACAGAGTATAATGTCTCGCCCATGATACCCCCCATGCGTTGCCATTCCTGAGAGGACTCAGGTGTTATATCTCTGTATCCTGTAAATTCACTGCCATATATGTCCACCATTAAAACCGAAACACAGCCATGCAAACACAACTGCTTCACGGCAGAAACACGAATGGGACAGTATACATACAAATTGACATAATTTATAATACAATAAGAACTCAAATAAAAAGTTGTTTACATTTTGCATATGACCGTTATTTATTTCAAAAATTTATCGTTTTGATAAATTAGTACAGTTTGTTAGCATAACCGAGACCGCACCCACAGTTTCCAGAGATGGACACGGCGCCAGTAGCGGGCAGGATACCAGCGAATTCCACAGCGCCGAGCACTGGCACTTGGCCGCCCAGGAGGGCGGTGCCGAAGACTGGGAGATCAGCAAAAGCTTCAACCACGCCGTTTCCCACGCCACCGTAGCCAGTGTTGACCACAGGCACAGGAGGTGCAGGTAGACCGATGGCGCCAATTTTGGCCCCCGCGATACCGTGACCGGCTGCGCCAATAACGGCGCCGCCTAAGCCGTACTCAGCTTCCCATCCGTATGGAGGGAGTCCAACTGCGCCGAGTCCAACTGGGCCGAGACCAACTCGTTCAACACCGATAGCCCCAACATTGGCACCGGCGAGTCCCAGGCCAGCTGGGCCGTATCCGTATCCAGGGCCCCAGCCGGCGCCCTTTGCAAGTCCATAGCCACGATCAACTTCCACAGAGTCAACTACAGTTGTTTTCTCGACAGCAACCTCGCGTGCTCCTCCTTTAGCCAGGTACTGACTGTATACATTCTGAAAAACATTATCAAATGATCCGTTAATTATCCACTGCTGAACAAAGATCTCCCTCATAAAGGGGGTATTGCCATTAATTGCCACGCTTGGCAGGCGGGTTGGCAACTTTTGGTAATGTTTTAAAAGGGATGCTGCTGCCCTATCCCTCGACCATTAAGTTCCCTCTATTACCTCTTATGACACCCATAGGAAAGAGGAAGAAAAAACACATACACATTATGTTTTGTGCAACTGGTAATACTTGGCAAGCTTAAGTTGCACCTGAAACGTTGTAGTTCAAGCTGAAAACAGTGCTCTATAAAACGCGCAATGTATAGAATATTATGTGCGCGCAATGTTCTATACACTGCGCATACACATGAATATACATTTGCACAAACGAATATCCATTTGCACAAACAAATATACATTTGCATACACAAATATACATTTGCATACACAAATATACATTTGCACACACAAATATACATTTGCACACACGAATATACATTTGCACAAACAAATATACATTTGCACACACAAATATACATTTGCACAAGCGAATATACATTTGCACACACAAATATACATTTGCACAAGCGAATATACATTTGCACACACGAATATACATTTGCACAAACAAATATACATTTGCACAAACTAATATACATTTGCACACACGAATATACATTTGCACACACCTGTATATTTTTAAATTCAGAAATGGAACACACTTTTTTTTAATACTATTGTTTTTATTTGTTTTGTTTTTATTTTGTATGCTGCTGTGCTAGTCGCATGATTCTTTGAATAAATTATTTCTTTCTTTTTTTTTTGATGGAAATTTGAAGTAATATAATATGAAAAAGGTGGGATATGCCAGTGAATTTACAGGAATAACACCTGAGTCCTCAGGAATGGCAACACATGGGAGGTATCATGGGCGAAACAGTATAGTCTGTTATCTCTATGGTACTGCTCATGTCTATAAGCGACGGTTACAACTTTCCATCAGGTGGGCCGTCAGCTTGTTCGCCATTATAAGTTGCATAAAAACTCGCCATTTTTCAATAATTGTGACATATCCGTTCATTCATTTTAAAGTAGAGATCAGAATATGGGATATGTCTAGAATAGTTTTAAATGTTAGCCTTATTAATTATTCGGGAATTCAATGCTTTATATTGCAATACATTGCATTGATATAAGATCTAGAATTTGAACAATAAGATGAATTTAATAACTTTATTATTAAACTAAACACAAAATATACGAATGAATTGAAACATCTCTCCTTTTTGAAGGTACTTAAAAAATTTATAAAAAATATTACCTGGATCAGGCAAGCCTGGATGCAAAGCAGCAAGAAAGCGAAAGTAGACATATTTGTTTATATCCAATGGAACACTGACTCCAGAATGATTTGAAACCATCAGTTGATCCTTTATATACTGTTTGAAATACGTTATCCACATATGTATTTGCTAAGTCACCTTATCAAATATTGTGAAACGGACCAAAAGAAATGTAACAATTATCACAGAGTTTTAAAACTATAACACAATACGTGTTCAAAAGTATATTGATAAGTAATATATGTTAGTAATGCCTTGTAAATTGATTACAAATTGGTATAAATACCCTGAAGTCTGTCTCAGTACCATCATATTGATTGGATACATCAATAACTTAGAAAAATGGCAGTCAAAACCATTGTCCTCTGCGCTCAGGTCCTTCTCATTCAGGTAATTTTGTATTATTTTTCAAATATTTTTTTACATGTCTTTACTTGCAATGTTTGTTCATTTGTTGTTGCTCTTATTTTTTTTTTATTTTGCAAACCTTCATATTTGGTGAAAATATAATAATCAATACTCGATATTGTAATATTTTCAAAACAGTCATCGCCATACTATAAAAGATATTAATATACTTTGTTAATGATTTAAAGTATAGATAACGATAAAATAAATGACAAGAAATATTACAAAATGCCAAAAGCTCCCTTAGTCGCCTCTTACGACACTCACGGGAAAGGAAAGGGTGGCCCATTCTATGTCAAGACCTAGCGACCTAGCTTATGGTGGAGGGATGGAAACACGTCCCTCCAAAATGTGTAAAAGCCTATCTATAGTTGCCAACCGTGCCAAACGTGACAACTACTGGCAAAACTCCCTTTATGGGGAAGGCTTATCTTCAAAAGTGGACAGTTAACGGCCGAAATAATAATAATAAAATATAATAATAATTACAAAATGGTCTCAGCTAAATATGTATTTGGTAGAGCAACAGCTTTTTCAACAATAACAGTAAATATAAATTATATTAAGAAATAGACAGTCAAAATTGATTGCAATATACATTGATTTTTAAAAAATATAGTAACAGACAGATTTGGTACAGATAGAATATAGATTAACCTAAACTTTGTCTTTTGTAGTCGGTGCTTGGAAACCCAACCCTCAACAGAAAACTGCCGTCAGCCATTTCTGGCGTAAGCGGTACAAAGGTGGTCGAAAGCACCGTCGCTGTTAGTAACAATGCAATTGGCGGTAAAGGTTTGATCAACAATGGGCTAATCGGTACCGGACTCGGCTTGACCAACGCTGGATTGATCGGCTCTGGTGTCGGTTTGGCCAACACTGGATTAATCGGCTCTGGCGTTGGATTGGCCAACCCTGCCTTAATCGGTAACGCCTTACTGCCTGCTCCCGCCCCTGGATTCCTCGACTTTGCCACAATCACCGCCAGAGACAATCTCCCCATCTTCAGCTTCTCTCCCATTGCTCCAACTGGTCTCACTGTTTTGTCGGAGAACATCATCGAAGGACCAATAACAGTCGCTGGACAGCTGCCATTCCTGAGCGCTGTAGCGTTCGAAGGTGCTCTGCCGTCTGAAGGTGCGGGCGCTGCTGGCTGCGGCTGCGGCAATGGTAACATTGGCATCATCAGCGAGAACTATGAGCTCATTCCCCCTGCTCTGGGTGGACTCGGCTATGGTAAAGGGCTTGGTCTTGGAGCCGGTTACGGTCCTGTAGCTGGACACCTAGCTTTTTAAACTAATTCACCACAACCTGAGAGTTGCCTGAATAAATTCATTTTTGCAATCAATTGTATATTATTTCTGAGTGTCTGTATGCCCTTCGAACATCTGATTGAGATCGGCTCTTTTCGGTGAAATAAATAAAACACTGCGCAAGGTTTTCACTTGGTACGATATCAGTCCTGTAATTGTTTATGCCTATTTTACTTAGGTTTTAAATTTAGAATTTTCCTACTATATTCGAACTCAGTAGGAGACCTTATTCATGAGGGCTGTTTACGACTATATCTCGAAAGGCACAAAAACGTATTTATATAAATTTAAATAATTACAATACAGTATAAGTTATGATAATCATTTTTCATACCAGTCTTCCCATATTTAACGTCAACAAGACATGTATAATATATTCTCGATAGTAAATCCTTGTTAAGGAAAGTGGCCAATTTAAATAGTAGTTATTTTAACATACGTGGAAACTAAAGTAGAAATATGAGACCTAGGCTGGGCCCAGGTTCTAGGTTCCATCGAACCGGAATTTACTGATCAGTTCAACAGTTCACAAAAATACTGTTACTGTTATTTTTTTTATGCAACTCAGAATGGCAAACAAGCTGATGGCTCACCTGATAGAAAATGGTAATCGTCGCCTATAGACATGAGCAGTACCATGGACATAATAGAGTATACTTTTTCACCCATGATAACTCCCATGCATTGCCATTCCTGAGGACTCAGGTGTTATTCCTCTGTAGCCAGTAAATTCACGCCATATCTCACCCTTCAAACCGAAACAGCCATGCAAACACAACTGCTTCATGGTAGAAATACGAATGGAACATCTGAGTCCTCAGGAATGGCGGGTAATGAACGCATGTGGGGTATCATGGGCGAAACAGTATACTCTGTTAAGTCTATGGTACTGCTCATGTCTATAGGCGACGGTTACCACTTTTCATCAGGTGGGCCGTCAGTTTGTTTGCCATTCTAAGTTGTATAAAAAAAAAAAGAAAAGATGCCTAAGTAAACGCCTTTTGTACAAAGTCTCCCTCTGTTACTGTTAATCACTTTTGCTCAGCTTTTAGTTCAATTGACGATCTTAATAGCATTTAACATTGAAGTTTAACCCAAAAATAACCTAATAACCATCTTCCGAAAGTTGTACTTTCATTCCCCGCACAATACAAACATTTATTTGTGAAAACGACTGTTTGTAAAGTTTGAGTATTTGGGCGACTAAGAGAACTTAATGATCAAGGGATAGCCAGCAGAGACCCTTTTAAAATATCACCAAAACTTAACTGCGATAGCCAACCAACCTGCCAAACGTGGCAACTACTGCCAAAACCCCCATTATGAGTAAGACGTGTGTTCATCAGTGAACATGAATAGTTAACGTCTGATATGATGATGATGAAATAGTCGGCAAGTGATGACATAATACTGTTACTGTTAATCACTTATCGTTCAGCTATAATACCAAGATCGTTAAACATGTTAGTACATGTTTAACGATCTTGGTATTCTAGTGGTTTGACATTAGAGTATTAAACCTAAAATGAGGAGGGCTTCGCCGTCTGATAATCATTGGTTCATTCACCGTGTACAAACATATATGTTTGTGAGTATATCTGCTTGTAAAGGTCTGGATATTTTTTACATATAATGCGTTTAACTTAAAATTTGGTGTTTTTTAACATGATCTGTCCTTAGATTGTATAGATGGAGTGTCTTCATACAATTGCTTCGAGAAAAGCTAGTCAATTTTCTCATACAGTTTTGCATGATAAATAATTATGAGTGATTACTTTTTAACTTCTCTATTTATTTTGTCCTGTAATTTTTAAATGATATGTATAATGTTTTAATACGCGAAAACTCATTTTATTTATTAAATATAACTGCGTCGAGGTACGTCGCGTGCATAAGTATATAAATGGGTGTATTAAATAACTAAACTACAAGGTCATCGATGACGATGGGTAACATAATCATCATCATCTGATGATTCATGATTTCAGCCATTATCCATCCACTGCTGGATATAGGCCTCCCCCATAGACTGTCATAAGGAACGGTCCTGTGCCACCTGCATCACTGCACACTGACTCTCTACAATGCATATGAGGTCGTCACTCCATCTAGTGGGGGTCGTTCTACACTGCGTTTGTACGGGGTCGTAGTCAAGAGTACTACGTACTCAAGAACCTTTCTTCCCCAATGGTTGTCGGTTCTTCGAGCTATGTGGCCAACCCATAACAACAACAACATAACATCTAATAACATATTATCTTAAAAAAATTATAATGACCTATTTTAGAGAAAAAAGGTTTAACATAGGTACATTTTAGTGTAAAAAGGTCCATTTAACTCTCCCTAAGTACTGAATTAATAATTCTATATTGATACCAACGGGTCTCATTCAAACGGCATCTAAAATCAGTAGACTCTCTATATCACGTAAATCCAAGCTTATTGTTTGTGTATGTTTCTCCATCTAAAACCTTTAAAATTATTCAAAATTATAAAAAATTGTCGAAATTGCTATTAAGTAAAAAAAATCCAGATCATTAAAATGAAACCATAAAATGTAATTTAAAATAATTTATTTGTTTAAATTTATTATATATATAATGTTAAAATTTAAGTAATATATCAGTACCAAACACCACCTTTAGGGCCTAAACCAGCGCCAACACCAATTCCAGATCCTACGCCAAGTCCACCCAGAGCTGGGGGAGCGATTGGTCCGTAACTCTCGCTGATAATGCCAACGTTGCCACTGCTACCACAGCCGCAGGCAGCAGTGCCCGCACCTTCAGTCGGCAGTGTACCTTCGAACGCCACAGCGCTCAAGAACGGCAGCTGTCCAGCAATGGCTACTGGTCCTTCAATGACGTTTTCCGAGACAACAGTAAGACCAGTTGGGATCATAGCAGAGTAGCTAGTGACGGGAAAAACATCTCCTATAGAGAATGAAGCTAGAGTGAGGTAATTAGTGTTGACCGGAGGTACAATAGCATTGCCAATAAGTCCAGTGGTGGCCAAGCCAATGTCAGATCCAATTATGCCAGCAGTAGTCAAACCAGTGTTGGCCAAGCCAATGCCAGATCCAACTATGCCAGTATTAGCTAAGCCGAGGCCAGAGTTTATCAAGCCATCGTTAATCCAACCTGCACCAATACCTGCGTTGTTATTAACAATAACGGTATTGTCGACTACCGAAGTACCACTAACAGCTGCTGTGGTAGATGGACGAATCCCTCCAAATGCCAACTGACTGAATGCACACTGTAAAAGAAAAACTTATCATGTTGCAATCGGATAGGAATATCTATATTATAATAGTAAAACCTACATAAAAAAGTACATTTTTCATCGCAAAAACATCGACTTCAATCGTGGTGAAACACGCAAATGAGCTACGAGACGTATCATAGATACATTAGATTAAATATTTATACATTAGATTAAATATTTCTATTATAAATATATTATAAATATTCTGTAAGAATCGCATATTTTCAAATATAAATTTAGATTTTACTTGGCATCAATCTGTTTTTTGGTCTGTTCTTAATTCACCTGTAGATATTATCTGCGGTTACATAATAACAAGATTATTTAAATAGATGATAATATAATTGTCAATGCCGCTTGTACAATTGATATATGTTGGGGTACCAATGATGTAGATAACTGGGAATCGGAGCCAGGTCAATTTACCCGTCGTGACGGAATCATCAGGAATTAACCAAGATGTTTTCCAGGGAGAGTCGGATGGAAGTTAACCTAACAGGAGATATGTATTAGTAGCATTAAGTTATGTAGTATCTTAATGATCAATCCCTTCTCCCAAAATAGATTAAATATATCTTTATAGCTTTTAACTGCCTCTTAGATTAAACTTTTTGAACAATAAAATCTATTAAAAATAAGATTTTATAGCGTTATCCGCCATATTGTAGCTCCGACCATTTTATAATGACATCGTATACTTTATCATTACATACTTTTCAAATTCTTTCATTTGATACCTATAGGATTAACAAAATATATACCATCCGCCATCTTGTAATGGCGGCCATTTCAAAAACATGACCATTATTAACTTATTATATTGTCCCTGCAACTAAAATCAATAAGGTGGAATCAGTTTTATTTCATCTCACAAGTTTTAATCTAAACCGACTAATAAATTTGGTAATTTGTAAAAATATTTTACCTGGGCCAAGAGAATTTGTGCAGAAATGAATACGATCAGCTTAGCGGCCATTTTGTTTTCTCTTTGAGGTTTAGCTATTGAATGGTTTTATCGTATCTCAAATTAGCTTTTATACTTCATTTTTCTTTCAAAATGTATCGTAATGACATAATTTAAACAAATGATTACAATTTGATAAATATTACGTAGAAAACAAAAGCAGTACGTGATTTTTTTTTGTATTTGTTATCAAATTATCATGTTGATTGATAACCCAATTCTTGTTACGGGTAACACTATTGACTCATATTTTTATCACGAATTTCATCATCATCATATCCATCGTTATCTATCCATTACTGATCACAGGTTTCCCCTATAGATTACCATAAGGAACAGCACTAAGCTACCTACATCCACAGAATTCCTGCAATGCATTTCCATTTAGTGTGAGATTTTTCTAGACTTTATTTGGCAGTACAGAGTGCCCACTTAAGAGCCTTTCTTGCCCATCGGTTGTCGGTTTTTTGAGCTATCTACACTGCTGAACATAAGCCTCCCCCTTGGGGGATTCTACCAGTAGTCATCACGCTCGGCAGGTGGATTGGAAACTGCAATTAGGCATTGGAGATGTTTTAAAAGGGATGCTGCTGCTCTCCTCCGACCCTCCTCCTCTGTTTCTTACGACACCCACGGGAAAGGAAGGAATGTTTCTCGTAAACCAGTTGTTTGTATGGCTGTATTTCGGTTTGAAAGATGGGATATGGCAGTAAATTTACAGGGTACAGAGGAATAACATCTAAGTCCTCAGGAATGGCAACGTATGGGGGTATCATGGGCGAAACAGTATACTCTGTTATGAACATGGTACTGCTCATGTTTGTTGTCGGTTATCACTTTCCATTAGGTGGACCATCAGCTTGTTTGTCATTTTCATAAAAAACAAGAATCGATTAACTTACATCAATGACAGGTAACAATACTTTTTCAACTTGATAATTATTATGCGTAATATTATTTGTACAAGCTCAAATCAAATTACATTGTAAATAAAACTACAGTGATGTAATTATGTTATAAATATTTCGATAAATCACACAATGTGTTACATAACGTCAATTTTGTTTAACTATAAAAATGGTTCGTTTTAACACATCGTATCAGTTTTTGTATTTCTAACGAAGCATAAAATGTCGTGTTTTACGGTACTCCTGGTTCTTTTCCAAGCTTGTTTTATCCAGGTATCTGTTTTATAAATTTTTTTACGTATAACGAGGTAATGTTAAATATACGGCCCGCCTGATAATCGGACTTGTATGAATATATTATTGTTAAGTATTATTGAAGACGCCATTTCTCGTCATCATCATCATCATCTCAGCCGTTAACTGCCGAACATAGGCCCTTGGGGGGTTTTGCCAATAATTGTCACGCTTGGCAAACGAGTTGACAACCGCAGTTACGCCTCGGTAATATTTTAAGATGATGACCTTCCACCGACCATTGTATTTCCTTAGTCGCTTCTTACGATACCCACTGGAAAGGAAATGACCGCTCATCCTATGCCGAGATCACACGGTCTTTTCTTGTAATTTTCTTTAAATATTCTTTTTCATTCTTTCTTGCATTAACAGGCATTACTGATAGGTCCCATAGTTATGTCTTGTTGATATTAATAAAAATTTCACTATTTCAGAATGCATTTAGTCAGTGTAATACAATTGGCGGATGTCCTAATATAGGAAGCAAAGATGTAAACCCTTTCGGACTAGGCTTGACAGGCCTGGGAGATTTTGGTGCTATAAGACACGGATTTGGTAATACACTTGGACTCGAAGTAAATACAGCTGGACTCGGAAATCTCGGTCTTGGATTTGATTCTAAAATAAATACTGCTAATCTACTCGGCACTACCGGCTTAGGAGAGCTCAATACAGTAGCACTAGGCGGAATAGATGTAGCTAAGTTTGGCTTTGGTAATACTGGAATTGGATCTTTTGGAGCTGCTGAGATCACTACTGCACCAGTAGCTGCCGTTAATGCCGGTCTTGGTTTTGACAACATTGGAATTGGTATCACTGAAGTTGGTTTTGCCAGCCATGGGATAGTACCTCCTGGTGCAGCATATGGTGGTACTGGAAACGGAGCTATAGGTGTCGGAGGTAATTTCCCAGTTACTGGCGTAACGTCCGTCAACGGCCAGGTACCGGTAATTGGTTTTGTAGAATTCAGCGGTGATATACCAGCCAGTGGTCTGATATTCGCGTCCGGAAACTGCGATTGCAATAATTATTACAAACTATATTAAATCCATTACTTTTGTTGACTTATAAATTTACTTTCAATAAATTGTTATAAAAATACAGATCATATTTTTATTTCTCATATCCACTCTTCTATTTATTTTAAGCAATATTATCCTTGATAACAGAAATATATCAAACCAAAATTTTTACAAGCTTTTATTTTACATAAATATTTATTAATTCTAGTAACAATTTAATATGCAGTACTCGATACTGTAATATTTTTTCACCATCACACCACTTGCTATCGACAGAGAATCCAACCTCACACCTTAGAACCAGAATAATCACGGACAATGCAGTTTCAGAGGAGCTTTCTCCAGCAATATGGTTGTAAAATGATCTTCTTGCCTAGGCTTTCCTTAGAGACAGTATGGGGTTCTTCAAAAAGGGCGTATTAAGTTTTCTTAAGGGTCTTGGCGACCGTACGCGTGATTTTCCTGGTGTTACAGGCGTCCATAGGCTACGGTAACCTCGTTTACCACGAGACGGGCCGTATGGTTGTTAGCCAACTTACTAGTATAAAAAATTCATAATGACCATCGCCACAAGATGGCGCACGAAGTAGTTTATCAGTCTTTTTAATATGCGTTTAAAATAAAAGAGCTCGAACAATAAAATAAATTAAATGACTTTATGTGCCTTAAATTATTCAAAATACTTTAAAACGAACTTGTCGTGAGTAGCTTAATAATCTATTAAAATCAATGTTTTACTGACAATATTACTGAATGGGGGAAAGGGATTGTTAGTAATGGAGACTGAGAATCCCATTGTTAGCAATATACCCAACCAGGTCGACCTCCTCGCGGTTCCGCCTGGAAATTATCATGGTTAATTCCTGATGAATTCATCATGATAGGCTAACTGGCCTATTTTCATTCTCATCTATCATCCTTCACTTGTGCTCCGCCAGCGTATCCCGTTAGCGTAGGCGAGGTTACTATTCCATTTTATTTTATTTATTTATTTAAATAAATAAAATAAAATAAAATAAATTTAAAAATAAAAAAAATCCATTTTTACCCATCAAAAAAATTACTAAATGCGTAAATAAGCAATGGCAGCGATGAAACATTAAAATGATACGACGACTGATCATCTAAACCCTAGGAGGATGAGGTTGGGGCCTCAGGGTGGACCCCTTTACTTCAGCATCAATTCTGGGGGCAACTACTCCTTGGTTACTGGAACTATGTCTAACGCTGAGAGTGCGGCGTAGTCTTAGGTGGTTGGTCACTAAACATAATTAGACAAGAAATACTAGATGGCGCTAGAATCGAGACTTTTGATTTCTATTGAATATTTTGTAATTAGTTACTTTGAAGTAAAATTTCTAAATTGGCAGGTAGTTTTTATTATTATATATAAATGTGAAGTGACAAATAATACGCGACTCTTTCCCGAATGAATTATAACCCACACAATCGCAATATTTTTATTATGTGTTTTTTTTTTCAAAGTTTTGTATTGTACCATACAAGAGAATAAAATCAAAAATTATGATAAATTATTAGTACGTTGGTAAAACATAAATAAAACCATTCGCCAACTTAAAAAAAATTGCCTTAAATTATCTGTAATTACAAACTAATCAGGGAAAACCACAAACCTCGAGTCTAGCGCCATCTAGTAAATCGTATCAAATTTTGTTTAATGATCAACCACCTTAATTGGTTTATTTTAATATTTTTTTTTTATTTTTTCTAATGTACGATAATAAACTATCTGATGGCTCACCAGATGAAAGTAGTAAATATCGCCTTTAAAACAAAATAGCACTGTGATCATCACAGAGTACTCTCTGATGCTCCTGATATCTTTCCAGCTACTATGAATTTCACATGAGAGGTTAATACAACGTAAAAGAAATCATGTGTTGCCATTCCTGAGGATAAAGGTGTTTCCGTGCCTGTAAATTCAAGTTAATTCCCAAACTAAAACATTGCCAATTTAGCACAAGGAACTACCTTCTGTGCTAAAAAAGGGATTTTATTAATGGGGCTTCATAACTTTATTGCTAGCAATATATTTTATCAGGTCGGCCAGTTTTGCTTATCCCTACCAACGTTTCCCAGCTGGGGGTAAGAGTGGAATTTTATTCCACTTATCTCTACTGGTAGAGATGAATGGAAATTTAAATTTACCAAAGGGAGACTTTGTACAAAAGTCTTTACTTGGGCACCTCAGTCCCATTCGTGTTTCTACCGTGAAGCAGTTGTGTTTGTATAACTGTGTTTCAGTTTGAAGGGTGGGATATGGCAGTGAATTTACTGGGTACAGAGGAATAACACCTGAGCCCTCAGGAATGGCAACACATGGGGGGTATCATGGGCGAAACAGTATACTCTGTTATGTCCATAGTACTATTCATGTCTATAGGCGACGGTTACCACTTTCCATCAGGTGGGCCGTCAGCTTGTTTGCTATTCTAAGTTGCATAAGAAAAATACTTGTTAATATAAAGCTGCCAGAATTCGTTCAGTGAATTATCAAGCATATACCAATAAGAGAAAGACGTTTATATTTTTGTCGAAATGAAATAAAATGAAACATTTATTTGCTTTAAACAAACATTTAACATAAAAAAGATCACGTAACAGAACTTTTTGGCATCTGTTTAATTGACTTAAAATTGTAGGCATGCGAAGTTAATGTATTAATTAAATAAATATATTATAGCACTAATGTTTGTGATTATTAAGATTAAAGAAACAATTTTTTTTTTGGGATTTTATTTGGAATTTGGAATTTGGGATTTTTGTTTTTTAACATGTCAATCCCATAAAATCTAAGCAAGTTATCTACTATTATAATTATAACTAAACAATACTACTTACTAATTCACTTAAGCACAAAGAAGTACCTAGGTCAGTTGTAAACCGAATTGGAAAGTTCTTTTTTTATTTGAAAGGATATATTTACAAATTGATCCTTAATTTTTTTTTCAAAATCGGTTGCGTGGTTTACTTTTTAAATTGGCCAGTTCCATTTGTTTGAAGTAAGTAGTTTTGCCATAATTGAAGTATTTTTTTTTTTATTTTTATGAAAGATATAGTTACGAATTGATCCATAATTTTTTTTTTCAAAATCGGTTGCGTGGTTTGGTTTTTAAATCGGCCAGTTCCAGCCATAACAATTCTTTTTAGAATTGATAGGGTTTACCTATTCCTGTTTTGTTTAAAAGTAATATTATGGTGATTAAAGCCTTAAAACGTCGGTCTTCTTTGTGGAGCAAAATTTTGGGTATTGCGAAGCACAACGTACAGTAATGTTTTTTTTATACAACTTAGAATGGCAAACAAGTTGACGACTAATGTGATGGAAAGTGATAACTTTCCCCTATAGACTTGAGCAGTGCCATGGACATAACAGAGTATACTGTTTCACCCACGATACCCCCCATGCGTTGCCATTCCTGAGGACTCAGGTGTTATTCCTCAGAACCCTGTAAATTAACGCCATATCTTCACGCGCTTCAAACCGAAATACAGCCATACAAACACAACTGCTTTACGGTTGAAACACGAATAGGACAGAGGTACCCAAGCAAACGACTTTTGTACAAAGTCTCCCTCTGGTAAGTACGTAAGGTATGTGTCAAGAAAGTGAAAAATAATGTTTATCCATTATGTTTTGCTTAATTGTACTATAATAGGTTACAATAAAAACGGGGGGGGGGGAAGAAGGGTTTGTTAGGAATGGAAATTAGTAATCTCATTGCTAGCAAATTACCCTGTTAAGTCGACCTCCGCCCTATTCTCCCAAGATACTATCGTGATTAATTTATTGTTGAATTCGTTACGATAGATTAACTGACATGCTTCATCATCATCTATCACCCTTCACTGTATCACATCGCCAGTGTATACCGATAGCGCAGGTGTGGCTACCATTCCATTATCATCCATTAAAAAAAAATAAAGACAATGAAAACTCAAAATACGATGCCAATTAATTTATTTATATTTAACATTTATTTAGTTGTGAAATCCATCTGTGGAATCAAAATTAGTAAACTTTTTTAGCGATTACTTTGTTATCGTAACCGAGACCGCACCCACAGTTTCCACTGATGGACACGGCGCCAGCAGCGGGCAGGATACCAGCGAATTCCACAGCGCCGAGCACTGGCACTTGGCCGCCCACGAGGGCGGTACCGGTGGCTGGCATCTCAGCAAACACTTCGATCACACCGTTGCCCATACCGCCGTAGCCAGTTTTGGCCACAGGTACATGAGGTGCAGGTAGGCCGATTGCGCCGAGACCAACTCGTTCAACACCGATGGCTCCAATATTGGCACCCGCGAGTCCTAGACCGGTGGCTCCCAAACCGTACCCGGCTTCCCATTCGTATCCACTGAGTCCAACTCGGTCAATTCCATATGGGCCAAGTCCAACTGGGCCGAGTCCAATCGGGCCAGGTCCAACTGGGCCAAGTCCAACTGGGCCGAGTCCAATCGGGCCATGTCCAACTGGGCCAAGTCCAACTGGGCCGAGTCCAACTGGGCCGAGTCCAACTGGGCCAAGTCCGCCATAACCACCAATTCCGTAAGAGTCCACGCTTACAGACTCAACTTCAACGGCAGCCACTTCACCGACTGCACCATATCCTGCTCCATAACCGAATCCGGGGCCATAGCCGAGTCCAGGGCCATATCCCAAACCAGGAGGAAGGCCTAGAGGGTTACTGTAAGCATTCTGAAAAGAATTTATAATAATAATAAAAATAGGTTCTTAAAATTTGCATAGTAATTATATTTATAATTTCATCATCGACTTTACAAGGAATTTTCTTCATTTGACCTAAAATCACCTTTCATTCTGTTTATATTTGATATCAGCCTTTACATCGTCATATTAGCCTTTAAGAGTTCGCTGCTGAACATAAGCCTCCTTGGGGGTTTTGCCAGTAGTTGCCATACTTAGCAGGCGAATTGGCAACCGCAGATAGACTGTGGTGATGTTTTAAGAAGAAAGATTTAATTGATCAAATGAATGTAAATTAAAAACTGCTCAACTGATTTTAAAAATTCTTTCACCTATAGAAAGCTACATTAGCAGCGAGTAAAACAGGCTTTATATTATTTTCGAAAACTCTATCTACCCGTATGAAGGCGAGCAAAAAAAATACAATTTACTTACTTGGATCAGGCAAGCCTGGATGCAAAGTAACAAGAAAGCGAAGGTGGACATAATTGTTGATATTCGAAGAAACAATTCCAGAATGAGTTTCCAAATTTCAAATACGGGTTTTTATAATGGAAATATTTTGTAATATTCCTTATCAATGCGTGCTGTACAATTTATTTCTTAGTTGAAACAATGTATAGTATGTCAAAATGTTCTAATAATTATTGATAAAGCATTAGGTCACTAGGGTTTTGGTTTTGTAAAAGATAACGAGTGTAAGCTATATATAGGAGGAGATATTTTAGAAGCACATTCAATTGTTCGTGGAAACTAGAGAAACAATGGCATCCAACACCATCTTCGTCCTGTGCACACAAGCGCTCATGATCCAGGTAAAATTTAAGACTATACGAGTATTTCACAAAAAAATGTGTTTCAATCGTGTCGAAATTCGTTATTTTGATTTAGAAACTCAACTACTGAACCGATTTAGATAAAATTTCTACGAGACCAATCTGAAAGTATGTCTTTTCGGATAGAAAAAGAATTTTCCAAATCGGTTTGTAACTGACGAAGTTATGAGGTAATAAAGATAAAAAACCGAATTGATAACATAATCTTTTTTTGAAGTCTTTCGAAAATAAAACATATGTTGTAAACGATAATCATATTGTACTATAAAATAATTTCCAACAATTTACATAATCTTTACTGTTGATTTTATGAAATTATTTTAGACTTTTACATGCTATTTTATACGCGTGACCGAGATATATTCATTGACCAGGACAGAAGTAGCCTTTAAGAATATCTACCATTAATTTTATCTTTAGCGATAGGGTTTCTGTCTTCCCGTTTTCTATCCTTTCTTCATTTTATATTATTATTTATTTCTATTATGCTACGATCACTACGATCCCATACTCAGAATAGAATAAGCCACCCTTTAATTGTCCGTGGGTATCGTAAGAAGCGACTAAGGGATAGCGGGAGATGGGTAGCAGCGTCCTTCTTTAAACATATCCAAAGTCTAACTGCAGTTGCCAATCCACCTGCCCAGCATGGTAACTACGGGTAAACTCTCCCTAGGGAGAGGCTTATGTTCACAGTGTATCATTATGACTGTGCTTATTAAAAATATTCAATGAATATAGTTACAACAGAAGTAAATCTGCCTGAGTTAAAATGCTATTGTTCCTGTTTAAATACAAAGAGATGAAAATTTTAATTTCATTTAGATAATATATTACTTTTTCAGTGCCTGTTTGGTCAACTAAACTACGCTGGAGCCAATCCTGCAGCTTATTCGTCGGGTGTCAGCAGTAATGTAGTGACTGAGAGCACAGTCACGGTCAGCAGTACTGCCGCAGGTGTGGGCAAAGCTGGGCCTGGTTTAACTGGTGTCGGATGGAACCACGCAGCCCCACTCAGCACTGGAGTGGCTGGCATTGGTCTGAACAATGTTGTCCCACTCAGAACTGGACTGGCCGGTGTTGGATTGAACAACGCTGGGTTACTTAACTCTGGTGTTGCTTTAGGAAACACTGCTTTGATTGGCAATACTATAGCCCCAGTCATCAGCCCCGAATACATTACTCTCGCTTCATTCTCTACCGGTGGCCTTTTCCCGGTCACCAGCTTCTCTTCCATCGTTCCAACTGGAATCACCGTTGTATCTGATAATATTATTGATGGATCGATAACAGTGTTTGGTCAACTACCTTTCTTAAGCGCTGTGGCTTTCGAAGGAGCATTACCGTCTGATGGTGCGTCAGCGGCTGGTTGCGGTTGTGGCATTACTGGTAACATTGGCATTATCAGTGAGAGTTATTCACCTATCGCTGGTCCCGGCGTCGCTGCGCCTGTTCCTGCTGGACTCGGTGTGGGAGCAGGTATCGGACTCGCTACAGGTGTTGCAACACCAAGACTCGGTTTAGGACCTAGCCACGGATTAGGTTTAAATAACGGTCTAGGCGCTCGTCTTTATTAAAAACAAATTAAGATCTGTCAATAAAATTTTTATATCAGTGATTGTATTTATTCTATTATCCAAATCTTTAACTGTATTTTGACGTTTTTCTACAATACCTTGAATAAATGAATGAATCTGTTTTAAACATTCCAACTACAGTGACTCTCTGACTTCAATGACTTTCTCTATATATGTGAAATCTTATATGACTGTATAGTTCATCTTGCATACATGCCACTAAGCATGTTTTTTAACCTTCCAATATAATAAACTAACTATAATTGTAGACGTAACACATTTAAATAAATATATGTGAAGTTATAATATGTTTATTTAAACTTTAATACACAACAAAATTCTATATAAATTTGGCGGACTTAACACCGGATGGTGTTCTCTACCAGTCGACCAGTGGGCGAACAGAGTAATAAGTAGGCGGTGCATTATTGAATAGAGGAAATATAAAGCAATACTTGATATATTCATATAATTAAACTAATATAAACATTCACATAATTTATTAAATAAATAAATATATACATATACTAAATACATACATAAATAAATACATAAAATATTACTATATAAAACAAATATCTGTAATAGAAGAGCAAATGGCAATCTATGACTCAAACAGAGCAAGTTTAAAAAAAAGGTGATTTTTAAGTAGATAATAGGCGCGCAATTTACGTTTAAAAGTCTTATGTTTTAATTAATTTATGTTTTTAATTAATTTATTTATGTATATATGTGTCAATAGAAATTTAAAAGACTAACTGTTGAGTTTCTTGCGAGTTCTTTTCAGCAGAGAACAACCTTCGAACCCTGTAGTAGTTTAAAAAAAATTACGCTCCCCTTTTCCGTGGGTATCGCAAGAGGCGATTAGGGAACATAATGGTCGAGGGATGGGCAGCAGCGTCCCTCTTAAAACCAAATCCTAGGGTGAGTTTTTTTACAACACAGGGAGCAAACGAACATTCGGCTCACCTGATGGTATATGACTACCACCGCCCATGATCACCCACAACACCAAAGGCATTGCAGATATGCTGTCGGCTGTAGGCTTGTCTCTTAAACTTTCTGTTTTGAGTGAGGCGAGATGCCGTGACGCAAGGCGTTTCGACTTCATCCGGTAGTCTTCTTCAAGAGACGCCCCTTGAAGAAGACTACCTGATGAAGTCGAAACAATCGTCATAAATAGCGAAAACACAATGAGTTCATTAATTTCCCATCATATATGTATA
The DNA here is from genome assembly GCF_026898425.1 of Galleria mellonella. Classification (NCBI taxonomy): domain Eukaryota; kingdom Metazoa; phylum Arthropoda; class Insecta; order Lepidoptera; family Pyralidae; genus Galleria; species Galleria mellonella. The sequence continues at coordinate 2,216,610 of NW_026442097.1, forward strand.
GAGACATCGGTTAAAATATAAACATAAATTTTAAAAATAATAATGACCTAGTTACCCATAAAAAGAGGTGGGCCACTGTCCACTGCTGAACATAAGCCTCCTCCTTGGGGGGGGGGGGGGGGCCCGGTTGGCAGGTGGATTGGTAACCGTGGTCTTTAGAGATGTTTTAAAAGGGACGCTGTTGTCCATCCGTCACCTTCCTTAATCGATTCTTACGACTCCCACGGGCATTGAAGGGGTGGCCTATTTTATGCCGGGACCAGATGGCCACGTTACTCAATCACAATCACGCTAAAATGAGTATGAATTTACTCACATGAATACTGATTTATCCTTACTAATATATCTAAATGTGAATGTGTGTTTGTTTGTTACCTTATATAGCTTTAATAGCTTAACCAATCACTGTAAAATTTGGTATACAAGTAAAACTATATTTTTTATGCAACTTAAAATAAAAAACAAGCTGAAGGCCCACCTGATGGAAAGTGGTAACTGTCACCTATAGACATGAGCAGTACCATGGACATAACAGAGTATACTGTTTCGCTCATGACCGACCTCCCATGTGTTGCCATTCCTGAGGACTCGAGTGTTGTGCTTCTATATGAGATGGAGAAAGGCATAAGCTACATTTTATCCCGACCAGTAAACATATCCCGGTCACACAAAGTCGCGGGTAAAAGCTAGTACTAACATATATCAATATGAGGGAAATAGTTACTGTACTAGTTTGTAATTTGCCACTATAAACCAACTTGCATACAACGCGGTTTTAGAGATGTTTTTTTCATACATACATACATACATATCCGTCACGCCTGTCTCCCATTAGGGTAGGCAGAAACAATGGAACGTCAAATGTTTCGATTCAAACAAACCTCTTTTGCTTCTTCCACATTCATCAATCTTTTCATACATTCTCGCCGGTTACGGGTACTTTTAATTTGGCCCTTCTTAAGCACGTCGCCTATTTGGTCAACATACGTCCGTCTAGGACGGCCCCTACCGACATTCATTCTTGCTCGATAAATCTCTTTTGTAATTCTTCTTTCATCCATCCTCTCCAAATGACCAAACCAACGCAACATTCCTTTTTCGATTTTTGTCACTACATCATTTCGTACATGTTTTCTTCCTGCTGAGGTTTTGCCAAAAGACTACAGCATGGGGTTCTTCAAAAGGTGGGTAAAGAGCTTTCGTCAGGGTCGGCAACGCGCGGGTAATACCCCTGAAATTGCAGGCGTTCAAAGGCTACGGTAGCCACATACCATCAGGTGGGCCGTATAATTGATTGCCACCTCAGTGGTATAAAAAAAACTCTTTGTTCTTCCTCAGTCACCACATTAGTACCCTACTATACAAACTCTAAAGAAAGGTGTTGGAAATATTTACATTAGTATTACTCATGTTTTTAATTCGGAGTTATCCAACTTTTTTGGGACTTGATAGGAGCCCTTGTTCCTACAAGGGCTCCTATTATTCAAAAGTCACCTGCTTGGGTAAATTGAGTAGTTTGGGTAGCCTATAGGACAGGATATGGCAGCGAAATTATAAAGTCTACAGGCGTAACTCTTTAAGGATATCGATACAGTATACTCTGTCGTATTTATGATGCTGTCCATGTGTTATGGCAACGATTACCACTTTCCATCAAACGCGCCGTCAGCTGTTAAATTATAATTCCTTAGTTTCATAAAAAAGTCCTTACTCATGAACACAGTTCATGGCTATGTCATAAGCAGAATAACAAACCATGAAGTTTTAAATTCACAATAGTTGCTAAAGTTCAAGCTGTGAAATGAACTTCCTGGCGAGGGTTTCCCTAGAGACTACAGTATGGGGTTTTCCAAAAGGAGTATAATAAGGTTCCTTCAGGGTTGGCATCGTGCATGTAACACCCCTGGTGTTGCAGGCGTCCATTGACTACAATAACCGTTTACCATCAGTTGGGCTACAGCCCATTTGCTTGCCAATTTTGTGGTATAAAAATATGGTATTTTTTTTATAAATATATACCTTTGGTAACCTGTTAAGGATTACAGGCGTCAGCATATTCATTGTTAGTATTAATTTATGCAACTTGATTACGGATGAGAAAATCTGATAACCATCGCTTACATACAAGATTAACATCGCGGAGATCATGCGATTAGAATGGCAAAGAAGCTGACGACCCACCCGATAGACATAAGCATTACCATGGATATAACAGAGTATACTGTTTCGCTCATGATACCTCCCAAGCGTTGCCATTCCTGAGGACTCAGCTGTTATTCCTCTGTACCCTGTAAATTCACTGCCATATCCCACACATCAAACCAAAACACAGCCATGCAAACACAACTGTTTCACGGTAAAAACACGAATGGGACAGAGGTCCCCAAGCAAACGACTTTTGTACAAAATCTCCCTCTGGTAAACAGTGGTTCGCTGGCAAAGATTATTATTATTATCATTTTCCTACCTTTATCCCAATTATTATTTAGGGTTAATATGTTTTGGTATGGTATATAGGAAAGGATTGAGGAAAAAAATAAAGGAACGTTGGAAATGCGTAAAGGAAATTGCTGAATAAGAGGAATAAAGGATTTATGTGGGAACGGGGAGAAAGATTGGAACACTACAGTTCATTTAAAGGCCGGAAAGCAATGCCGCTGGTGTTGTGGGTGAAGTCACTTACCATCAGGTGAGTTCTTGTGTTGTAAAAAAAAAAAAAAAAAAAGGCTGGGATCAAATACCCGTATGCTCTAATTCTAGAATCGGACAGATTTCTAGAGAAGGACACCCCTTCCGCTGGCAAAGATATAAGTATTATATTTCATTATAGGTTTAGCAACAAAAACACAAGAGAGCCAATCTCTCCATAATAATATACTAAGTCTACTACATAATACCATGCAAACCAGGCGGATTGGCATTGTTTTATTTCAAATTATTAATATATCAAAACAGGTTCATGAATATAAAAAAGAATTGTAACTGAATAAATATTTATTTATGTTTCTTATTTAATAGATTGTTTGAAGAATACGTCCAGCTCCTAAGCCTAATCCGCGACCGACTCCTAATCCGAGTCCAGTTTCTGTACGAAGTCCAGCTCCTGGAATGAGGCTAGCTCCCACGCCAAGTCCAGTAGCAGCCGGAGCGACGACAGCAGGTCCAGTGGCAGGCGTATAGCTCTCACTAATGATGCCAATATTACCAGCGCTGCCACAACCGCAGGCAGCCGTTGATGCACCTTCAGATGGCAACGTTCCTTCGAAAGCCACAGCGCTCAAGAAGGGCAGTTGACCAAATACTGCTATAGGTCCTTCAATAGTGTTTTCAGATACAATGGTAATTCCATTTGGAACGATTGAAGAGAAGCTGGTAACCGGGAAGGTGCCACCGGTAGAGAACGAAGCTAGAGAAAGGTAATCGGGGCCAATGACTGGGGCTACAGTGTTGCCAATCAAGGGAGCGTTTCCCAAAGCAATACCAGAGTTGAGTAATCCAGCGTTGTTCAATCCAATGCCGGCCAGTCCAGAGCCCAGTAATTCAGCATTGTTCAATCCAGTGCTGAGTGGTACTGCGTTGTTCCATCCAACACCAGCTAGACCAGGCCCAGCTTTGCCCACACTAGTAGCGGTGTTACTGCTGACCGTAACTGTGCTCTCAGTCACTACATTACTGCTGGCACCCGATGAATAAGCTGCAGGATTGGCTTCCGCGTAGTTTAGTTGGCCAAACATGGACTGAAAAATAATAAATTACTTTTAAATTTTATAATAATAAAGAGAAATTTTTTAAATTTAAAATTAGATATGACTTGTCACTTTATCTTAAATAAAGGTAGGTATTCTATTTATTTATAGTATATGTATCTATGTAACATTCCAATATATATTAATATGTCATTTAACTGTTTATTTGTATATTTGATTATATTTTAATTATTTATTCGTATTCGAAGTATTAATAGTTGTTTATATTAATAGTTGTTGCACTTTAGCTACCCGCTTCCGATATGCTTCCAACTGTATTAGGTTGACTGAAAAAGATCTCTGTCAGAGATAATTCCACCCTTGCTCACAATATTTATAAATAAATTAAAATTATAATTTAAGTGCAATAAAGAATATATAAATCAATTTCTTTTTACTTTACCTGGAGTAAAAGTGCGTGTGCGCACAGAACAAAGATGGTTTTGGCTGCCATTGTACAATTAGACAGTTTGATCGATGAATGTGCTGATACGAAACATTTCTTTCCTTTTATATTAAATTGTCAAGACTTATCGCTTTCATAATAAAAACCTAGTAACCAGTTTATTTCTTCTTTATCAGCAATTATTCAATAATGTTATAATAGGCCTATGATTTTTTAAGAATAATTATTGTAAAATAGTTACACTTAATTGTTGTATAATACAATGATAAAAAAATATATGTTTCCAATCATTTTAATTATAAAATAATTTGTTTTCTGTAGCAAACTTTGTTTTCGACATCCTTATATACTTGAAAAAGGTAATAACCCCTTAAAATTAAAAAAATAGAAAAGAAATTAGAAATATTTTTATTTTAAATACTATTTGACATGTTTCCTTTCGCCTTCTTGTTACTTTGTATCCGAGATTGGATGATCCAGGTTATTTTAACGTTATTGCACCTATATGTTATAAATTTAAAGTAAACTTCTGTTTTGTGCGCCAAATAAATTTAAATTAATAAACAAATAAATTTACTTCTGTGTATATTTTTTTAATAAATACCCGATAAGTTATTTTAGAAACTGTACTGGAGTGTTTCAATTCGAAACATGCTATATTCCTTTGCATTAATATTGTAGAAAAAATATTAAAAAACATTACAACAAAAAAAAAGAAAAATATTTCGATAAAGAAGAAATCGGATAATATGTATTTTTATTATATAAAAATTCGTGAAATAACATTATCTATCTAAATACTTGCGGACATAAATTAACTTTCTTCTTGAACTATCCAGTAGATTATGGTCCTTAATGCCAGGAGTGCATTCCTTCTGATAGAATAGAAATGAAGGACAGTATTTAATGTTCATTTTTGTTTGTTTAAAGCCACCTGATAGAAAGACCTTAGCAAAGGGAGACTATGTACAAAAGTCGATTGCTTGGCTACCTCTGTCCCATTCGTGTTTCCACCGTGAAGCAGCTGTGTTTGCATGGCTGTGTTTCGGTTTGAAGGGTGGGATATGGCGTGAATTTACTGGGTACGGAGGAATAACACCTGAGTCCTCAGGAATGGCAACGCATGGTGGCTATCATGGGTGAAACAGTAAACTCTGTTATGTCCATGGTACTGCTCATGTCTATAGGCGACGATTACTACTTTCCATCAGGTGGGCCGTCAGCTTGTTTGCCATTCTAAGTTGTATAAAAAAAAGAACAAGCGAATAGAGACTTTAACGCAGTGTAATATAATTGCCGTATAGTCCTGGCATAGAATAGGCCACCCCTTTCTTTCCTGTGGGTGTCGTAAGCGTCGACTAAGGGAGGGCGGGAGATAGACAGCAGCGTCCATCTTAAAACATATCTAAAGCCAGATTGCGGTTGCCAATCCACCTGCCAAGCGTGGCAACTAGTGGTAAAACCCCCCAAGCGGAGACTTATGTTCAGCAGTGGACAGTTAAAGGCTGGTATGATGATAAATATAGTCACTATTTGCTAGCTCTGTACGGCCTAGTCGGCCATCTTTTTTTCATGCAACTTAGAATAGCAAACAAAGTGACGGCTCACCTGATGGATTTGGCCAGTCTGCTGTGATTTCACACTTATCACTTCACTACTAACAGACGCAGCTGCTAATTTACAATTAAATCTGATCTCAGTGATTATTGACGATTTCATTTCGTGTGATTTATAGCAGTTTATACAAAGCAATGTAACAGTAGTGATTCATGATTTTACGTTGCGTATGATATTTCACTTATTACACGTGATTATGTTCCAAGCCCAAAATTCACAGTGAACATGGAAGAATACATTTTGACCCTCATATATGTGTTGCTATTCCTGAGGACTGTGTTGTTATACCATGCTAGTCAGTAATTTCACACATACACACAGACTTCCGTAATCTTATTCTCCAAGCAAACTCATTTCTCCCGTCTCTTTTAGTCATGTGAGCACAATTGCCTGCTTTCTATACAAACTGTCCCTCCCGTGTGGTCCCGGTATAGAATAGGCTCCCCTTTCCTTTCACGTGGATGTTGTAAGAAGCGACTAAAAGAGGGCGTGGGATGAGCTCATTACAATCCACAGCTTGGTAGTAATAAATAGTGACAATATGAGGGTGGCCGAAGAAATTCTCGGGATGCCAGAAGACATTGCTCAATTTATTATTTTACTATTTATCTGCAATTAGCTATGTGGTCCCGAGATGAAATAGGCTACTCCTTCCATTCCCGTGGATGTCGTAGGAGGAGACTAAAAGAGGGCGAGGAATGAGCAGCAGCGTCTTATAACATCTCCAGAGCCTAACTGCAGTTGCCAATCCGCCTGCCAAGCGTAGCAACTACTGGCAAAGCCCCCAAAAGCTACTTATGTTCAGTAGAGGACAGTTAAAGTCTGATATGATGATGATCATTCTAATAAACTGTTTATATACTATACACTTTACAGGTTATTAATTATAATTGATATTAATCCATTTTCCAATTATCCATCCTTCAGACTCAATGCGAACCTATATCTCTTATTAGTATAGTTTTCACCGTCATACAATCTTACCCTATAGATTTGTATAAATACAATAATTTTATTTTAATTACCTGAATCAAGCAAGCCATATCTAATATCGTCATAGTCGTAGAATACTGACGGATCTTTATACGTAATCTTTGTCAGATCCGTCAGTATTCTACGACTATGACGATATTATGGTGTTTCAATTCTAAAACTTTCAAATGTGAACTCACATTTTATAATCCAAAAAGGTGTATTTTATAATGTACAAAAGGTAGTCTTGTCGTTAAAGCTATCTCTTCCAGACAACCTTTGTGTAAAGGAGAACAGAGAAAGACGGTAGCTATTTGGTGCTAGAAGTGTATCTAATAAATACAGGCTCGTGTTAATAAAATATATACAAATAATAATAATATGCGTACATTTATATACATCTAAGTACTTAGTATATAGAATAATATATAAATAAATATATAAAATACATAACACATTTAGGTATGTTATATAATTTATGGCTAGGCTATTCCTAGAGACTACAATATTCTTACAGGGTTCTTTAAAAGGGGAGTAAAGTGGTTACTTCAGAGTCGGCAACGCGCGCGTATTGCAGGCGTTTATAGACTACGGTACCGTCAGGTGGGTCGTATGCTTGTTTGCCCCCGTTGTACTATAGTATATATATATATATATATATATATATATATATATATGTATACAATTATTTCAATACAATAATGAGACATGTCGGTATTATAGAGCAAAACGAGAAAAAAAGATAAAAAAATCAATTTATAATGACAAGTAGTGGGATTTAGTTAGGTTCTTGAATGTTACTTATGATTAATTTAATAGTTTATCACTATATTCTATAATAGTGATATGAATTTAGTAATAATAATTCTTAACAATTCATAGGTTTGTTATTAATTACATTAATTACTTTATTGTATAATTGCTGATAAATAACACTTAAGCTGGTTACTAGATTTTTATTATGAAAGCGATAAGTCCTGTCAATTATGGTAAGTATATAAGGGAAGTAATACTTCATATCATCACATTCAACAATCGAACTGTCTAATTGTACAATGGCAGCCAAAACCATCTTTGTTATGTGCGCACACGCACTTTTGCTCCAGGTAAAATAAATTCGTTTCCAATTTTAAATTTTCAAATTTTCCGCCTTTTATTATATTTTTTTTCTTAATATTTTTTTTTATTTTCCAGTCTGTGTTAGGTCAAATAAACTACGGTGGAGTTAACAGTAATGTAGTGACCGAAAGCACAGTGGCAGTCAGCAGCAGTACTGCCGCTGGTGTAGGCAACGCTGGAGCTGGTCTGGCTGGTATTGGATGGAACAACGCAGCCCCACTCGGCTCTGGATTGGCCGGTATTGGATTGAATAATGCTGAATTACTGGGCTCTGGACTGGCCGGCATTGGATTGAACAACGCTGGATTACTCAACTCTGGTGTTGCTTTGGGAAACGCTGCCTTGATTGGCAACACTGTAGCCCCAGTTATTGGCCCCGATTACCTTTCTCCAGCTTCGTTCTCTACCGGTGGCACCTTCCCGATTACCAGCTTCTCTTCGATCGTTCCAAATGGTATCACCGTCGTATCTGAAAACACTATTGAAGGACCTATAGCAGTATTTGGTCAATTGCCCTTCTTGAGCGCTGTGGCTTTCGAAGGAACGTTGCCATCTGAAGGTGCATCAACGGCTGCCTGCGGTTGCGGCAGCGCTGGTAATATTGGCATCATTAGTGAGAGCTATACACCTGCCACTGGACCTGCTGTCGTCGCTCCGGCTGCTACTGGACTTGGCGTGGGAGCTGGCCTCATTCCAGGAGCTGGACTTCGTGCAGAAACTGGACTCGGATTAGGAGTCGGACGTGGATTAGGCGTGGGTGCTGGTCGCATCCTTTAAATGACCAATAAATTAAGAACTGATGAATAAATTTTAATTAAGTTATTAATACATTCTTTCTATCTTCATAAACCCATTTACATAAGACAAGTGTCTAACAAAATGAGTCCATTCCCTTCATCCAAGTCCCTGTACCAGAGGGATACTTTTTACGAAAGTCATTTGCTTGAGCACCTCTGTCCCATTTGTGTTTCTACTGTGAACCAGTTGTGTTTGCATGGCTGTGTTTCGATTTGAAGGGTGGGATATGGCAGTGAATTTACAGAGTACGGAGTAATAACACCTGAGTCCTCAGGAATAACAACGCATAAGGGGTATCATAGACGAAACAGTATACTCTGTTATGTCCATGGTACTACTTATGCTTATAGGCGACGATTACCACTTTCCATTAGGTAGACCGTCAGCTTGTTTGCCATTCTAAGTTGCATAAAAAATTACTATTAAAAGTCTACGAATCTCTTTTGAAGAAGTTTTAAAAGCAGTTCATCTTCATCTTCATTATTATCACCTTTGGTCTCTATTGTTGCTTTATTATTGTATTGTATTGTAAAGTCTTTGTTATACATAATTCATACTCAATACATTAGAAGATTTAATATACAATGGCGGACTTATCCCATAAAGGGATCTCTTACAGTCAACCTTTGAGAAGCTAAAAGAAAACTGTAGAATGTACAAGGGTAATATTATTAAAGGGTATTAATATTACTATATATTATCGTATATTTATGTATATATATATATATATATATATATATATATATCATAATATGCAGTTCTCTATATAATTTGTAAGTCAATATGGATACGTCTGTAACTATTTATTTAAGTCTCGAGACTTTTTACTTCACTTTATGATTTTTTCATGGATCGCGACATAAAAATGGTTGAAGACAATGGCGTCGACGCATCGCATACCCTAATCACGCATTCACGTCTACGTCTGATGTATTCGTATAATAAAGTTCTGATGTGTCATAAAATAAAGTTTACAACATTATTATAAAGGAAAGAAAAATGTTATCATCATCATATCGGCTTTTAACTGTCCACTGCTGGACATAAGCCACACCTTTGAAGGTTCTGCCAGTAGCTGCCACGCTGGACAGGTGGGTTGACAACCGCAGTTAGACTTTGGAGACGTTTTAAAAATACTCTACTGTCCATCCCTCGCCCTCCCTTAGTTGCATTACGACATCCATAGAAAATAAGGAGTGGCCTATACTATCCCGGGACCAGACGGATAGCTCATATAACTCGCTATTAATGTAATTATCTATAGGTGAAAGAATTTTTAAAATCGGATGAAAAGCTTACTGGAAGAGAACTCTTACAGAGTTAAGCTCGCCTGTACTACATCTTTATTTAATACTAGCAACCCGTCCCGGCGTCGCACGGGTGGACATTTTTACATTTAAAAAAGTGGCCATTAAGGCTGCACACGTGACGGAAGCTTAAAAATGGAGTAACTTCTCCCGTTTTCCCAACATTTCCCTTCACTGCTCTACTCCTATTGATCGTAGCGTGATGAAAAGTATACTACAACCTGCCCAGGAGTATAAAGAATAATTGTACTGAGTTTCGTTAAAATCCGTCGAGTAGTTTTAGTTTCTATAACGAACATACAGACAGACAGACAAAAATTTTACTGATTGCATTTTTTGGCATCAGTATCGATCACTAATCACCCTTGCTAGTTATTTTGTAAATATATTTCATGTACAGAATTGACCTCTCTACAGATTTATTATAAGTATAGATATAGATAAATAAAATGTATATATTTTTTTGTGTACAACAAAGTATAAATAAATAAAATCTTTCCTTTCTATGTAGATATACTAAATTTAACACACGACTTTGTTCACTTGACCAGGATATGTTTATTAATCTGAATAAAAGGTATCCTACATCCTTCTCCATTTCATAAAGTATGTACGTGTATACACTAAATTTTCTAGTGATTGTTTAAACCGTTAAGGTGCTATAAGGTAGCAAACAAACAAACAAACTCACTTTCACATTTACGAGTATCAATAAGGACAAATAAATCATGTACATTATATGACATGAACAAACTAAGAGAAAATTGCATGAAAAGCCGGGAAAAAATTAATCGTTTAACCAAAGGTCATCTGAACGCCTTTTGTACCTTTATGTATATATTTCAATCTGTACTTTATACTAATGTATTTCTCTTGAATTGATCAATTGGCATTGTATATTTTTATGTTTCTGGTGCAGTAAAGAGTTAAATAAATAAATATATGTTTTAAATAAATAGATAGATAGACACTCATTATTGTTTCCTCCAAAAGTAAATTTATTATAAATATAAACAATTACAAGATATGTTATGTAGGTGAAGTCAATAATTCATAGACAATTCTTAGCAGTAAGTGAATTTATTATGAAAAATAGAGGCACATGTAGTAATTAAGAATTACCACATAAATTTATGATAAGTAGTAACTTGGACACAGTTATAGGTATCCGATGTTTACAGTAATGGCGCAACACCATAGCCTAATCCTGGGCCATAGCCGAGTCCACCCAGAGCGGGAGGCGCAAGGGGTCCATAATTCTCGTTGATGATGCCAATGTAACCATTGTTGCCGCAGCCGCAGCCAGCAGCGCCCGCACCTGCAGTCGGCAAAGCACCTTCGAACGCTACAGCGCTCAGGAACGGCAGCTGTCCAGCGACTGCCATAGGTCCTTCGATGATGTTCTCCGACACAACAGTGAGACCAGTCGGAGCGAGGGGAGAGAAGCTGAAGATGGGGAGGTTGTCTCTTTTGGCAATTGTGGCAAAGTCGAGGAATCCAGTGGCAGGAGCAGGCAGTATGGCATTACCGATTAAGGCAGGGTTGGCCAATCCAACGCCAGCCAAACCGACTCCAGTCCCGATCAATCCAGTGTTAGCCAAGCCAATTCCAGAGCCGATCAAACCAGTGTTGGCCAAGCCGAGTCCGGTACCAATTAGACCATTGTTGGCCAAGCCTATACCGCCAATTGCATTGTTACTAACAGCGACGGTGTTTTCGACCACCGTAGCACCGCTTATACCAGAGATGGCTGACGGCAGTCTTCTGTTGAGGGTTGGGTTTCCAAGCAACGACTGGAAAGACAAAGTATTCATTAAGCGCAAAAATTATAAACAGCTACATTTTTCTTTGGAATTTCAAATTTGACAGATCACACTAATTTCAGATTCAATTTCATAATCATGTATAGTATAATTATCAGATTTCGTAGACATATTCAATAAGACAAGAATCATCTTTTTCTATTACTGTTATGATGCATGATCATGATTCTTTCTTAGCTAAATCCAGATTTCACCACAGAAAAATAAATATTAGCCTACTGTTACGACACTAGCTAGCTTGTTATGAACGGCAATTGTAGTTTTCCTTATTCTGGTGTATTGTGCTTTCTTCCCTTATTTGCCTCTTACGACACACTAGGAATGAAAAACAATGATGACATTTCGTATTATTTCTTCCTCACTATACATATTTTTGTATGCCACAATAGTGCCACTAACCAACCAAAGGTGGTACTAGGCTCATCCATCTGATGGTAAACAGACACTGTAAATTATGGACGTTTGTAATACCAGGAATGTAAAATACGCATTGCTTAAACTTAAGAAACCTTAATACGCTCTTTATGAAGAATCCCATACTGTGGTTTCTAAAGGAAACCTCACCAAGCAGCTCATTTTACAGCCTGAGCAGAAGAAACCGAGACGAAACCCCTCTGAAACTGCACATTTAGCATTTAAGATTCCTTAATAAAATCTATAAATAAAAGGATTCTTGGATACTTCGGCCATGTTGCTCGACGACAGTCCGACAATCTGGACAAACTAATGGTTGTAGGCAAGATAGAGGGAAAAAGACCACGCGGACGATCGCCTAGTCGATGGTCGGACCAAATAACCGCCGTTACGAGACTGTCAATTGCAGCTGCCCTGCGTGAAGCTGAAGACCGTGCACAATGAAATAACATCATAAGAGAGGCAAAGGACACCTTTCAAAGACACGACCTTCAGTAATGAAGAGGACGAAGAGAGAGAATAAAATCTAACCTTCTCTCTCTTTTCATTTTTTCATTTCAGAGTTTTCTTTGTTCAGGCTTCAGGTTGACAACCGCTGTTAGCTTTTGGTGATATTTTTAAAAGGGGAACTGCTGTTGCTTCTTCGATTATTAAGTTCCCTTAGTCGCCTCTTACGACACCAATAGGAAAAGAAGGGGTGGCCCATTCTCTGCCGAGATCACACGGCTAACAGTTTAATAAGTTAATTAATAGAAAATATAAGTTTTTCTTTTCAATTTGGACCAAAAAAATTATTGTTTTTACCAGTGTAAATAATGTATGTTACCTGAATGAAGAGTGCCTGGAGGCACAACACAATTACGGTCTTAGCGGCCATTGTTGAGGACGAATGTTTGTTGAATATGCTTCGAGAACAGTTCATACGCCTTATATACTTACTGATCCCATACTACGACCTAATTAGTTATTGTGCAGTCTCTCTTATCAATAATTGGAAGTGCTGTATCAATTTCGCATTTTACAAAGCATTACGTTTTTATAACACGTGATAGATTATATTATTAAGCATTTCAAAATAACATTCGGCAGTATTGTATATAAGACTGGACTTCATTGGAAAATATCATTCTGTGTTCATTATACATCGATAAACATGTCCACCTTCAGTTTCTTGTTGCTTTGCATCCAGGCTTGCCTGATCCAGGTATTGAATTATGTATTTTTTTTAATATTTCTAATTAATTGTATATTGTGTTGCACTAGTAAAACCTTTAAATCAATACTTCTGAACTTAGTAGTAAAATGACTGATATCCCAAAGGCTAAGAAGATTGAAATGAAAATGGGCTGGTTTTGTGAAACCAGCCCAAATTGAAACCAGCTCGAATTGGCTGGAGGTAGCTCAGAACTATTACTTATGACAGTCTATGAGCATACTTATGTTCAATAGTGAACAATGATTATTGTTACATTCCCGACACCCGATGGAACATCAGTCCATATTCCAAAGGGTAAGAACAATGATTATTGTTACACTCACGATACCTGATGTTCATCTAATCCTGGATATCATTCTATTCACTAGATTCGTTTCAGAAACATTAATATATTTTCAGAACGTCTATAGTAACCCTATAGGCCCCTGGGGTCCCGGTTATGGAAATATCGGTTACGGAGCGGTGACTGAAGTGGAAACAACAGCCATCGAAGTGGACAGCGTGAACCGCGGCGGGTGGGGCTACGGCGGCCTGGCCCCTGGCTATGGATTCCCCGGCGGGTACGGTCTGGGCGGCGGAGTTGCGGTCGGCGCAGTCACTGAGATCGACAAATTCGCTGGCATCGGCAACTTGGGATACGGCCTGCCAGGAGCCGGCCTCGCGCCTGGACTTGGTAAATATGGGTGGGAAGCTGAGTATGGGCTGGCTGGTTTAGGTGCCAATATCGGAGCTATCGGTGTTGAACGAGTTGGTCTCGGCGCAATCGGCCTACCTGCACCTCCTGTGCCTGTGGTCAAAACTGGCTACGGCGGTGTGGGCAATGGTGTGTTCGAAGTGTTTGCTGAGATGCCAGCCGCCGGCACCGCCCTTCTGGGTGGCCAAGTGCCAGTGCTCGGCGCTGTGGAATTCTCTGGTATCCTGCCCGCTGCTGGTGCCGTGACCATCACCGGAAACTGCGGATGTGGTCTTGGTTACGGGCTTTACTAAATATTGATTTGAATTTATGATTGTTTAATGTAAAATAGAATTTCTTACTTAAACTGTATTTATATATACATATATATACATAATAAAAACGTGAACAAATCATGTGTGTGTTAATTTTTTTTTAAGTTTTGTCAAAGCTAATAAATAGTTTTTACAATTTGAATATTTTCTATTGAACTGTGCACAAATATAAGACATAGTTCAACTGATTTGAACGCAGTTTCCACTGATATGTTAATCAATACTTTCTTTATTTGTTTTTTTTTTTTCAATCTATTAACAAATAACAAAGTTAACGACTACGCGGACAAACTCACGGGCACAGCTAGTTATGAATAAATGTAATTACATTATCATACGCTGTGTGGTCCTGGTATAGTGTAGGCCAGCTCTTCCTTTCTCGTGGGTGTCGTTAAAGCCGACTAAAAGAGGGCGAGAGATAGGTAGAAGCATTTCTGTTAAAACATCTTCAAAGCCCAACTGCGGTTACTAATCCACCTGCCAAGAATGGCAACTACTGGCAAAACCCTCCAAGGCTTATGTTCAGCAGTAGATGGTTAAGGGCTGATATGATGATGATATGAGATGGTGTATCAAGAGAAAGCATACACCTGTGAGGTTACTCTTGAAATATATTCCAATAGATCGATATTGGAATTGAGACGTTTCGCACTCTCGAATTGCAACACTAGCAACATAATAGTTTCATACTGTTCTGATAGATTTATGTATGACGATGCGAGGTGCGTATTGATGGTATGGCTGCGTTGATAAGCCACGTTTTGATGATGTTGAACAAGCAGTAAAAATTCACACAATACAATCAAAGACACAATAGAAAGAAGGAGTGAGAGAAGAATGATATAATGAAAGCAGAGTTGATATCTAAATAAACGCAAGGTTAAAATTTATAAGGCAGGTAGAAATTCCTAGACTATCAACTAAATCGTCTTTCAAAAAACACGTTCACGCTCACTTTTTTTACTTTATTCGAGCAGTAAGTGTTTTATATTATTCTCAATTTCGTGTATAATATAGTATATATCATATATGTGTAAGTGTATTTGTTATTTATATATATTTATTCATTTATATATGTAATTTTAGTATGTATGTATATCAATAATTACTAGTACCGTATTCGAGTATTCTGACACTTCCCTATGGTTGCCTGGGAGAGAATGCTTTTAGCATTAAGTCCGCCATGTACACATATTTGTACTAATGAATAAATAAATAAATTCGACTGTCCGCGGTGACGGGGGAAGCGCTCACGCAGTTGCCCCGTCATGGCGGCTGAGAACTAGTTTTGTACAGGGCTCCAATGCACAATCCGAACACCACACACTCACAAGTAACTTTTTCTGAGTCAATTTTCGTTTAGGGCAAGATTTGGCTGGGTCTGCAGGGCTCAGCTAATGCGACGAGCGCTTCCGATTATCGTACACTATTCACTTTTCATCATAAGAAATCATTCGATTTAAAATCCCTTCATTATTGTGTATGTAAAGTTGAGCAAAGTAACACAGCAGTCGACGCGTGATTGCAACTTCAAGTGGATTAATACAGTTTTATCACTTACCCCGAAGCCTGCAACTATCTCTGAAGTGCTTTGATGGATTCGCTTCCACAATAGCCTTTAGTTCTTACTATTCCACTTTGGTCTCCGGCCGTCCACGAGGTTGGTACTGAAGGTCGAAATTTCCAGACCGAAAACGTTTAAACTAAAAACGTACCCTGCTTTCTTTTGCAACACCAGCGCCGTAGACATCATTAATTCTTCGAGCTGTTTCTGGGACACTGGTACCACGGTAGAACTCGTACTGGTAAATATACCGATATTTCATGTTTTCCATTGTGCGATAATAAGCGACGCCAAGGAAAAACTAATGAGAAAAAACAAATGAATGACTGTTTTCAAATTGCAAATATACCACCTAAACGAATTTATAAATTTGGAATTCTTAACCAAAGAGGAGATATTTCAGATCAAACGATTTCGGCAGATATCTATTATTAGCAACTGCAAAGCATGAAGTAAGAATTAGTCGCTAAACAAATGAGATTAGTCAATCGCAGTAGGCCACCGCTGCTTCACCACAACGCAAGACCACACACTGCACAACAAACAATCATAAAGTTAGATGAGCTACAATTGGAATGTCTGCGACATCCACCATAACTTTAGTGTGTATTGTATAATATGTAGTTGTAAATTTAAATAGATACATTTAATAGTAATATAAATGCATATATTCATGTGGTATTTATTTATTTATATATGAAGTATAAATTATGTGTGCATGTTTGTTTGTATTTATTATAATTATATAATATAATAATTATGTACGCGTATGTATGACTAGTCTATAGATGTATATTACGAGTAGTATAATTTGCCATAGTGAACTATTGTAAACCGATCCCAATTATAACCTAATTCCTAACTCTCGTTTCATGAATGCAGTATAAAATTGTCATTGGCAATAGATTGAATTGATATTACATTAAAGAGTAGACCTGCTGATTTTAGATTATAATAATAATAATATGAGAATATAATATAATAATAATAAATGAGAATTTTTGTAAAGTTTAAAAAAATAATAATAATAAAGCCTTTATTCTCTGACCACAATTTTACTTTAACTTACATACTACTTATTACTAAGCTAGCTTACTAGCAACCATTATGTTGGTCAGGTTGTCTGTCGACATAGGCCTCCCCCAATTGCTTCCACTTTCCTCTATCCCTGGCTGACTTTCTCCATCCTTTAGGTAAATCGTCCTCCCATCTTTTGAATTGCCCTCCTCGTTGTCTTTTCCCATTTCTAGGATACCATTCTATTATATCCTTCGTCAATTTTTTTTTATTAGTTCTCATTATATGTCCAGTCCAATTCCATTTAAGTTTTCTTATTTTTTGTAACACGTCACTGATCTTTGTTCTTTTTCTTATTTTTGATGTTGTCAATCGATCTCTTAGTCTGATGTTTACCATACTTCGTTCCATGTTGCGCTGACAAACTACAAGTTTTTGGTTACCTTTGTTTTTAGCAGGCCAAGTTTGATATCCATATGTAAGACATGGTAGAATACATGTGTTATATGGTTTGCTTTTTATTGCCATAAGAATTTTAGGTTAGCCTATCAGGAATCAAATCCAATTTGAATTGTTTAATTGTCATTGTATATTTTTCTGTTTCTGGTGCAGTAAAGAGTTAAATAAATAAATACATGTTTTAGATAGATAGATACTTTTTATTGTTTCCTTCAAAAGATTACAATAGTAAACTTATTGTAAATATAAACAATTACAAGATATAAATATATGTTATGTAGGTGAAGCCAATAATCCATAGACGATTCTCAGTAGTAAGTGAATTTATTATGCAAAATAGAGGCACATGTAGTAATTAAGAATTACCACATAAATTTATGATAAGTAGTAACTTGGACACAGTTATAGGTATCCGATGTTTACAGTAATGGCGCAACACCATGGCCGAATCCTGGGCCATAGCCGAGTCCACCCAGAGCGGGAGGCGCAAGGGGTCCATAATTCTCATTGATGATGCCAATGTAACCATTGTTGCCGCAGCCGCAGCCAGCAGCGCCCGCACCTGCAGTCGGCAGAGCACCTTCGAACGCTACAGCGCTCAGGAACGGCAGCTGTCCAGCGACTGTCATAGGTCCTTCGATGATGTTCTCCGACACAACAGTGAGACCAGTCGGAGCGAGGGGAGAGAAGCTGAAGATGGGGAGGTTGTCTCTTTTGGTAATTGTGGCAAAGTCGAGGAATCCTGTGGCAGGAGCAGGCAGTATGGCGTTACCGATTAAGGCAGGGTTGGCCAATCCAACGCCAGCCAAACCCGTGCCTACAATTCCAGTGTTGGCCAAACCGACTCCAGAGCCGATCAATCCAGCGTTGGCCAAACCGACTCCAGTGCCGATCAATCCAGTGTTGGCCAAGCCAATTCCAGAGCCGATCAAACCAGTGTTGGCCAAGCCGAGTCCGGAACCAATTAGACCATTGTTGGCCAAGCCTATACCGCCAATTGCATTGTTACTAACAGCGACGGTGTTTTCGACCACCGTAGCACCGCTTATACCAGAGATGGCTGACGGCAGTCTTCTGTTGAGGGTTGGGTTTCCAAGCAACGACTGAAAAGACAAAGTATTCATTAAGCTCAAAAATTATAAACAGGTACATTTTTCTTTGGAATTTCAAATTTGACAGATCACACAAATTTCGGATTCAATATTTCGTAGACATATTCAATAAGACAGTTAAAATTCTTTAGTTATTTCTTACGATGGTGTAAATATATGGTATATATAATTATTCTAGATAATAACCAAAAACTTTATGAATAGACTGTATATGTAAAAGATAGATATGAATAAAAGAAGTATGAAACCTAACAATATTACAATTGGTAGACCAAAAATATCAAACGAACTTACAGCCCGTTTGATAGTAAACGGTCACTGAAGATTATGGATGTTCGCAATACCAGAAATATTATGTCTGCATTGCTGAGCCTTAAGAAATCTTAATAAACCCTTTTTTAAAAACTCTGTTCTATGGTCTTTAAGATTAATCTCGGCAAGGAGCTCGTTTCACAACCTGAGTATTCGTAGGAACAAACCTTCATTACAGAGTTTTCTTTTATCGGTACCTATATTCAGACTTCAGTTTGGCAACCGCTGTTAGCCTTTGGTGATATTTTTAAATGGGACACTGCTGTTGATCCTACGATCATTAAGTTTCCTTAGTCGCCTCTTACAACACCAACGGTAAAAGAAGAGGTGGCCCATTCTCTGCTCGGACTACACGGCTAACAGTTTAATAAATTAATTAATAGAAAATATAAGTTTTTTCTTTTCAATTTGGACCAAAAAATTTATTACTTTTACTAGTGTAAATAATATATGTTACCTGAATGAAAAATGCCTGAAGGCACAACACAATTACGGTCTTGGCGGCCATTGTTGAGGACGAATGTTTGTTGAATATGCTTTGAGAACAGTTCGCACGCCTTATATACTTACTGATCCCATACTACGACCTATTTACATATTGTGCAGTCTCTCTTATCAATAGTAGTAATGCTGTATCAATTTCATGTTTTACAAAGCATTACGTTTTTACGACACGTGATAGATTATATTATTAAGCATTTCAAAATAACATTCGGCAGTATTGTATATAAGACTGAACTTCATTGGAAAATATCATTCTGTGTTCATTATACATCGATAAACATGTCCACCTTCAGTTTTTTGCTGCTTTGCATCCAGGCTTGCCTGCTCCAGGTATTGAATTATGTATTTTTGATATACTTCTAATTAATTGTATATTGTGTTGCACTAGTAAAACCTTTAAATCAATACTTCTGAACTTAGTAGTAAAATGACTGATATCCCAAAGGCTAAGAAGATTGAAGTGAAAAGTGAAAATGAAACCAGCCCAAATTAAAACCAGCTAGAATTGGCTGGAGATAGCTCAGAACTATTACTTATGACAGTCTATGAGCATACTTATGTTCAATAGTGAACAATGATTATTGTTACATTCCCGACACCTGATGAACTGATATTGGTCTAATCCTGAATATCATTCTATACGCTAGATTCGTTTCAGAAACATTTATATATTTTCAGAACGTCTATAGTAACCCAATAGGCCCCTGGGGTCCCGGTTATGGAAATATCGGTTACGGAGCGGTGACTGAAGTGGAAACAACTACCATCGAAGTTGACAGCGTGAACCGCGGCGGGTGGGGCTACGGCGGCCTGGCCCCTGGCTATGGGTTCCCCGGCGGGTACGGTCTGGGTGGCGGAGTTGCGGTCGGCGCAGTCGCTGAGATCGACAAATTCGCTGGCATCGGCAATTTGGGATACGGCCTGCCAGGAGCCGGCCTCGCGCCTGGACTCGGTAAATACGGGTGGGAAGCTGAGTATGGGCTGGCTGGTTTAGGTGCCAATATCGGAACTATTGGTGTTGAACGAGTTGGTCTCGGCGCAATCGGTCTACCTGCACCTCCTGTGCCTGTGGCCAAAACTGGCTACGGCGGTGTGGGCAACGGTGTGATCGAAGTGTTTGCTGACATACCAGCCGCCGGCACCGCCCTTCTGGGTGGCCAAGTGCCAGTGCTTGGCGCTGTGGAATTCTCTGGTATCCTGCCCGCTGCTGGTGCCGTGACCATCACCGGAAACTGCGGATGTGGTCTCGGTTACGGGCTTTATTAAACTGTTTTGGATGTAACTATTAAATAAAACAGTGGATTGAATTTTTGAGTTTTAATGTACGTGATCATCCATCATCCATCATGACCACCCATTATTCCGAATTCTTTCTGTAACGTCTCATTTTGCTTTTTCCCCTAATACAATCAATTTTTATTCCTTAAGTCTCCGGCAAAAACTATTCTTATTTTATTCTAGCTGTATCCAGCGGCTCATCCCGCGCAAATCAGTACTACAAGTATCCTATGTACCATCTGTGTGCCAAATTTCATTGGGTTTCGTTTAGTAACTTTGCGAAAGAAAGGGACAAGTGTAGTACTTGTCTCTTCTCATCTTCGTGCACAATATAGTTAATCTGTAACAATTTTAAATTTTTTAAGTGCATAATTTCATTTCTGTTTTGCCAATGGTTGACTGTTAATAATTATTAAGGTAAAATTTGCAATAATAGTCAGTACTCTGTTAAGTATACAATATTATAAGTATTTCATTTTACATTCTAACAGTTTACATACTATATGTATATCTATATAGTATATAAAAATTAATGTCACTTTTCGTTGTAATTTTATAACTCAAGAACGGGCTTACCTATCCAAACCAAATGTTTTGCTTTTGTTCGGACTATTTAGTAGATGGTTTATGTGAAGTTTGCACAAAGTCGGTCGAGTGGTTCTTCATTTATCACATATTTTGTAACAAATGAATTCAATAAATGGCAGATCATTTTGTTAATGGGGATTTTTGAACTAATTTATAAATTTGAATTTGGAAATCTTAACCAAAGAGGAGATATTTCAGATCAAACGATTTCGGCAGATATCTATTATTAGCAACTGCAAACCATGAAGTAAGAATTAGCTGCTAAACAAACGAGATTAGTCAATCGCAGTAGGCCACCGCTGCTTCACGACAGCGCAACACCACAACAAACAATCACTAAATTAGATGAGATACAATTGGAATGTCTGCGACATCCACCATAACTTTAGTGTGTATTGTATAATATGTAGTTGTAAATTTAAATAAATACATTTAATAGTAATATAAATGTATATTTATGTGGTATTTATTTATTTATATGATAAGTATAAATTATGAGTGCATGTTTGTTTGTATTTATTATAATTATATAATATACGAACGAGGGCTACACTAAAAATTTTTAGAACTGGCTACTTGAAAGCAATATAATAAAAAAAATATAAAAATTTGAAAATGGAACTCTTTACGAATAAAATTGAGTATATAATTTATTCCTTAGTCATTTGTTTTACGATTTGGCGGCAAATTGAAAATAGTCTATGTAACGTTATCATGAACTTAACACGAGAAAATTTTTGTGCGATGATTTTTTATGATTTTCGATGTCATCTAAGTCAACAAGAAAGTTATGATAGACTACGATTGACCTCTCACGATGAAACCCCGTCTTATGCCACTGTTTACAACTGGTTTATTGAGTTTAAACGTGGTCGCACTAATCTCACCGATGATGTGCGTGAGGGACGGCCTTCTACGGCGACGACTGAAGACGATAACATCAGTGTTGTGCGGCGTATGATAGAGACTGACAAAAGAGTGACCTATCAGCAGATCCGGGCAAGATTAGGGATTGGTATGAGTCAAGTGTACAAAATCCTGCATGAACATTTGGCGGTCAGGAAGCTTTGGGCCCGGTGGATACCTCATAATTTGACCGAGGCTCAAAAACTCCGTCGTGTTGATTGGTGTCGTGAAATGCATGAAAAATTTAACGGAGGTGACTCAAATAGTTGATACTTGACATAGTTACGGGAGACGAAAGCTGGATTTACTGTTATGATCCCGAAACTAAAAGACAGTCAGCTCAGTGGGTGTTTCCTTCCGAGCCAACTAAAATGAAGAGAGGTAGAAGCGTGGGAAAAATGATGGTGGCCTCGTTTTTTGGAAGGACAGCTCATTACGCCACAATTGTTTAAGAGTATCGAAAAACAGTTACTGCAGAGTGGTACAGTAACAATTGTTTGCAACAGTAACACATGTTTTGGAAAAAGTGCGTGAGAAATGACCTCGCAGTAAGATCCTCCTTCACCACGACAATGCTTCGTCGCACACCGCCAGGCAAACGATCGATTATTTGGCGTCCTCAAACGTAGAACTACTGGGTTATCCGCCTTATAGCCCCGCTTAAAAACTTCGAGGAAAACGTTTTATGGACGCCGAGGAAGCTGTGGCTACGTTTCAGAAGACCGTCGAAGAGATCCCTAAGGACGAGTGGGCAAAGTGCTTTTCTCAGTATTTCTATCGGATACAGAGATGTATTGACGTCAATGGAGACTATTATATATATATATATATATATATATATATATATATATATATATATATATATATATATATATATATATATATATATATATATATATATATGTTGAAAAGATAAAATAAAGGTAAAAACTTGCTAATTTAATCAGTTTTTTTATTTTCTAAGGATGACTCTCGTATGTATTACTAGCCTATAGATGTATATTAGTATAACCTGCCATAGCGAACTATTGTAAACCGATCCCAATTATAACCTAATTCCTAACTCTTGTTTCATGAATGCAGTATAAAATTGTCATTGGCAATAGATTGAATTGATATTACATTAAAGAGTAGACCTGCTGATTTTAGATTAGACTATCAGGAATCAAATCCAATTTGAATTGTTTAATTGTCATTGTATATTTTATGTTTCTGATGCAGAAAAGAGTTAAATAATTAAATACATGTTTTAGATAGATAGATACTCTTTATTGTTTCCTCCAAAAGATTACAATAGTAAACTTATTATAAATATAAACAATTACAAGATATAATCATATGTTATGTAGGTGAAGCCAATAATCGATAGACGATTCTCAGTAGTAAGTGAATATATTATGCAAAATAGAGGTACATGTAGTAATTAAGAATTACCACATAAATTTATGATAAGTAGTAACTTGGACACAGTTTTAGGTATCCGATGTTTACAGTAATGGCGCAACACCATGGCCGATTCCTGGGCCATAGCCGAGTCCACCCAGAGCGGGAGGCGCAAGGGGTCCATAATTCTCATTGATGATGCCAATGTAACCATTGTTGCCGCAGCCGCAGCCAGCAGCGCCCGCACCTGCAGTCGGCAGAGCACCTTCGAACGCTACAGCGCTCAGGAACGGCAGCTGTCCAGCGACTGCCATAGGTCCTTCGATGATGTTCTCCGACACAACAGTGAGACCAGTCGGAGCGAGGGGAGAGAAGCTGAAGATGGGGAGGTTGTCTCTTTTGGTAATTGTGGCGAAGTCGAGGAATCCAGTGGCAGGAGTAGGCAGTATGGCGTTGCCGATTAAGGCAGGGTTGGCCAATCCGACGCCAGCCAAACCAGTGCCTACAATTCCAGTGTTGGCCAAACCAACTCCAGAGCCGATCAATCCAGCGTTGGCCAAACCGACTCCAGTGCCGATCAATCCAGTGTTGGCCAAGCCAATTCCAGAGCCGATCAAACCAGTATTGGCCAAGCCGAGTCCGGTACCAATTAGACCATTGTTGGCCAAGCCTATACCGCCAATTGCATTATTACTAACAGCGACGGTGTTTTCGACCACCGTAGCACCGCTTATACCAGAGATGGCTGACGGCAGTCTTCTGTTGAGGGTTGGGTTTCCAAGCAACGACTGGAAAGACAAAGTATTCATTAAGCCTAAAAATTATAAACAGGTACATTTTTTCAGTTACAAATTTCAGATTCAATATTTCGTAGACATATTCATTAAGACAGTTATCATCTTTTTCTATCACTGTTATGATGCAATATACCTGAGTTGTAATTTGTGATATTATCATCATTATTTCGGCTGTTAAAACTGCTGAACATAAGCCTTCCTCATAAGGAGGGTACTGTCAGTAATTGTCACGTTTGGTAAGCGGATTAACGACCGCAGCCAGGCTTTGGTAATGTTTTAAGAGAAACACAGCTTTCAATTCTTCGACTATTAGTATTCTTTAGTTGCGTCTTACGATGGTGTAAATATATGGTATATTTAATTATACCAGATAAAAACCTAAAAAACTATGAATAGACTATGTAAAACATTGTTATGCATAAAAGTATGAAACCTAACAATATCACAATTAGTAGACAAAATATATGAAAATACACATATATACTCTGTTTTCAACTAAATTAAACAAGGGTAAGGAAATGATGATTCGTTCTTAGCGCTCTCTATATCTCATTGTTAAAAAATATTATTAGCCTACTATTGCGACACTGGACTGCAATTGTATTTTTTCTCTTATTCTGGGGTATTGTGCTTTCTTCCCTTATTTGCCTCTTACTAGGAACGAAAAACAATGCTAACATCTCGTATTATTTCTCCCGAGCTCACATGTCTGATGATAAACAGACACTGTAAAAATTATGGACGTTTGCAAAACCAGGAATGTCATATACGCATTGCTTAAGCTTAAAGAACCTTAATACGCTCTTTATGAAGAATCCCATGCTGTGGTTTCTAAAGGAAACCTTACCAAGAAGCTCATCCTACAGCCTGAACATTCACGAGAGGAAACATCTTTGAAACCGAACATTTAACATTTATGTTTCCTTAATAAAATCTAATCTTCTCTCTCTTTTCATTTCAGAGTTTTCTTTTATCGGTGCCTATGTTTAGGCTTCAGGTTGGCAACCGCTGTTAGCCTTTGGTGATATTTTTAAATGGGACACTTCTGTTGATCCTACGATCATTAAGTTTCCTTAGTCGCCTCTTACGACACCAAACGTAAAAGAAGAAGTGGCCCATTCTCTGCCCGACCACACGGCTAACAGTCTGATAAATTAATTAATAGAAAATATAAGTTTTTCTATTCAATTTGGATTAGATTATTGTTTTTACTAGGATAAATAATATATGTTACCTGAATGAAGAGTGCCTGGAGACACAACACAAATACAATCTTGGCGGCCATTGTTGAGGACGAATGTTCGTTGAATATGCTTCGAGAACAGTTCGTACGCCTTATATACTTACTGATCCCATATTACGACCTATTTACTTATTGTGCAGTCTCTCTTATCAGTAGTAGTAGTGCTGTATCACTTTCACATTTTACAAAGCATTACGTTTTTATGACACGTGATAGATTATATTATTAAGCATTTCAAAATAACATTCGGCAGTATTGTATATAAGACTGGACTTCATTGGAAAATATCATTCTGTGTTCATTATACATCGATAAACATGTCCACCTTCAGTTTCTTGCTGCTTTGCATCCAGGCTTGCCTGCTCCAGGTATTAAATTATGTATTGTATTGTATATTGTGTTGCACTAGTAAAACCTTTAAATCAATACTTCTGAACTTAGTACTATAATGGCTAATATCCCAAAGGCTAAGAAGATTGAAGTAAAAATGGGCTGATTTTATAGCTTGAATTGGCTGGAGGTAGCTTAGGACCGTTACTTATGACAGTCTATGGGCTATTCACTAGATTCGTTTCAGAAACATTAATATATTTTCAGAACGTCTATAGTAACCCTATAGGCCCCTGGGGTCCCGGTTATGGAAATATCGGTTACGGAGCGGTGACTGAAGTGGAAACAACTACCATCGAAGTGGACAGCGTGAACCGCGGCGGGTGGGGCTACGGCGGCCTGGCTCCTGGCTATGGATTCCCCGGCGGATACGGTCTGGGTGGCGGAGTTGCTGTCGGCGCAGTCGCTGAGATCGATGGATTCGCTGGCATCGGCAACTTGGGATACGGCCTGCCAGGAGCCGGCCTCGCGCCTGGACTCGGTAGATACGGATGGGAAGCTGAATATGGGCTGGCTGGTTTAGGTGCCAATATTGGGGCTATTGGTGTTGAACGAGTTGGTCTCGGCGCAATTGGTCTACCTGCACCTCCTGTGCCTGTGGTCAAAACTGGCTACGGCGGTGTGGGCAACGGTGTGATCGAAGTGTTTGCTGACATGCCAGCCGCCGGCACCGCCCTCCTGGGCGGCCAAGTGCCAGTGCTTGGCGCTGTGGAGTTCGCTGGTATTCTGCCCGCTGCTGGCGCCGTGACCATCTCTGGAAACTGCGGATGTGGTCTCGGTTGCGGGCTTTATTAATCTGTTTTGGATGTAACTATTAAAAAAAACAGTGAATTGAATTTTTGAGTTTTAATGTACATGATCCATCCATCCATCCATCATGATCACCCATTATTCCGAATTCTTTCTGTAACGTCTCATTTTGCTTTTTCCCCTAACACAGTCAATTTTTATTCCTTAAGTCTCCGACAAAAACTATTGTGTTTTATTCTTTTACTAGCTGTATCCAGCGGCTCATCCCGCGCAAATCAGTGCTACAAGTATCCTATGTACCATCTGTATACCAAATTTCATTGGGTTCCGTTTAGTAATTTTGCGAAAGAAAGGGACAAGTGTAGTACTTGTCGCTTTCTCTCATGTATTATTATTAGTCTTATTCTTCGCGTGCAATATAGTTTACCTGCAACAATTTTTGCAAAAGTTTAATACTAGCTTGTACGGCTGAAATGTTGAATACAGTATTGAAGAATTTATTTTATTTAAACTATAATACACAGTAGTAGTCAATGTACATTTGGAAGATATAACACCAGACAGTGTTCTCTAACAGTCAGACATTGGGCAAACCGAGAAATACGTAGACGGTGCAGTATTGAATAGAGGAAAAATAAAGCAATACTTGATGTATTCGTATAATATAAACATATAAATAGACTCATATAAACATACATCTAATATATTAAATAAATAAATATGTATATATACAATAAGCACATAAAATATTAGTTAAAAGAAACTGTATTAGAAAAGCAAATAGCAATTTTTGACTCAGAGTAACCAGCAGGAGAAGTTTAAAGGGAAAGTGATTTTTCTAAGAAGTAGATGCACAATTTGTATTTAAAAGCTAGCTTGTAGAATTTTAACTTAATGATAAATATTTAAAAGTTTGAGTATATATTCAAACTTTTGTTTTGTTCTATAGTGTATAACTAGTCAGGCCATAAATACTGTTACTTCAAAACTTTTCTTTTTTCACGATTGAAAAACACTACAATAAACAAAATGATAAAGTGTACGCTCACAGTTCTAAAGAAGTTGCTCAAGTAGTCGGAAAGGTACAACGTGGTCATTATCCTGCGCCAGTGATCGTTTGGTGGGGCGTGTCTCATTAATGAGTCACAAAACTACATTCTTGTGAAAAAGGAATAAAATTTTAGCCAAAGTGCATCAGGATACAGTTTTGGACGGTGTTGTGAAACCTCTCAGCAATACACCGTTTAAAATAATACCGTGCACTTTCCTGCAGGACTCTGCATCTGGTTACAAGGCACTAATTACCCAAGCCTGGCTTGAAACCAACGATCCGGACTTTATAAGAGCTGAAGACTGATCCTCATCTAGCTCAGACCTTAATCCTTTAGACTAAACTACGGTCAATTTTAGAGGACATGGCTTGCTCTAAATGACACGCGACTTAAAAAAATCTTTGGAGTAAGCAGTGGAGAAATTCCCCTTGGAAACAGTGCGTAAATCCATAGAATCGTGGCAAGACAGATTAAAGGCCTATATAAAAGTCAAAGGTGGCCATTTCGAATAGAATATTTTTTTTATTTTTTACTGAGACTAATAAATATGTAGGTATAAATTTTAGTAATATTACATTACTTCATAGAAAATGCATTTTATTTGTAACAGAACTTATGGCTGGACTAGGTATATTATAACTCTCTTTACCGGGGCGCCAAGGTTTGTGTTGGAAAACAGCGCTGCAGCGCCACAAACGTTGCAGCAATATGCTAAGCACGGACCTATTTGTTCCCAGAATATTGCGACACACATACGCACACGACTACACACTTACGTGTATTATTATTATTATCTTTTATTTTTGTTGTTTTAATTATATAGTAATACTTAGTTTTTTTTATTCATGCAACTGTGTGAGTCGCATGATTCTGTAAATGAATACTTTCATCTTTCTTTCTTTTGTATATATATACTATATTCTGTTCCACTAAAATAAGTACGAATAACATGCACAACGCGACAGCGTTATTTTTTCTATTTCTATGAATTATTAAATTCGTAATATCTATTGAATGTAATAGCCGATTTGAACAATATATTTAAAAATATAAACACGATTATTTAGTAAATGGTTTATGTGAAGTTTGCACAAAGTCGGTCGAGCGGTTCTTCAATGTTCGGTGTCGCAATATTCTGGGAACAAATAGGTCCGTGCTTAGCATATTGCTGCAACGTTTGTGGCGCTGCAGCGCTGTTTTCCAACACAAACCTTGGCGCCCCGGTAAAGAGAGTTATAATATACCTAGTCCAGCCATAAGTTCTGTTACAAATAAAATGCATTTTCTATGAAGTAATGTAATATTACTAAAATTTATACCTACATATTTATTAGTCTCAGTAAAAAATAAAAAAAATATTCTATTCGAAATGGCCACCTTTGACTTTTATATAGGCCTTTAATCTGTCTTGCCACGATTCTATGGATTTACGCACTGTTTCCAAGGGGAATTTCTCCACTGCTTACTCCAAAGATTTTTTTAAGTCGCGTGTCATTTAGAGCAAGCCATGTCCTCTAAAATTGACCGTAGTTTAGTCTAAAGGATTAAGGTCTGAGCTAGATGAGGATCAATCTTCAGCTCTTATAAAGTCCGGAACGTTGGTTTCAAGCCAGGCTTGGGTAATTAGTGCCTTGTAACCAGATGCAGAGTCCTGCAGGAAAGTCCACGGTATTATTTTAAACGGTGTATTGCTGAAAGGTTTCACAACACCGTCCAAAACTGTATCTTGATGCACTTTGGCTAAAGTTTTATTCCTTTTTCACAAGAATGTAGTTTTGTGACTCCTTAATGAGACACGCCCCACCAAACGATCACTGGCGCAGGATAATGACCACGTTGTACCTTTCCGACTACTTGAGCAACTTCTTTAGAACTGTAAGCGTACACTTTATCATTTTGCTTATTGTAATGTTTCTCAATCGTGAAAAAAATAAAAGTTTTTAAGTAAAAGTATTTATGGCCTGACTAGTTATACATTATAGAACAAAACAAAAGTTTGAATATATACTCAAACTTTTAATTATTTATCATTAAGTTAAAATTCTACAAGCTAGCTTTTAAATACAAATTGCGCATCTAGTTCTTAGAAAAATCACTTTCCCTTTAAACTTCTCCTGCTGGTTACTCTGAGTAAAAAATTGCTATTTGCTCTTCTAATACAGTTTCTTTTAACTAATATTTTATGTGCTTATTTCATTTTTATATTATAGATAGAGTGAACTATTAGTTAAAAAATGTTATTACGATATAGATGAATATTTAAATGATAAAAATTTTTAATAAAAAATAACGCATAATATATAAATATAATTTATATATAATTAATTATTAATTAATAATACTAAAATTGATAATGATACTAAAAAGATATAAAAATATGAACAACTACATTAAATTGCATTAAAATAAAATAAAACATATGGAAATAAAAAAAATCGTTATAATAATAAAATAATTAAATTAATTTGGAATTTAATTCGAATTTAATTAAATTGATGAAATTGAAATTGAATTAGTTAAATCTATATGACAATTTAAGGATTAACGCCCTCCTCGCTTCTAATTGCTGCGCCCGACAGGGTCTACAATGTACTTTATCCATTATTAACATCTTTCATAATAATATTGGAGAATGCAATAAATTGAATTGATAATTGATAATTGAAAAAAAAAAACAAATAAAGGAAGCATTCCTTAATATAAAAGTAAAAACCGCGTTCAAATCAGTCAAACTGTATTTTACATTTGCGCACATTTTAACAGAAAATAGAACAATTTTAAAAACTATATTTTAGCCTTGGTAACATGTATAAATTTTTATTTAAAAAATTAACACACACATGATTCGTTCACAATTTTATTACATATATGTAAATACAGTTTAAGTAAGAAATTCCATTATTAAACAACCATAAATTCAAATCAATATTTAGTAAAGCCCGTAACCGAGACCACATCCGCAGTTTCCGGTGATGGTCACGGCGCCAGTAGCGGGCAGGATACCAGCGAACTCCACAGCGCCGAGCACTGGCACTTGGCCACCCAGGATGGCGGTGCCGGTGGCTGGCATCTCAGCAAAGACTTCGAACACACCGTTACCCACACCGCCGTAGCCAGTTTTGGCCACAGGTACAGGAGGTGCAGGTAGACCGATTGCACCGAGACCAACTCGTTCAACACCGATAGCTCCAATATTGGCACCTAAACCAGCCAGCCCATACTCAGCTTCCCACCCGTATCTACCGAGTCCAGGCGCAAGGCCGGCTCCTGGCAGGCCGTATCCCAAGTTGCCGATGCCAGCGAATTTGTCGATCTCAGCAACTGCGCCGACAGCAACTCCGCCGCCCAGACCGTACCCGCCGGGGAATCCATAGCCAGGAGCCAGGCCGCCGTAGCCCCACCCGCCGCGGTTCACGCTGTCCACTTCGATGGTAGTTGTTTCCACTTCAGTCACCGCTCCGTAACCGATATTTCCATAACCTGGTCCCCATGGGCCTATAGGGTTACTATAGACGTTCTGAAAAAAAAATGAAAACTATAGATGTTTCTGAAACGAGTCTGGTGAATAGAATGATATCCATATGAGTGTCGCAATCATCATTGTCCACTGCTGAACATAATTATCCCCATAGACTTCCATATGGAACGGTCCTGACTACCTCCATTCATTGACTCTCTGCAGTACATTTGAAGTCGTTGCTCCATCTAATGGTCAAAACTTAAAAAAAAATAATTTCTATTGATTGTTAGTAACTCCAGCCGTGAAACCAACCCATTTTCACTTCAATTTTCTTAGCCTTAGCCTCAAGCTCAGCGTAGCCTGGGATATCAGTCATTATACTACTAAGTTCAGAAGTATTGATTTTAAGGTTTTACTAGTGTACCACAATACGCAATTAATTAGAAGTATATCAAAAATAAGAAGAAGCGAAAGAGGTTTGAATCGAAGCATTTGGCGTTCCATTGTTTCTGCCTACCCTAATGGGAGACAGGCGTGACAGATATGTATGTATGTATGTATATCAAAAATACATAATTCAATACCTGGAGCAGGCAAGCCTGGATGCAAAGCAGCAAGAAACTGAAGGTGGACATGTTTATCGATGTATAATGAACACAGAATGATATTTTCCAATGAAGTTCAGTCTTATATACAATACTGCAGAATGTTGTTTTGAAATGCTTAATAATATAATCTATCACGTGTTGTAAAAACGTAATGCTTTGTAAAACATGAAATTGATACAGCACTACTAATTATTGATAAGAGAGACTGCACAATAAGTAAATAGGTCGTAATATGGGATCAGTAAGTATATAAGGCGTACGAACTGTTCTCGAAGCATATTCAACGAACATTCGTCCTCAACAATGGCCGCCAAGATCGTAACTGTGTTGTGCCTCCAGGCACTCTTCATTCAGGTAACATATGTTATTTACATTCTCCTTACATACTCGTATAGTCCTTCAGATCCACGAACACACAGTTTGCTTTTGATTGATGTGTTTGACATTTCTCGCCATTATATTAGCCGTTAACTGACCACTGCTGAACATAGGCTTCCCCTTATTGGGAGAGTTTGGCCAGTAGTTGTCACGCTTGGCAGGCGAATTGGCAACTGTAGATAGACTTCAGTAATTTTTTCTAATTGAGACGTTGTTGCCCTGCATCTCTTGACCAGTAAATTCTCTTAGTCGCCTCTTAGGACACCCACGGAAAAGTAAGAGGTGGCCTATTCTATGCCGGAATTATACGGCCAACAGGGTAATAAAAGTTTAATATCATCCTGCTAAGGGAATACTCATTCCTGCTTGACAATGAGACGTTTACAGGTTGATAAAGAAGGAATCATCATCGCTTTGCCATCTCCCATTTATTTGCAGTTAGTGCACTGTTTTCTTCTTCCACAAATTTCTATCCACTGTCATCTTTGGGCTTACCTCTCTTTTATACATATCATCTTTCACATATTCCATCCACCTTTTCTTCAGTTATCCCCTTCATTTACATCCATCCACTTTCATACTTAAAACTTTTTTTTATATATTTCTTTATTTTAATTCATCAACACTACTTTTACGCATAATCGTCTTTTTCCCAATTCAATGATCCCTTTTTATGGACATGGAATTTGGACTTCAATAAAATATCCCTCGCGTGTGCATTCCTAGTGAATTTCTTTAAGAGCGTGTTTGAATATGTATGTATATTAATTTACAGTGTGCATTCAGCAATCCGAGCTACAACACTCTACGCCCAGCCATTGCCAGGCCAGGTGTTGCTACCGTTGGTAGTAGCACCGTGGTCGAAAACACCGTCGCTGTTAGTAACAATGCAATTGGCGGTATAGGCTTGGCCAACAATGGTCTAATTGGTACCGGACTCGGTTTGACCAACGCTGGATTGATCGGCTCTGGAATCGGTTTGCCCAACGCTGGATTGATCGGCACTGGAGTTGGTTTAGCCAACACTGGAATTGTAGGCACTGGTTTGGCTGGCGTTGGATTGGCCAACCCCGCCTTAATCGGTAACGCCATACTGCCTGCTCCTGCCACTGGATTCCTCGACTTTGCCACAATTACCAAAAGAGACAACCTCCCCATCTTCAGCTTCTCTCCCCTCGCTCCGACTGGTCTCACTGTTGTGTCGGAGAACATCATCGAAGGACCTATGGCAGTCGCTGGACAGCTGCCGTTCCTGAGCGCTGTAGCGTTCGAAGGTGCTCTGCCGACTGCAGGTGCGGGCGCTGCTGGCTGCGGCTGCGGCAACAACGGTTACATTGGCATCATCAGCGAGAATTATGGACCCCTTGCGCCTCCCGCTCTGGGTGGACTCGGCTATGGTCCGGGATTAGGCTATGGTGTTGCACCACTGCTGTAAACAACCGTTACATAACTTCGCTAAAATGAACAAATTCTATAGTATGATTATGATAGTTTTCAGTTATTATGCAGACGTATTACAAAATCAATCAGTACTGCTCTTGCCTATCAATTTACTTAACAACTACTTTAATATTTCATTGCTTATTACATCGAGTTTCAATTCATTTATTTTTATTAAAACAAATCTAAACTGAACAACTTTGAACAACTTCTTTGACTTCATTCAAAAGTGGTCTACATCAGTACCTCTATCCCACCCGTGTTTTTAGTGTAAAATAGCTGTGCTTACATGGTTGTATTTCTATTTGTAGGGCTATGAAATTACAGGATACAGTGACCACTTTCCATCTTCAAAGAATGGCAACACATAAGAAGTACCATTGTACACAGTGCAATCTGTACTTTAAAAAAATTGCCTTAAAGAAATTTTGGAAAAATGCAAGTGCATTAAAATGTTGTTGAGGAAAATTTGGGACCCCCATTACCAGCAATACGAGTATACCTTATGAGTTCAACCGTAATAATGGTTACTTCTTGATAAATTCGTCACGATGGACTTACTAACCTGACTTTATCCCCACCTAACATCCCTCACCAGGGGGGAAAAGAATTGTTAGTAATAAGATCTTACAGCTACACAGCAATATAACCTAACAGATCGACCTCCACTCGAATCCCCCTGGAAACCATCGAGATTAATTCTTGTGGAATTCGTCACGATAGGCCAACTTACCTAACTTTATTTTCACTTGTCATCTCTCACCTCGCCAGCATAAACCAGTTCCGCGAGCGAGGTTACCTTTCAATTTTTATCCACTTCTACCTGGTTCCTCTACGAAGACCCAGTCGTCAAACAAAGGCCACCTAATTGCCAATTTTTATAGATTCTTACTAATATTATAAATGTGGAAAAGAGAAAGAAATATCCTGTTACATCCGTCATCATTTTCGACGTATGTTATAAGCCATTACCTGTCCTCTGCTGAACATAGCCCTCTCCCTCTCTCTCTTTTAGCCAGTAGTATGTGTTTGGCAGACAAGTGGGCAACCGCAGTAAGGCGTTTAGAGATGTTTTAAGGGGGACGCTGTTGCCCATCCTTCGACCATTAAATACCCTTAGTTGCCTCTTACAACCCCTACAAGAAAGAAAAGGATGGTCCATTTTATACCGGGACTACACGGAGAATCGTTAATTTATTAACCTACATATTAAGAAATATTGAATATTGATCCAATATATAACTATCTTTGTATCGCTACTTCGCATGAATGGATTTTAGATGTAGGAAAACCAATGAAATAGAATATTTCTAGATAAAACATGTATCAAGTTTTAAAATAGACTTTCAGGAGCCCTGTGAAATTTGCATCCAATTTTTAAGTGATGCCAAAACAATCACACTGGATGAATGAATGGACAAAATTTCTAAAAACTAATG
Source organism: Galleria mellonella (assembly GCF_026898425.1). NCBI lineage: Eukaryota > Metazoa > Arthropoda > Insecta > Lepidoptera > Pyralidae > Galleria > Galleria mellonella. The sequence goes on from NW_026442097.1 coordinate 2,251,716, forward strand.
TGCTGGCTTTTCGATATCTCTTACTCCTCTTCATCCGAAGGTTGCCTGGAAGAGATCGCTTTTAGCGATAAGGTCGCCCATTATTTTCTCATTGTGATTATTTCTTGTAATTGTTTGTATTTATAATAAGTTTACTATTGTAATATTTTGGAGGAAACAATAAACAGTATCTATCTATCTATCTATATTATTAATACCCTTCATGCATATATATGTATATACATATATAGAGATTGGTAGCAGCTTCCCTTTTAAAACAACGGTTGCCATCCGCCTGCTAAGCGTGGCAACTACTACCAAAACTCTCCAAGAGGGAGGCTTATGTTTAGCAGTTATATATATATATATATATATATATAACTATATATATATATATATATATATATATATATATATATATATATATATATATATATATATATATATATATATATATATATGTATGTATATATATATATATATATATATATATATATATATATATATACAGTCTTTCTTAAATATCTACCATGTACAGACATAGTCTAATTGCGATTTTATTATTTTAACAACATGTTGTTAATGATATTACGATACATATATGTAACAACAATTTTATCAATTTGCCAACAATTTCATAATTAAATTACACGTGATTTTATCAAAAAAAAAGATGACGTAAATATTATTAAATGGTAGGTATAAGAAGGATATATAAATAATAAATAGAATAAACAATCTTAATGTTTACCCTGGTTTTATCTCGGACAAGTTAATTTAAAAATGGCTCACAAATCCTTCTTAATTGTTTTCACTTCGGCTTTATTTAAATAAAACCATTATTATATTATATTTCATCTTGCATTTGTTAATATAAAAAATATATTTGTATATCTGTACAGTCGACAATTTTGTTATTTACCAGCCAAGAATTTGTTCTGTAGTAATTTTTTTTAATACAACTTAGAATGGCAAACAAGCTGACGGCCCACCTGATAGAAAGTGGTAACCGTAGTCGTCTTTTTTTTACAACACAAAGGTTGTAAAAAAAAAAACAAAAAAAATTCTATATAACGATTTTTTTTTGTACAAAAATTTCTTAATCGATTTATAACTGACGAAGTTCTGAGGTAAGAAATATAAAAAAAACACACGCGAATTGAGTACCTCCTCATGTTCGAAAACGGTCGAAAATCGATCACGCCTCCAGTGAGGAAATTAAAAATAGACAACTCACTTACTGGAGTCACTTGTAAGATGACTCGGCGTATTTTTAATATGAAAATTCCTACCATAGCGGCGTCAATAATGCAATAAATTTAATAATAGTGTACGTACAAAACGTTAGTAAACTAGGTGTATCACGTGGCTTTAGACAGGTTGAAAATATATTTTTCTCAAACATGCTTGGAAAGAACTCAAACTCACGTATGTGTGCCTCGGCTACGCCTCGGCTCACATTTGCACGTTCGTCCATCAATGCCTCAGTTGCTTGTCGCTGCAGTAGTGTACTTTAATAACATGATTTTGTTCATTTACTTTAAACACTAAACCTACCGACATTTTATATATACCTGATCCTACCATGAGGGGGGAAATGATTGTTAGTAATGGGAAGGTTAGTCCCCATTTCTATTAACATACACTATCAGGCCGACCACTACGCGGTTCCCCCTGAAAACTATCGTAACTAATTTATCATTGAATTCGCCACAATGGGCTAACAGACTTGCCTTTTCATCCTCACCTATCACCTTTCACTGGTAACCCGCCAGTGTATACCAATAGCGTAGGCGGGGTTACCATGACATTTTCACTCATAAAAAAAATCCTACCATAAGCGATCAAATGACCGCTTTAAAATAATGTATCTTAATATAGAAAGAGATTTTAGGCAATTGGATAGTAAACAAACAAATAATAGTAAGTTGTAAATTTTTTTTATACCACTGATATTGCAAACAAGCGTACGGCCCACCTGATGGTAAGCGGTTACCGTAGCCTATGAAGGCCTGCAATACCAGATAAATTACGCGCGCGTTGCCGACCCTGAAGAAACCTTTTTACCCCCCTTTTGAAGAACCCCATGCTGTAGTCTCTTGGGAAAACCTCGGTAGGGAGCTCATTCCACAACCTAAGTGTTCGTGGGAGAAAACATCTCTGAAACCGATGAAACATATTGAAAAATGGCATGTATGTATATTATATCGAATTAGTAATGAGGAGGTGCTGCTTAGGGGTTAAGGAAAAGAGACAAATTATTAGAATTGTTGAGGACAGAAGGGGAAAAATGTTGGGACACTTGACACGACACGACGAACTTATGAACATTATAATAGAAGGTAAGATAGAAGGAAGGAGGGGAGGAGGGAGACCAAGGCATAGTTATATCAAGGCAGATCAAGGAAGGAGTTGGTGTCGTGTCGTAACAAGAGGTGAAGAGACTCGCTGAAAATCGTAGTGAGTGGCAAGAGCTCCACCGACAAGAGCGCAGCTCTTAAATGGGAAAGATAGTATATTATAGGAAAAGTCAATAAGTTACATGGTGATACAGTAAAGTTATACATAAAAATTATTTTTTTTTATACGACTTAGAATGGCAAACAAGCTGACGGCCCACCTGATGGAAAGTGGTAACCGTCGCCTATAGACATGAGCCGTACCATGTACATAATAGTACACATACTGTTTCGCCCATGATACCCCCCATGCGTTGCCATTCCTGAGGACTCAGGTGTTATTCCTCTGTACCCTGTAAATTCACGCCATATCCCACCCTTCGAACCGAAATACAGCCATGCACACACAACTGCTTCACGGTAGAAACACGAATGGGACAGAGGTACCCAAGCAATCGACTTTTGTACAAAGTCTCCCTCTGGTAGTTTTAAACAAAATTTCAAAAACGGTCATTTGACCGCACTTGTTAGGTTTAGTGTTAATACAGATTTAGGTTATAACAAACTCCTGTCCTATCCACTGCTGATCATAAGCCTCCCCCTTGGAGGGTTTTGCCAGTAATTGCCACACTTGCCAACTGGATTGTCAACCGCAGTTAGGCTTTAGAGATGTTTTAAGAGGGACGCTGCTACCCATCCCTCGTGCTTCCTTAGTTGATTTTTACAACATCCATGGAAAAGGAAGAGGTAGCCTATTCGAAACGGCCATAAGATATATGTATATATATATATATATATATATATATATATATATATTTATTTATTTATATCACACTTTTTTACCACCACTGCCTTTCTTACGCTTTCTGTTACCTAATGGTCAACTGGTGGGGGCATCCCTTACTGGTGCCCCACCAGCGTATACCGTTAGCGCGAGGTGGCCATTTCATTATCACCCATTTAAAAAAAATTATCAGCTGATAGAGTATACCATATGGCATTAAGCTCGAAACTTGTACTAAGTTTTATTGTGCAATATAGAATAAATAAATATATAAATTTTACTTGTATAGAAAACTACTTAATTTTCATTCGAAACAAAGCAAAGAAATCGAAGGGGACATGAATTTGTTTGCGTACAGTTCGAATTAAGATGGACTGCTATTGTCTGCCCCGGGGGGCAGTGATGGCTTACCGTCCATTTAAAGGTGTTTACAAACGTATACTGTATTTTTATTGCTATACTATCATTGATTATTTATTTAGAATTATTTTGTTTAATTCCGCTACCATTAGTATATGTTCGACTGCCAATACTCGAAGATTGACCCCACTATTACTAGCAGAAGTTCCACAACCTTCCATATTAGACATCAATCTCCGACTGTCATTTTGTTCACGCATGTTTTGGGACACGTGTTTCACCTCTAAACGAGGCGTCTTCAAATTAATTATTTTTAACTTAATGCGCGCGTGACATTCTTAATCTAACAGGCATTCATAACCTCGTGTACCATCAGACGAGCTGTATGCTTGTGTACCACCATGGTTTTATAAAAAAAAGTAGCTTTAAAAGTATTTATCGCTCAGGCTTTGCCCATAGGTTACGGTAACCCCGTTTACTATCAGACGGGCCGTATGTCTGCTTGCCACCATAGTTGTATAAAAAATGTCTGAAAAAGTATTTATCGCTCACTCTTTGCCCATAGGCTACGGTAACCCCGTTTACTATCAGACGGACAAGTATATTTGTTTGCCACCATAGTTTTATAAAAAAAAAGTAGCTTTAAAGGTATTTATCGCTCACGTTTTGCCTATAGGCTAAGATAATCCCGTTTACTATCAGACGGACCATATGCTTGTTTGCCACCATAGTTATAAAAAAAAGTAACTGAAAAAGTATTTACTGTTTACGCTTTGCCCATAGGCTGCAGTAACCCTGTTTACCATCAAACAGGTTATATGCTTGTTTACCACCACAGTTGTATTAAAAAAGTAGCTAAAAAAACTTTTATCGCTCCCGCTTTCCTATATTCGTGTACTGGCAGCCTAATGTCACGGCACAAATAAAACATTCCTTGCGCCTCCGGAGTTGTGATTCAGTCTTAATACGGGCCCCTACCTGTGACGTACACTAAATAACAGCATAGTCTGGAATTATTCATCATCTGTGGTATTTAGTGAAGTGTTCGATTTTTGAAAATTTAAATTTCGTCTAATAGCTGCATTTTTAAATTGACCAGAACTTTATTTTAATATTCTTATTTTCGAATTTGCGTTTGTTGCAATCAAATTTAAATATAATACTTAAAAAAAATAATGACTAAATAAAAAAAAAAATACCAATAAGTTATACAACAAATCGTGTAATTTCAAAACAATAATCGAAATAAAATAAAATAAAATGACGTAGAATATTTTTTACTTGCAAATCATTCCAACAATGTGATTACTCACTTAATAAACCAAACCCCGTACTATAATTTCATTTTTACCTTTTTTTAATAAAACTATTATATTATTATTATTATATCAGCTGTTGACTGTCCATTGCTGAACATACATCTCCCTCATAAGGAGGGTTTTGCCAGTAGTTGCCACGCTTGGCAACAACAAGACAGGTTGGCAATCGCAGTTAGGCTTTGATGATGTTTTAAGAGATACGCTACTGCCCATCTTCTGATTATTAAGTAAATTTATAATAAAAAAAAAATAGGATAATTTAAAAAAAAAAAGTTATAACAATTATAATAATTTTTACATATTATCTAATATATAAAATTCTCGTGTCGCGGTGTTTGTTACCAAACTCTTCCGAAATGGTTTTACCGATTTTCATGAAATTTTGTGTGCATATTGGGTAGGTCTGAGAATCAGCCAACATCTATTTTTCATACCCCACAATGATAAGGGTGACCCACCACAAAATTTTTTTTTTTATTTTTTTGACAAAATTTTGTATTTTTATTTTAATATGATTTAGCATTGAAAAATACATACATACATACAATAGGGTTGCAAGATGGCAATTGAGTATAATAATTGTAGTATGATATATTTTCATATATAGTTCTAGAAATAATGTACATGGTAAAACAACGTTTGCCGAGTCAGCTAGTTATTTTATAATATTCAAATAAATAAAATAAATATGTATTGTTAGTGCATAAAGAGGTTTAATTTGTATTAGATAAAGTCAAATAGAGTATAGGGATAGAAGAAAAATTAGCTGATTTCAAAAATTCTTTCACCTATAAAAAGTTACATTATCAGCCAGTATCATTGGCTGTGTTTTATTTAAAAAATAAAAATCTTTTATTATCTATCTTTGTACAAAAGTCTGTTGCTTGGGTAACTCTGTCCCATTCGCTTTTCTACCGTGAAGCAGCTGTGTTTGCGTGGCTGTGTTTCGGTTTGAAGGCTGGGATATGGCAGCGAATTTACAGGGTACAGAGGAATAACACCTGAGTCCTCAGGAATAGCAACGCATGAGGGGTATCATGGGCGTAACAGTATACTCTGTTATGTCCATGGTACTGCTCATGTCTATAGGCAACGGTTACCAATTTCCATCAGATGGGCCATCAGCTTGTTTGCCATTCTAAGTTGTATAAAAAAAAACGTTCTACTCGTGCGAAGCATAGAAGGTTCGCTAGTTCATTATATTTTCTTCGACTTTAAAAAAAATAGGTCCAATTCGGTTGTATTTTTTTTATAACCTCATAACTCCGTCAGTTGTAAACCAATTTGAAAAATATATATTTTTTTTTTATCTAAAGGTGTATACTTATTAATTGGTCCTATAGAAATTTTATTAAAATCGGTTTATTAGTTTAGTTTTTAAGTCAAAATAAGTTTTTCTATTGTGGAACACAATTTATTTGAAAAATAGTTCATTTTTTGCCATAGTTGATTAATTTCAGTTGAGATATCATGGGCGAAACAGTATACTCTATTATATCCATGGTACTGCTCATGTCTATGTGGTAACCGTCGTCTATAGACATAAGCGGTACCATGGACATAACATAGTACTACTCATGTATGGGCTACTCATGTATCATGGGCCGTCAGCTTGCTTGCCATTCTAAGTTGTATAAAAAAAATACTATTTTGCCCATGTTACCTCCCATGCGCTACCATTCCTGAGAACTTAGGTGTTATTCCTCTATATCCTGTAAATAAATGGCAACGCATGGGGGGTTACATGGAAGAAATAAATTTAAATAAATTACTCTGGTATGTTCATGATAGTGCTCATGTCTATAGGCAACGATCACCACTTTCCATCAGGTGAGCCGTCAGCTTGTTTGCCATTTTAAGTACCATAAAAAAGAATCGGAAAATACATCCTTTCAAATAAAAAAAAAGAAATTTTCGAATCGTTTCATAAACGGTTAAGCTCTAAGGTAACAAACACAAAAAAAATACATTCGAATTAAGAACTTCCTTTTTTGAAATTGGTCTGAAAAAAACAAAGTCTCAAGTAATGACCAGTACAAAATTTAATCAATAAATTAATCACTGTTGTAATCGGTAAAATTAAGTGAAATGTCACGTCCCTGATAGCGGACGATGGGTATTAGAGTGCCGTTATCAGAGATCAATTTTCGCCTGCTTACCTGATAATAAAATGTAGGGGGAAATTAGAATCAGATATCTGGACGAAAGCGCGTCATATTGAAGATTAGGGAGTAAAATTGATAAAAAAAAATCAATCAGTCTTTTTTTTATACAACTTAGAATGGCAAACAAGCTGCAACCCACCTGATGGAAAGTGGTAACCGTCGCCTATAGACATGAGCAGTAGCATGGACAGAACAGAGTATAATGTTTCGCCCATGATACTCCTCCATGCGTTGCCATTCCTGAGGACTTAGGTGTTATTCCTCTGTACTCAGTAAATTCACGCCATATCCCACCCTTCAAACTAGGGGGGAAAGGGATTGTTAGTAATGGAGACTGAGAATCCCATTGCTAGCAATATACCTAACCAGGTCGACCTCCTCGCGGTTCCCCCTGGAAACTATCATGGTTAATTCCTGATGAATTCATCATGATGAGCTAACTGGCCTGTTTTCATTCTCATCTATCACCCTTCACTGGTGCTCCGCCAATATATCCCGTTAGCGCAGGCGGGGTTACCATACCATTTTCACCTATCAAAAAAACCCTTCAAACCAAAACACAGCCATGCAAACACTACTGCTTTACGGTTGAAGCGCAGGCGGGGTTACCATACCATTTTCACCCATCAAAAAAAAACCCTTCAAACCAAAACACAGCCATGCAAACACAACTGCTTTATGGTTGAAACACGAATGGGACACAGGTATCCAAGCAATCGACTTTTGTACAAAGTCTCCCTCTGGTAAATCATTTGATTCCGTTTAGCTGTTTTAGCATGATTCAGTAACAAACATACAAGCATTTAAACATCCAAACATATTTTTAAACTTTCACATTTATTAGTAGCAAGTCTTCTGTTCGAACTGGATTTTAGAAGTGGATAGTGTAATAAAAAAAAAAAACAATGGAATAGGCTATTTCTAGATGGCGCGTCAAGACAAAACATACGAGTACATGAGCAGGCCTACTCTTGAATCTAATACCAATATCAATCCAATCTATTGCCAATGACAATTGTACACTGCACTCATGGAACAAGAGTTAGGAATTAGGTTATAATTGGGATCGGTTTACAATAGTTCGCATTGACAAGTTACACTAATATGCATCTATTAGAACAGTATGGAACCATTATGTCGCTAGTGTTGCTAGTCAAAAGCGCGAAACGTCTCAATTACAATATTGTTCTTTTGGAATTTATTTTAAGAGCAACCCCACAGTTTTTAAATTAGACCTTCAGTAACATAACAGTGAAAACCGTGTGTAAAAACTAGTGAATTACTATTTAAATGATTCATTCATTCATACTGATTCAATATATTTTACCATATTTACTGTTCAACTACAGCAAACTTCAAACTATGACAAAAATAATAACAAAATGAAAATCGTCACAGTGGGTTTAATGATACTGACAATACCATATTATTGTTTCTGCCTTGAAGATATACACATCCGAGAATTATTTGAAGAAATCAACCATAATGTAATCAAATTCAATGCACAAGCCGCAGATATAGCTTGGGCATCCTCGTTCGATCCTCGAAACCCAGTATTGCCAGCTAAATCGGCGAAATATCAAAAGCAACGGATCATATGGCAACAAGAAACGTGCAGTCGGTTGGCGGAACTGGTAAAACGTCACTTGTTAACAAGCGCGCAAAGGCGACAGACGTACCTTCTGTGCAGAGAGCCTAAATACACTTATAGAGAGACCAGGTAATATATTTTTTAATTATTTTATTTTTATATGTAATGCTCTATTAATTGCGTACCCAAATGCTTTAAGATTGTCAAATGGCTAGTTGAAACCTATAAGATTCCAGAAAACCCGGAAATTATCAGTAAAGTTGGTTGAAAAACAATTACAGTTCTTCTAACTTTTTACCCGTGCGAAGCCGAGGCGTAGATAGATAAATAAATAAAAAAAATAGATAGAAAAATCATAACATTAATTGAAGTACTGTCTACTATCACATTTTGATAGCCATTCCCCCACAATACTCAATTGTGATTCACATAATGCTCACGTTCATAAATAATCAAAAAACTGCAGAGCTGATTGTCACTAAGGACCTTCAGGTATCCTGTACATGAAATAACTATATACAATACTATGATAATTCCAACTACTTATGATGGGGGGGAAAGGAATTCTTAGTAATGAGGATTAATAGCTCCATTACTAGCAATATACCTTCTTAGGTCGACCTCCACGCGGTTCCCCCTGGAATCCATCATGGTTAACTTTTGTCGAATTTATCATGGTGGGCAAACTGACCTGCATTCATTCTCATCTATCATCTTCCACTGGCGCCCTGCCAGTGTATACCGATAGTGCAGGCGTGGTTACCAACACAACAACTTATGATCAACAATTGATAATTATGATAATTTCTTTATGAAACATAGAATGGTAAACAAGCCAACAACCCACCTAATGAAAAGTGGTAACTGTCATCTCTAAGTACGTTGGACATCAGAGAAAACGTTGTGGTGCCCACAGTACCTAGAGGGAAAGGGATTGTTAATAAAAGGAATCTAACAGCCCCTTTGCTAGCAAGCAATCCCTATCAGGTCAACTTCAACGCAGTTCCACTTCGAACCCATGACCTGCTCTGATTCTCACTTATATCATCTCTCACTGGAGCGCCACCAGCGTATACCATTAGCACAAGCAAGATTACCATTCCATTTTTGTCACTAAAAATCCCTAGTACCTCTGTCCATCCTGGTTATAATGATTATATAGATTTGGCATCTCATCTCCTCATCTTCTAGAAGCCCCAATACTCAAATAACTACGATAATCCTTCTAAAATCTTACATCCAAAAAAACATAGTTTGAAAAACGAGGTAATGACATAATTTTATTAATGGAAATTGTATTTTTAAAGGGTCGCCAGTGCATTGTATGAACAATTACAAGCTATATACTCAGAAGTAAATATATGCATACCCAGTGAACGGAACTTAACTGTAAACAATCTAGCAGAAACTGAAAATGCTATTGAAAATTATTTAATAGCAATTAACGAAGTTGTGACTTCACAAGACATAGATGAAGTATATGTAGCATCCAAAGTTGCTACTAATCATCACGATGACTCTAACAATGCTGTTTGTCTAAACGATGATGCAGATTTTGACAAATTGATGGCTTTTTCGAAGAAAGAGGAAGTGTTGAGATGGCTATGGTTGACGTGGAGGGAAAAAGTGGGACCACTCATGAAGATACCGTACCGCCAATTAGTGGATCTCGAAAATGTAGCTGCAAGAAGAAGTGGTAATTATGTTAACGATATTTTCAGAAATATAGGCCGTAAATATTTTTTACAACTTAAAGACCTTGGTGGAAATATGCACATTGATCGACAAAATTAGATTGAAATACGTGGAGACTTCTTTTCCCGTGGGTGTCGTAAGAAGCAACTGAGTAAACTAACAGTCGAGAGATAGGCAGCAGCATTGCTCTTAAAATATCACCAAAAACTTAACTGTGGTTGCCAACCCACTTTCCAAGCGTGGCAACTAACACTTTCAAAGCGTGGCTAACCCCGCCCTTATGAAGAAGGCCTATGTTCAGCAGTGAACAATTAACGGCCGATATGATGATGATAATTAGATTGTAAATTAATTTGAAACTAATATGTATATCTGGTAAATGAGAGAATCATAATAATAAATATGTCATACTGCATTGTAATTATTTCTGTCGGCTTTACACACATTTTAATTTCGGGGATCTCCGACTAGTTTTTGAACTCGATCATTACATTCCTGAACATAAGCCTCCCCCTTGAGAGGCTTTGCCAGTAGTTGCCACTCTTGGCATGCGAATTGTCAACCACAGCTAGGCTTTGGTGATATTTTAAGAGACGCTACTACCCATCAATTGGACATTAAGTTAATCTTCTCTTATGACACTTACGGAAAAGGAGGAGGTGGCTCTTTCTATGCCAGAATTAGACGATAAGATATAATTACTTTAGAATAAAATTGTATGTTCAACAAAGAATTCATTCATACATTTTTCAGGCTATGCCGATATAGGGGCAGCTTGGCGAGATGAGCTAGAAGTACCAAACTTGAGATTACTCTCTCGTCAACTAAATGATCAAGTACGTCCACTGTATCAACTTCTTCATGGTGTGGCCAGATATTACCTAAGAAAGCGATACGGAGACTTGGTACCCGAGTACGGGTATTTACCAGCACATTTACTTGGTAAGATTTTAGTGAATTTAACCAATCTGATGACAATCGGCTTATAAATCCCGGCATAGAATGAACCACCCCTTCCTTTCCGTGGATGTCGTAAGAGGCGACTAAGGGAGCTTATGGTGGAGGGATGAGCAGTAAGCTCCTTCTTAAAACATCTCTAAAAGCCTAATTACGGTTGCCAAACCGCCTGCCAAGCGTGGCAACTACTAGCAAAACTCCTCTTATAGGGAAGGCTTATGTTCAACAGTGGATAATTAACAGCGGAAGTAATGATAATAAAAACCAATCTGATACAATACTTCCACATCTTAAGAAGAGTCTTGAAAAATCGTCCTATGAGGATAGATAGAAATGATTAATCTAGTATTAGTTATTTTACTGGTACTATACTGCTTTGTTTTGTTTCATCAACTTAATTTTTCATTTCATTTGTTTCGTAGAAATTTTTCCGTGTTTGAATCTCGAACTCATCCTTGCAGTCAAAGCGGAAACAAGCAGGTTTTGGCCCCTAAGTAATATTCCACGCTGAACACATAACAGCAAAATATTACAAGAATTTACATTTATTTTTTTATTTTGACAAATTGATATTTTTTATGATGTTGCTTCAAATTAGCTTTAATTACGAAATAATCAACAAAAATCATAAGTCTGGATTCCAGCGTCATCTAATATTTGATCTCCAATTTTGCTTAGGGACCAATCATCTTCAAAGGTAGATAGATAGATAATTTATTTACATTACTTACAGCACACAAATTACAATACAAACATACACATGATACACAGTAAAAAAGATAAAAGATAGAAAAGAAAAAAAGCAACAAAAAAAAACAAAAAGCAAAATATATAAAACAACAATTTCCTTTTTTTTCCTTCACGCGCGTGCTGTAGTAACACAAAATGGTCACAACTCAGTTTATTGGTTTGCCCTCAAAAGAGCAAAACACTGATATTCTGTTGTGGCCAAGAGTCAGTCGCGAAATTCCTTATTAAAAATAATAATAAAAAGAAATATGAATAAGATATATTGTGTGTGTCCATTACATACGCCTCCATTTGATATTATATTCTAAATAAATAAATAACAGATACCATTATATGAGGGCTAGTCAGAGGTCAATAAAATTTAATTATACTTATCTAGTGACAAGAATTAGCAAAGTTTAATGCTATATTCGACCATTTTAATTATTTAATTTCAGGCAATCTGTGGTCGCAGAACTGGGAACATTTATTAGACATGATCATACCACAGACATTAAACTTGGATGAAAGTATCAAGAAACTTAATTGGACGACTATGCATATGGTAAATCTTGTTACGTTCTAACAAATCTTTACTAGCAACTATATATCGCCGTATGGTCTTTTTTCTTTAATATATAATAATGGAATGATAACTCACTCACCTCACTGGTGCCCCGCCTGCGCTAATAGTATACGCAGGCGGGGCACCAGTGAGAGATGATAGATGAGGATGAAAAAGCAGGTCAGTTAGCCCATCCTGATGAATACATCTGGAATTCAGCACGATGGTTTCCAGGTAGAACCACGAGGCCTGACAGGGTGCTAGCAATGGGACTGGTAGTCCGCATTACCAACAATCCCTTACCCCCTCGACTACCCTACGATTACATAAAATGTAATTAATTACATATATTTATATAATTTAAGTTTGTCTCGTGCCTTTGAAAATTGTCACAATATTGTACACCGCTCTACCCGCTGACATTGATGCTCCTTTCCACTTTGCGTGTTGCTGGAAGAGAACTCTATTAGAGTTAAGCTCGCCTTTGTACATTTGATAACCTAAGTCATATTTTTATGTATAATTGGTGTGTACAATGAAGAATAAATAAATAAGTACGCTAATGCACCTACTATGTACAGAAGAATAAATCAAATTCTTCTCCATTTGATGTACAAAAAAAAATTATACAAATATACGAATAAAAAGCATTTACACTCAAGGACACCAATAAAACATGTAGTAACTTTTTTACATCGTATTGTCTAAAGAACGTATGTAAAACTCATTAAATATAAAAAAAAAATATTAAAATTTAATTATTGTTTGATTTGATTTGAAATCCATTATCCGGATTATCGAGTATAAATTTAGTTCATATTTAGAATAAAAATATCGTTGCGATATCAAAATGAAATTTCAATTTTAGAGACAAAAGGTTAATGAAAATGCCTCAAAGTTGACTATATTATCATCTAATAACTTGAGATAGTGGGAAAATGGATTTTAATTAATTACAAAATTAGTTAGTTAATCGGATCGACCTCCACGAGGTTCCCCCTGGAAACTATGTTGGTTAATTCTAGTGGAATTCATCACGATTGGCTAACGAACACGCTTTAATCGTCATCTATCATCGCTCACTAATGCTCCGCCAGTGTATACCGTTAACGCAGATGGAGTTACCATTTCATTATCATCCATAAAATCTGAGATAATATTATCTATATCTCCAATAATACTAATTACATTATAGGTGAAACGAGCTGAAGACTTCTACCTATCGTTAGGTTTACCGCCAATGACTGACACATTTTGGCGCGAATCCATATTTACGCGGGAAACGCACGTTACGCGCTGCCATGGATCTGCGGCGGACATGTTTAAAGATGGCGATTTTAGGTAAAAAAGTTTTTATTCACATACGAGTATCATTCAGAAATCTGTGTAATTAAAATAAAACCTATTAACGTAAGATCTCGATACTGTCTTCTGCAGATATAGGATTTTTTAATGAATCTTGACCAAATATATCAAAATTATTACCTATTTTCACCTGGCAACCATTATTTTCAAGTAACTAAGAGGAAACAATCCAAATGCAGTACATTTTTGTTCATCTTTCATTTAAAATTTTAAACAAATTTCGTTGAAAAGTCTTATAGATGCAAAAAGCGTTATAAATTTTTTTGTCTATTTTAAACTTTGTTGATTTTTGAAGATCTTTTGTTGAAATCCATCATCAGCAATAGTAGTCGATTAACGGAATTAAATGTTGATAATCACAAAACAATTTATTTATTTATTACATTATTAATTAACAAGCCAAAAGTTTAAATTAACAAGGTTAATAAAATAAAAAAGTGTAGAATTTAAATAAATGATTTTAAAAAAGAAAAGATTTTTATAAAATAGCCTTTGATTTTGATATTTTCAAACTTCAAAATTGAAAGAAGTACTTAATTCAGTTGTATTTTTTATGTATGTTACCTCATAACTCCGAAAATTATATTTCATCTAAAAGCATATACTTTCAAATTGGTCCCATGGAAAATTTAACAAATATCTGTAGTTTAGTTTTTATGCCAAAGTAACTGGTTTAACACGACTGAATTTTTTTTTTAAAAGACATATCTATTTAAGACTTTTGTACTGCTCTGGTACCACTTTGGAAGACTTCTACGTGCTGCACCACGAACTTGGACATATCCAATATTATATGGCTTACCAGGAACAACCAGGTCTGTTTAGAGTAAGTATGGAAAATTTATATCTCTTTCAAAAACAATATCAGCTGTTATTACATTATTATATTTAGCTTTAAAGGCTTTTTTTACTGCATTTAAATTTGTTAAATAGACTAAGGATCTAGTTCACGGGAAGTTGGAACTGTCATCTAGACATTTTTTTTTTATACGACTTAGAATGGCAAACAAGCTGACGGCCCACCTGATGGAAAGTGGTAACCGTCGCCTATAGACATGAGCAGTACCATGGACATAACAGTACACACACATACTGTTTCGCCCATGATACCCCCCATGCGTTGCCATTCCTGAGGACTCAGGTGTTATTCCTCTGTACCCTGTAAATTCACGCCATATCCCACCCGAAATACAGCCATGCAAACACAACTGCTTCACGTTAGAAACACGAATGGGACAGAGGTACCCAAGCAATCGACTTTTGTACAAATTCTCCCTCTGACATACTCAAATGTTGCTATTCCTGAAAATTAATCCTTAAAAGCCTGATTTTTTAAATCAAATTAAAAAATATATAAGTGTATCCATTACTGTGTTTACTAATGGGGAAAAATAGTGAAAAAATCAAAACGATATTTTTGTATATTTATTTTGAAAAAAACATATGGTATCATTTTTGATACTTTAGGCATTACGGTAATCAAAATATTTAAATTTATTTAACAATGAAACAATGAAAACGCTGGTATCAAATTTGAAACTTCAGGTATTTAAGGGTTAAAGTATTAGAAGGGTTAAAGTAGTAGAATTGGATAATATATAGCAATATCTAAATATCCGACCGATATGGACGATACCGAAATGCGTAATGACCTTTGCCCCGCCATCAATGTGCAGAGGAACCCAATATATAGATAACGCATCGATATTCATATTGCCCTATAAAACGTTATGGTTTATAACTCTATAATTTTACAGACATATCCGACTCTTCAAACCGAAACAACCATGCAAATAAAAAGACATACTTCCTACTTTCACTGAAATATCCCATACTGTTACTCTCTCTGTAACTGTAGTATGAGATATTTTACTGAAAAGATAAAGGAAATTTATCGAGCAACAATGAATGGAGATGTCGGTAGGGGCCGCCCTAGACGGACGTATGTCGACCAAATAGGTGACGTGCTGAAGAAGGGCCAAATTAAAAGTACCCGTAACCGGCGAGCGTGTATGAAATGATTGATGAATGTGGAAGAAGCGAAAGAGGTTTGTTTGAATCGAAGCATTTGGCGTTCCATTGTTTCTGCCTACCCTAATGGGAGACAGGCGTGACAGATATGTATGTATGTATGTATAAAGGCATAGTTTTACTCACCTGGATTATTGTTCTTTCATAAGTTGACCAGTTATTGCATATTCAATATCAACATTTGAAATCCTAATTTAACAGGACAGTATTTTTTTTTGATGGGTGAAAATGGAATTTGAACCCCACCCTGCCTGCGCTAACGGGATATGCTGGCGGAACACCAGTGAAAGGTGATAGATGAGGATGAAAACAGGCCAGTTAACCCATCATGATGAATTCATCATAAATTAACCATAATAGTTTCCAGGGGGAACCGCGAGGAGGTTGACCTGGTTGGGTATATTGCTAGCAATGGGATTCTAAGTCTACATTACTAACAATCCCTTTCCCTCCTCAGGATAGTATTAGTCCAATAATAAAATAATTAAAATAACTTCATTTCATGAGATAATATAAATTTATTGCACTTTTGCAGCAAGCAAACACTGCACTTCATGAAACCATAGGCGATACAATAATGCAAGGCGTGCTAACACCCCAACACTTGCACAGACTTGGGCTTGTCAATGATTCTGTTCTGTACACTAATAAATTTGAAAAAGAAAATGATGATAAACTTAATGACTGTGACAGGAATAATGAAAATAATGATAATATTAATGAAAAGAAACAAGAAGATGATGTTAATGAAGTACTTCGTGAATTCGAATCGAGTGATAATATATTAATGCTTAAACAAGCACTAAACAAAATACCGCAAATACCATTTGCACTTCTAATAGATGAGTACAGATGGAAATATTTTGAAGGCACAATTAATTTTGATAATCAGAATAAAGATTTCTGGAAGATGTCCCAGGAATTAATGGGAATAGCACCACCAGAAGTGAGGAGCGAAGATTATTTCGATATAGGAGCAAAATTCCACGTTCCTGATAACACGCCATTTATAAGGTACTAGCTGAACGTTGTTTTACCACTTTCGTTTGCTAGATACATTTTTTGTTAAGATAAAAATTAGAATAAATCTCTCAAATTGGAGCAAAAATTTATTAGCATTTACAAAATATCTTGTGTGTGAATGGGTTGAGTAATTTCAGAAATTAACGTCGATGTCTATATTTTTTTTAATGGGTGATAATGGAATGGTAACCCCACCCGAGCGATCGGCATGTATATATATATATATACGGCTATATATATATATATACACCGGCGGGGTACCAATGAAGGATGATAGGTGAGGAGATGAAGTAGGTCAGTTAGCCCATCGTGACGAATTCAACAAGAATTGTTCACGATGGTTTCTAGGGGGAACCACGTGGAGGTCGACCTAATAAGGTATATTGCTGGCAATGGGGCTGTCAAACTCCATTACTAACAATCTCTTTCCCCTTCGTCGATGTCTATTAAAACATTTTTTTTTTGTATATCAAAATAATGAAATTTTAACTAGATGATTGAACTTGGGAGATATTTAAGAAAAATTGACTTTGCTATGAAGCAAAATATTAATGTCAATACTTATTATTCGAGAACAAAATGTAATATATCCCACATAATCCCAAGAAGTTTAAGTGGTACTAAAGATTCTTAAGTTTTTTTTTTATATATATTTGCATGATAATAAAATAGAATAATAATATGTGGAATCTAAATAAGAAAATTAGAAGGCAAAACGATCATTTTTTTAATTTTTATTTGCTGCTTATATGTTTGTTCGGACGTTATGCAAAAACTAATGCACAAAATTGGATAAGGTCTTCACAGTCATTGCTGATGGTCGAACTAAAAATCTTTTGCATGTTTCATCTTAATACGCAGTCTAGAAATGATCTACTTCATTGATTTTTCTTCTTCCTAAAACCACATATATCCATTCACCAGCAAAAACCAGTTTATATTAATCTTCTAACTTCTGTATTTCTAGATATTTCCTCAGCAGCTTCATCCAGCATCAACTGTTCGAAGCTCTCTGCAAAGCAGCTGTGTACGGCAGAAGATCGATTGCAGAAGATGTACCAAAAACTATCGCGATGAACCGCTGTGACATTTATGGTTCCAAGGCAGCAGGAAAACTATTGAAGTAAGCTTATTCATTCAAAAAACGGGAAGATTCTCAATTCGGTTGCATTTTTTATGTTTCCTACATCCGATCTTGGCTAGCATACAAGATCATGGAATGGTTGCAGAGTCGCAGGTTTTCTGCTTGAAAGAGCCCGACTTTCAATAATGATAAATACCTTAGACCTTGACCCACAGGAGCGTTCCCACAATCTTCTGCAGACCCCGGCTGGAGCCCCAATGAAACGGATTCTTTATCTAGGCGCGCAGGATATGTGCTGTATGGCACTAGCTGACTTGTTGCTACCGTATGGATTTTGGATGTCCCTAAGTATCTGCCACCGTCATTTATAAACCGATTTGGATTTTTTTTTATCTGAAAGGTTACTTTTACATTGGTTCTACAGACAATTTGATGGATGGCCCACCTGATGGAAAGTGGTAATCGTCGCCTATAGACATGAGCAGTACCATGGACATAACTGAGTATACTGTTCCCCCCATGCGTTGCCATTCCTGAGGATTCAGGTATTATTCCTCTGTACCCTGTAAATTCACGCCATATCCCACCCTTCAAACCGAAACAGCCATGCAAACACAACTGCTTCACGGTTGAAACACAAATGGGACAGAGGTACCCAAGCAAACGACTTTTGTACAAGTTTAAAGATATTCAAATGAGCCGTTAAGGCACTAAGAAACAATAAACAAATAAATAAAATCAGATTTATATTATTAGTTAGAATGGAAATACAATCACTGAATCCTTTTAAATTCCAGAGACCTCATGTCCAGAGGTCACTCACAACACTGGCGAGAGATCCTCCAAGCAACGACAGGTGACACCGACATATCGTCGAAAGCTTTATTACGCTACTACCGCCCTCTACAGGAGTTGTTAGAGAAATTGGTTCGCATTTATCACATACCCATCGGTTGGTAATAGGCCTGAATCAGATTGAAAGATGCGCATTTACAGAACACGGATATGTCAGCGTAAATATTTAAAATGGGTGTTAGACGATTTAATATTTAGAGAGAATAAAAGAATTAATATGTCTATCACTTTCATTATCGTTTCATCCAGTGATCGTCTGTTTTGGAACATACATCTTCCCCATAGACTGCCATAAGGAATGAATCAGAGCCACCACTATCTACTGAGTTCTTGAAATGCATTTAAAACCATCTCTTTTTTTTTTATACAACTTAGAATGGCAAACAAGCTGACGGCCCAACTGATGGAAAGTGGTAACCGTCGCCTATAGACATGAGCAGTACCATGGACATAACAGAGTATACTGTTTCGCCCATGATATCCCCCATGCGTTGCCATTCCTGAGGATTCAGGTGTTATTCCTCTGTACCCTGTAAATTCACGCCATATCCCACCCTTTAAACTGAAACACAGCCATGCAAACACAACTGCTTCACGGTTGAAATACGAATGGGATAGAAGCATCCAAGCAATAGATTTTTGTACAAAGTCTCCCTCTGGTACAAAGGTGATTCTCGGTCAAGGTTAGATTTTTTCTTTATTTATAAACATTTGGATTATTAGTTTAATGTTTCATAAACTAATTAAACACCTAAAAATAAAACAAACCAATTAAATTAACAATAAATACAATTTATTAACTTATTCATTTCATTAAATAATTACAACTTTTTGTTTCTCTACAAAAAAATAAGAATAGCGAAGAAAACGTGGTAGTGAAAAAAGTGTTTAAAAAATAAATTAGAAGCACATAGAAAATAATTTACTTAAAGCCATCTTAATTATTCTTAATTTATTTACATTGAAGTTGGTAAAACGAAAATAAAAAAGAAATAAACGGAGACCTGTACAACTATTTATAAAAAAAGAATATTTACAATATGCTATAGGCACTTATGAATTATAAATTTTTTTTTCCTCAATATTTTGACATATTTTACTATCTTCAATGTGTTATTATTAATATCAATATCACATTTTTATATCTATCTATCTATAATTCAAAACGGTAATTTTAATATACTTTTTTTTTAATTATATTTCTTGTAAGGCGATATATTTGTTCTCTTTCCAAAAGAATAATGGACAAATTATTTTTTAACAGTTTTTTTCTCTCTCCCGCTCTGAGAATACAACAATTGATCGAGCTGAGTGATTATTGATAAATTACTTAAATTTTGATATGCAGAATAAATACTAAACTACAATTTGATAGAAAACAAAAACAATCATAGAGAATTTTCTACGAATTTTAATTTAGTGATATTTTAAAATTGGAATGTTTTGAAATGTCACTATTAATTTCAAACTTTCAAATTAATAGAATGGAAGATTGACAAGACTGGACATAAAACAGCATTATTGTGGCCAAGTACACTCAAATTTGAATACAATTCTTTTAAGTTTAAAATTCAAAATTCAATGCAACTACATATTAATAAACTTTTAAACAACAAATAATATAAATAAACTTCACAAATCATCAGTACGAATAACAGACTCCAAGAGAATTTTCATTGAAAACTCATATTTTGGAGTAGAATTATTGTCTGTTAAGTAACAGACCATAGTGGTAGCCTCCAAATACTTATGTAGTGATAGACTACTTGGTAGTGAACTACTAATTTAGCGACGGACTACTTAGATAGTGACGGAACACTTATGCGGTGGCGAACTCTTTATTGACGATCTACTAATGTAGTAGCGGACTTTGTTAGTGACAGACTTCTAACGTAGTAATAAACTACAAATGGAGTGGCTGACTACTTATATAGTAATGGACCACTTAGTGATGGACTACTATAAGTTCGATGGACTGCTATTAATTTGACGGACTTCTTTAAGAGTGACGGACTGCTATGAGAGGGTCGTCGCATGTGAGATCCAATCTACAGTATGAGCGACTCTATGATAAATGCCAGGTTGACCTCTACTCGCGCAGGAGTACCCAGCAGAGACGACGCCGATGAGGTACCATCTGCCAGCTCTTTCTAGCATTAGAGGCCCTCCGCTGTCACCTTGGCAGCTATCCTTCCCTCCGCCCCGATATCCGGCACAGAGCATTTCTGGATATATGACTACGTTTATACCTGTAAAGAAAAACAAAAAGAAATTAAGGCTTCTAATTTGAAAAGTAACTAATATTAAAATATTTACTGATAGCAAATCTTTTTTTATTTTGGTACATAATCTAAAATGATATCATTACCAAAGGGAGATTATGTACCAGATGTCGTCAACATTGTTACTTCTGTTCTACTTCTATTTCTACTATTGTGTTTCTGTGTGTGTGTGTGGGTACATAGAAGTATTTCGATTTGAACGATGGAATATAGAAATGAAATTATAATTTAAGATTGTGTTCCACAAAAAACCGACTTCATTTGTGGCAGTTATTTTGGTTTAAAAACTAAACTACTGCACAGACTTTGATAAAATTTCTATGGGACTAATCTGTAAGTAAATCCTTTTGAATAAAAAATATAATTTTCCAAATCGTTTTATAACTGACGGAGATATGGTGTAGCAAATAAAGAAGACCAACTGCGGTTGTCAACCCGCTTGCCAAGAATGGCAATTACTGGAAAAACCCCCTTAATGGGGGAGGCCTATGTTCAATAGTTAATAGTTAACGGCTGATATGATGATGATAATCTATACTTATATATATAATCTGTAGCGAGGTCAATTCTGTACATGAAATATATTTCCAAAATAACTATTAGGGGGTGATTAGTGATCGATACTGATGCCAAAAATGCAATCAGTAAAATTTTTGTCTGTTTGTATGTTTGTTATAGAAATAAAAACTACTCGATGGATCTTAACGAAACTTAGTACAATTATTCTTCATACTCCTGGCCAGCTTATAATATACTTTTCATCACGCTACAATCAATAGGAGCAGAGCAGTGAACAGAAATGTCGGGAAAACGGGAGAAGTTACTCCATTTTTAAACTTCCGTCGCGTGTGCAGCCTTAATGGCCATTTTTTAAAATGTAAAAACGTGCAACACCGGGACGAGCCGGAACTTCCTTCTTTTTGGAATCGGGTGAAAAAGTAAGGAATAATATCTTAGTCCTTAGAAAAGGCAATGCATGAGAGCTATTATAGATTAATGTAGTGCAATTAGGTAGTATGTTCAATAATACCCTTGATTCATGTCTCCAAGAAATATGTCTGATTAAAACATTAATAAATACTCCGGTCATAGTATTTAATATACGATTATTTATCGGTTTTAGTTTTACTTAATTAGGTATATTATAATAAAAATTACAAAGCAATAAAAAGACAGTCTCGTAGTGTTATAGTGTTACAAAGAGGGCGTCTCATCCGCGCGATGAATATAAAATTTGCAGGGTAGTATGGTGTGCCGTCGGAGATGTGGTGAGTGCGAAAGCGAACCCTTGTCTCCGACATATGGCACCTCGAGGGTATATCGTCTGGTTTTTGGTGGGTACACTCCCACCTTACGGGGGGATTCCTGCAGTACCCATTCACCTCCCACAAGGTGTATGGGTCTGCATGAAGTATTTTCCAGACGTTAAAAAAAATGGTAGTATAGTGTCCGTTGCGCTGTATTGATATGCACGGCCTGTCTGCTACGTTTATGCCGGTCCGCCATTGTCTAGCCATGTATTAGTGTTAACATGATGATTACCGTTTCCCATCTGGCCTGTCAGCTTGTTTGCCTGTTTGCTAGTCCAAATTGCAAATAACTACCTACCATTAGCCCGATGCCATCTTTCGCAGACTCGGTTGTCCAAGACTGGTACATCGACAGCCTGAAGGGTACGAGGTCGAAGTCTGGATCCTGGACTTAAGGCACCCCAGCCGGCAGCCCAGCCATACTGGCCGAGGAAGTCAGACCCTCGTTCCGGTAGGCAGATTGGCGCTGGAAAAAGAATTGGAGAAACTTTAATATTTTCAATATGTTACTTTATAATTGAACGAGAAGAGAACATTGGTTGAAATAATAAAGAATAGAAGAGGCAAAATGCTGGACTACCTTATACGACGTGACGATTTTTTAAGAGCATAGTAGAAGGAAAGATAGAGGGCAAAAGAGGAAGAGGAAGACCGAGGAATAACTACATGGGACAGATAATGGGAACACTAGGCATCATGTCGTATAGGAAGATAAAGGATATGGCCTGGGATAGAGCTGGCTGGAGGAAGATGCATGAATTAGTTGCACCGACAAGAAGAAACTCTTAAATGAAAAGAAGACTTTGTAGTTATAATGTTCCCCCTTCCTTTTCTGTGGGTATCGGAAGAGGCAACTAAAGGAAAGACTTAATGGTCGAGGAATGGCTAGTGGCGTCGCTCTTAAAACATCACCAAAAGCTTAACTGCGGTTGCCAATCCGCCTGCCAAGCGTGGCGACTACTGGCAAAACTCCGAAAAGGGGAGGCTTTTGTTCAACAGTGGACAGTTAAAAGCTCTTGAAAAAATTATCACGCTAATTTCGGATAGAGTATTTAAAATTAACTTACCTATATGAGGCATGTAATGTACATTCCGGTCCAAAGTCAATACAGCCACGTCGAATCGGTCAGCTTGGGGGGTGAACTTGAACAATGGATGGACCTTTATTGATCTGACGCCAAACGTGTATGCCGGTAAGGGTTCAGCCGCTGAGTTTATGACATAATCGCCGAGAGTGACGCGCACGTGGCGAGGCTGGGCGCGGGCAACGCAGTGCCCCGCTGTGACCACGTGACGCCGGGATATGAGAGATCCACCACACCTGAAATGTGACAATATTTGATTAATAAGTATATGTATTTATTTCTTTACAAAAATTTTTGAGGTCTTTTTTATTTTTCAGAATTACATGCTATTTTGCGGAAGTCCATATCACTGGTTATTTGATTGGAATTATTTTGTTTAATTCCGCTACTATTAGTATGTGTATGACTGCCAACGTTAATAATAATAATGGCAGTCAAATTTCAAGTATTAGCAGTCGCACACATACTAATAGTAGCGGAATTAAACAAAATAATTCTAATCAACTAACCAGTGAAGGGTCTTACGAGTACCAGAAGGAATAAACTTTACTCCACAAAAAATAGCAACTTCAATCGTGACGAAACCAGTTATTTCGATTATTAAATTTAAATACTGGACCTATTTCGATAAAATTTCTATATAACCAATTTATATTTTATTTTTAAACGGAAATGATTGGTTGTCACGATTGAAGTAATTTTTTGCAACGGACTTCAAAAAGAAGGAGATTCTCAATTAATTTGTATTTTTTTGTTACCTCATAACTTCATCAGTTGTAAACCGATTTGGAAATTTCTTTTTTACCTAAATTAATATGCTTACAGGTGAGTCTCGTAGAAATTTTATCAAAATCGATTTATTAGTTTCGTTTTTTAATAAAAATACGATTGAAGTTGGCCCTTTTTTGTGGAATAAAATTTACTTCTTCTAGTACCCTTGACTGGTTAGTTTGAATTAAAATTATTTTGTTTAATTCCGCTACCGACTTCTTTAGCTAAGAACTTCCTTCTTTTTCAAGTCATTTGAAAATACTAAAGAAGACGATTAGACTTAATAGCACAGTATAAAGAAATCTATTTTTTTATATTGTCTTAATAATATACAAAATAGAATTTAAATAATTATTATAATATATTATTATATATAAAGAAAAAATTGAAAAAAAACTAACTAGATAGAAAATATATTTAATATATAAGATTTAATATTCTCTCTGAAAGAATACAGTAAAATAGGGAAAAGAAAAAATAAAAGTGAGTAGGTACATTTTTCTCCCCAAAAAAAGCGTTTTTAACAAGTATTTAATAATGGGTTTATGAACTGTCTCAAGCGTTTTGAGACAGTTCATAAACCCATTACTAAATAACGAAGTTACATTACCATATAACTTAATTGCCTCTAATAAAGTTTAAATCCGAATTGCGTAGAATTTTGATGCGAATAGAATAGAAATTGTCTTTATTCAAATAAACTTGTTTATGAGCTCTTTTAGAACGTCATTTCTTTATGATTCTACTACTGGGTTCGGGATGTTATCTGCCGAGAGGAACCCGCAGGAAACTTGACAGTTATTCTTTTTTAAATTATTATGTTTTTTAAACAACTTAGAATGGCAAACGAGCTGACGACCTGGTGGAAAGTGGTAACCGTCACCTATAGACAAAAGCAATACAATGGACATAATATAATATACTGTTTCGCCCTTGTTACACCCCATGTGTTGCCATTCCTGAGAACTCAGGTGTTATTCCTCTATACCGTGTACAAGATAATTTTAACCCATGTAAACGGGTTCTGTGGCTATAATTGGAATTAAGTACTATTTATATGTTTGATTAATAATTCTTAATACAATTTGGACATCCTCTTGACAGATTCGTCATTTTAAAATCATTATTTATTTATATATAATCATTATATATTACACATTTGAAGTCCAAAAGGCAGTCTTATTACTAAAGCAATCTCTTCCAGACAGTCTTTAAGTAAAGGAGAAACGAAAGAAAAATTACTGTAGATTCTTTTATTATTATTGTGTAATTATAATAATGCAATTTATTTAATTTAATTCATTAATAAAACTGAATAATTGATTGATTGATTGATTGCTTGTTTGATTAATTGATTGACTGACCGATTGAATTGATAACAAATATTTTAATTTTGAACGCGAAATTATGTATTGGTAAACAGATTTTGCTTCGCAAAAAGCTGTTTTTTGCTCCGCAAAGAAATACAGCACCTTTGTTCGTCACAATATTAATATCAATTTATATTTTAATGTAAACACTCTAACTTACGTGTATTTTAATCGAGAAAACTCGAGTATTTTCTGGACTGTCCAGGACCTTTAGTCATAGGCTGGCCTATTGGGGAAATCTATTTATGTAACGATTGATCGAGCTGTTAAGGCGTTAAAAGATAACAAACTCACTTTTTTTTTTTAAATATTAACAGAGATAATACAATTAATAGACCATTATCATCCGTAACAGACTATAGTACTAAATTGAACTGATAAGAAAATAAAGAAATACGCTGATAAATTTTTACCTAATTAAAATGGCGTATACGAGATAATGTAATAGATATATGACATAACCATGAATTACATATGAATGAATGAATAAGTATACTTTATTTGTATTATACAATATAGGTAATTGACTAATATAATGATACAGTTGTATAAGTACAATAAGGCGGTCTTATTGCTAAGAGCAATCTTTCAAGATAACCTTAGGGTAATAGACTAATTGTTGTACAAGTAGGTATGATATATATATATATATATATATATATATATATATATATATATATATATATATATATATATATATATATATATATATATATATATATATAGTTATGTCATATTCAGGCTCTATGTTACTTCTAGTTAAATCTTTTTTATATTATTTCTTTTTTTCTTTTATTTATAAATATTATTCCTTTTCTCGCCGTATATGTCCCGGCATAGAATGGGCCACTGTTACCTTTCCCGTGTGTGTCGTAAGAGGCGACTAAGGACGAGAGATGGGCAGCAACGTCCCTCTTAAAACATCTCTAAAAGCTTAACTGCGGTTGCCAATGCGCCAGCCAAGTATGGCAGCTACTGGCAAAACCCCCCAAGGGAGAGGCTTATATCCAGCAATGGACAATTGAAGGCTAATATGATGACCAAACCGAGGATACACGCAAAAGAACCAAAGTAACCGACATAGTCTGAAGGATAAGCAAGCTGAAGTGGCAATTGAACTTGTCACATAACTCGAAGAACCGACAACTGACTGATGGAAGAAAGCTTCTTGAGTGGCGACCTCGTACGGGCAAACGCAGTGTAGGACAACCCACCACTAGATGGAGTGACGACCTCGAATGCATTGCAAGGAGTCTGCGGATACGGGTGGCTCAGGACCGTTCCTTATGGCAGTCTATGGGAGAGGCTTATGTCCAGCAGTGGACAGACAATGGCTGAAATGATGATGATGATGATGAATTAAACCTTTCCTTTTCATAATTTTGGTCCAAAAAAATTGGAACGCACAAATAAAATCACTTGTCACTCGCCTCTGAAACACGTGACAAACGGATTGCATCAAACTAAGTAACCTTTTTTTTATGCAACTTAGAATCTTATTGTAACATTCCTTAACAATAGTTGCAAGTCGACAAACTAGCGTAATTGGTGAAATTATATGTTTAAAGTAGTGATGTGGCGAATTATTCGAGTTAATATTCGAGTACTACGCTAATATATAATACTCGAATTACATGAATCGATGAGTACACTTTATTTGCATTTTACAATATAGAAAAGAAAACATCACAACCAATAAAGAGTGTTTTTAATTCGATTTTTTTAACTTTATTCTTACAAAAATTTTAAATTTTTCATAAATTAATAAGTTTCCTTAGTAATGTATTTAATATGGACATATTTGTAAGAGTCAACCCACATTTATTTCCTCAATTGTCTGACAGAGACATTAGACGAAATAATCGCTTATATATGTGTATGGCTGCAGATAAATATTATGTGTATGACATCAAAAATCTACAATAAAATTCCAGAACAATACAAATGTTTAAACAAAAAAATTGTTTAAGAAAAAATTGAAATAATACTAATTTATAAATGTTATAATAACATTGTTGAATTTTTAAATGATAATTTTTAATAAGGCATACCTAAATTTAATTATACAGATATTAAGTACTCTCTATTTAAATATTATTTAAATTTTAAAATAAATACTGTTTAATATTTTGAATTATTATTATTTGTTATTATTATACTATTATTGACATTATATTATCTGCAATATATATATATATATATATATATATATATATATATATATATATATATATATATATATATATATATATATATATGAAAAACACACTAGCAACATTAGAGTATCATAAATACTTGAAATCTGTATTCGAATACCGTGTATTCGAGTTTTGTACACTGTATTCGAATTTTTATGTATGTAGTAGTTATTCCAGTCGATACTCGAATGAATCTGACACATCACTAACTTTAAGTATCCACGTACGCACTATAACTTAGTTATTGTGAAAAAAATAACAATAGAATTTCACATGTTGATTAACGATGAGTTAATCAATTAACGGTTTGTACATTTCCTTGTTAATTAATAACTAATTACATTGGATTAATCTTCGTTTTAAGTAACTTCCCAAAGATCGCGTAACATACCGAGTAGAATGAACGTAATACGAATCAGGAAACTGCTCGTTCTCGATTCGCCTGTTTTTCTGTACTTATATATATTAGTAATTGACTCGGCAAACGTTGTTTTACCATATACATTATTTCGAGAACAATACATAAAAATATATCGTACTACAATTATTATATTCGATCGCCATCTTGCATTCCTATTACGGCATATAAAAATTGGGTTTAAAAAACAGGGGTTGATCGTAAAAGCGTGAAAATTTGAATTTGTATGTATGTTTCAATGCTAAATCATGATAAAATAAAAATTTTAAAAAAATTACAAAAAAAATATAAATGTATAGACGACGGTTATTTTACATCAGGTGGATCGCAGCTTGTTTGACATTTTAAGTTGTATAAAAAAAAAATTAGCAATAGATCACCCTTATCATTCAGGGGTATGAAAAATATATGTTGGCCGATTCTCAGACCTACCCGATATGCACACAAAATTTCATAAAAATCGGCAAAGCCGTTTCGGAGGAGTTTGGTAACAAACACCGCGACACGAGAATTATATATTAGATATCACCGTATAGGTCTAGGCATACAATAGGCCACCCCTTCCTTTTCCGTAAGTCGTAAGAGGCGACTAAGGGAGCGTATGTTCGAGGGAAGAGCATCAAGCGTACCTCTTGAAACATCTCTTAAACCTAACTGCAGTTGCTAACCCACTTGTCAAGCGTGGCAATTACTGGCAAAAGCCCCTTTATGGGAGGCTTATATTCAGCAGTGGACTGTTACGATTATGAACATTATATGAACATGAACAAACATATACATTGTTAGTAATACATATAAAATATATATACATATATATATATATATATATATATATATATATATATATATATATATATATATATATATATATATATATATATATATATATATATATATATATATATATATATATATATATATATATATATATATATATATATATATATATATATATATTTGTTAATATATAAAATACAAGAAGAGAAATGTGCGAAAAAGTCGGTGTATCTATTTTTTTATACTATACTTTAATACACTACATAAGAAAACAACTGTATAGTCTATGATTCAATATAATAATTATTTATTTTACAAAATATCCAACTAGCTTTTTGCCCGCTACTTCCTACGCGTAGATTTCAGGAGTAGAAAAACCAAAAAAAAAATTAAAAGCACTACTTCTAAACGGTGTATGTAGATAAAAGATATATTTAAAAGACTAAACCGTTCAAAAAAAAACGTTCACGCTCACTTTTTTACTTTATCCGAGCAGTAAGTGCTTTATATTATTCTCAATTTAGTGTATAATATAGTATATGTCATATATGTGTAAGTATATTTGTTATTCATATATATTTATTCGTTTATATTTATGTAATTTTAGTATGTATGTATATCAATAATTACTAGTACCGCATTCGTGTATTCTGACACTTCCCTATGGTTGACTGGGAGAGAATGATTTTAGCATTAAGTCCGCCATGTACACATATTTGTACTAATGAATAAATAAATAAAATAAAGCCAGATTTTAAGTTAAACCTTTATGAACACAACTATAAAAACCGCATCCAATTTGGTACTGTATTTTTGATAGCGTGAAACCGGAATAAAGATGTCTATGAGAGACAGCGAGACAAAATTTTTAAACAATATTATTTTACCTTCTATGACTCTTATTAAAGAGATATTTAAGAAAAATTTATATAAGAGATCTTCCCTTGTATCAAATTTTCTTAAATATCTCCCATGTTAGATATGGGAGAATATGAACATGGGAGATATTTAAGAAAATTAATTGTTTAGTTACAATTTTATTATATTAATAAGTTTATATTTTCCACTACAACTACTACTCAATTTAACTACGATATACACTTTTAAAAGCATTACAGCCCCTACAAACAACTATAAGACAAAGTAATCCCTTTTTATAACTCCACTACTTTTTACAAGCTTTCATGAAAATATAAAGAATATAGCTAGTATGAAGGAATATTGAAATGCCAAAATAAGTACGTGACTTAACAAATTTTTTTAAAGTAATGTAAGGTAATATTTATTACGTAAAATATTTATGTGATTTGGTGTGTAAAAATTATGAATTATCTGCGACTACTACGTTATGTTGGAATCGGCAGAACGTGTTTGAGTTGTTTCCTATAATTTAAGATAATTTTGTATCCATACTTAGATAAATAAATGAATTGAATTTATATTATATCATAATACTATTGTATGTACTGTAATACTACTAGCTTTTATTCACGACTTCGTCCACATAACCGAGATATCCGACTGATCCGGACACATGAAACATAGAATTCAATTAGAAATCTTATCAAAACCGATTCAAAAGTTTTTAAGAGAACTATTTATTTATTTATTCATTAGTACATATATGTGTACATGGCGGACTTAATGCTAAAAGCATTCTCTCCCAGTCAACCATAGAGAAGTGACAGAATACTCGAATGCGGTACTAGTAATTATTACATACTAAAATTACATATATCTGAAAGCTTCTTCTTTTAAACCGGTACATAACTAATAGAATTTGTTTATTTTTTTTTATTTACTCTCAATAGAGAGTAATTTATATTATTACATGTATTCCATGTTTAGAATTAACAGAAATTAACATCGTGCCTCCGAATAAACTGTTTATAATTACTCCTCTCCATCCAAAGGTTGCCTGGAAGAGATCGCTCTTAGCGATAAGGTCGCCCATTGTTTTCTTATTGTGATTATTTCTTGTAATTGTTTATATTTATAATAAGTTTACTATTGTAATCTTTTGGAGGAAACAATAAAGAGTATCTATCTAGCTATCTATCTGTTTATCACGCAAAATTGTTATGAAAATGTTGACCCGCTTTTCTCGAAGTATTTGTATGGGGACACTACTCTATCAATGTAATGTAAGGCTGTATTTTATGTACAAAATAATTAAAGATACATGAACTGTTCACTCTTGCGCAACTGAAGTGGATCGCTAGTTGAAAAACGGATACAAATTGGTAATCTTCTCCTTTTGTAATGTTAAAAAGTATTGTATTGTACTGCTGACAAGCTCCAATTGTTGAACGCAATATAGTATTGTGTGACAATTCTCTCGTTATGTCACAATATAACTCTTGTCATAGTGATATTATTATTACAGTATTTTTGTAGTTAAGGTCAAAATATCCAACCTTACTAATAGTGCAAATGTGAAAGTGAGTTTGGAAACCTAAAAAATCTTCTTAAGCCCTTAATAGTTAAGGTTCTTTTTTCAAACGTTTTCTTAAAGTAGGGAGACATTCTTCACCAGAGGGAGACTTCGTACAAAAGTCGATTGCTTGGGCACCTCTGTCCTGTGTCTGTGGGATATGGCGTGAATTTACTGGGTACAGAGGAATAACACCTGGGTCCTCAGGAATGGCAACGCATGAGAGGTATCATGGGCGAAACAGTATATTCTGTTATGTCCATGGTACTGCTCATGTCTATAGGCGATGGTTACCACTTTCCATCAGATTGGCCGTCGGCTTGTTTGCCATTCTAAGTTGTATAAAAAAAAATAAAAAATAAAAAAAAGGTTCTCAATTCGGTTAACTTTTTTATATGTTGTTACCTTATAACTTTTTTGCAGATAAAGTCGCAGGTAAAAGCTAGTAATTAGTAATTATGTAAAGAGACTAACTGTCATACAAAAATTTATTGATTTTCTTTTAAATATTTTATATTTAAAACATTTATTTTTGATATATTTATATCGAACTGGACAATGGAATATAATGAAATTAGAACGTTTGTCAATTCCAACAATTTTATTTATATATTTTTTTTACTTTACTAGGGACCCGCCCCGGTTTCGCACGAGTGCAATGCTAACTGGCGCCGCCGGCCCCCCATTACTTTAGAAACCTCTAAAATTATTAATGTTTCTCTGCTATATTTTATATGTATTGTACATATAAACCTTCCTCTTAAATCTCTCTATCTATAAAAAAAAAACAGACAGACAGACGGGAATCGACTTTGTTTTATACTATATAGTGTACATATCGTTACAGGATACATCCTAGTTCGACATGTTGCTACAAACAACATTAAGTTTAAATTTTACAATAACAAATAGTAAATATCCCAGCCCTTGTGAACTCCGTCAGATTCGAAACTTAATAAAACAAGTGCTCTAATAATGATGCGTACTGGAGCAAATTTGTTTTAGCCTAAGATACGGCAAATTGTTTCCACTTCATCTGTAAGTACTCTTTTTTTAAATAAATTAAAATTTATTTTTTTAATGTTAGACTTAATTGCAACTAACTCTATTTATCTACTAACCATAGCCACAGAGTAAGTAATTACTTGACAATACCAACTAAAAAGACGAAAGTAGATTGATTTAGAACAGAACAGAATCATAGAAGAAATCAAAACTATTTCCCTTTTCATAAATTTAAAAATAAAAAAGTAATTGAAGTATGTTTAAAAAAGAAGTACGAAGAATAAATCGATCGACTAAAGACAAAATTAATCGAATAAATAAATCGATTAATTTTATTTTGAATCGATTCAAGGAAAGTTGTACATTTTATGTAAATAATATTTACAACATTCCACTACGGCTACTACAACTACATTTAAGAGGTGGATATACAGAACGCATGCTGTCTCTTTCGCACATTTACCTCTCTATCCAACACTGTTTCCAACCAATAAGCTCGAAAATGGACATGAGCATGTTGCATCTGAAAAATTAATGTATTAATATTTATTATTAGTATTTATTAGTGCACACACAAACACGCACACAAATATTCCAATCGTTAGACTTTATACACAACAAAGGTGATAATAAAGCATACGGCCAGCCTACAAGGTGGTAGGCGGCCACCACCTAAATCTATGAGCAATTGACGTGTCAAGATTGCCTCGAACACCTGCCAGATACTAGCGTATTCAATATACAAAATTCGAATATAAAATATTCAAAATTTCGAATAAATGATTTGCGATATTCGAATATTTGTCGAATATTTATCATAAGTTTTTATATTTCTGTTTCATTGAGATT
This sequence comes from Galleria mellonella, assembly GCF_026898425.1. Classification (NCBI taxonomy): domain Eukaryota; kingdom Metazoa; phylum Arthropoda; class Insecta; order Lepidoptera; family Pyralidae; genus Galleria; species Galleria mellonella. Next base: position 2,285,116 of record NW_026442097.1, read on the forward strand.
TTATTATTTAAAGATAAAATCAAAAAGTAAACTTTAGTAATCAAGTGGTGAATTACTCAAATTTGATGAAATACTTAAGTACCCATACAAGTACTCAAACACTTGTATCTAAAAATCGGCTGCAGACTCGAGTCTGGGGATTCGATTCTTTTTTTATCGAGAACCAAAGTACAATAATACCAAAAAGGTCGACTTGGCACATCACTACTGTAATATCAACCCCCTTATACTGATACGATCCGTAGATACATCTTCATTACCACACACATGACACATGACAATAGATATTACTATCTCGTTCTATCTGATGTATAGAGTAATAAGTTCATATCTATTGCAAGATTAATTTGTCTTCTTTTAGCTACAGATTACGACATTAGAACACGGTGTCACATTCTATAGCAATTTTAAATTTTAGAATAGTTGATAAAAGACTACATAAATATGGCTGTATATGTATTGGCCCTGTGCATTTAGAGACAGAATAATAATCTAGGTCTATAAAAAGACAAAAAAAAATGTTCTATCGATTGTCTATGGCGCCAGGTGTATTAAATTTCCCGCCAACGGACGTAAAACAAAATGGCGTCACAGATTATTATATAAATTGAATTGTGTCTATAATTAATATAATTTTGTAGTAAAATAGTTATCTAACGATTGAAATATTTGTACGTAAGCAATTATAATTACACAATTTAACCATTAACCGTTATTTACAATGTATATTATGTAAGTATTAGTTGTAAGTACAAAACATGTATATTAAGTAGCCATTCTTATTAAAATTCAAAATATCTCCTATTAAATGCAAGTTATTTGCTTATTTTAAAATAAACAAACATATACTAATGATTAAAAAGTCACTGTTTATGAAATAAAATGAGTTTACAACAAACAATGGCCTCTTAATTCTTTTTTTATTACAATGAGTGATAAACATGCCCTCGCTGTCGATAGACGCTGGCGGGGCACCAGTAATGGCAGTGGAGGATTAAAGCAGATCAGTTGGCCCATTTACATGGCATAAATACATAAAGATGATTTCCAATGGGAAAACGATCTGACAAGTCATATTGCTAGCAATAGCACCCTAAATCCCCCATTACTAACAATCTTGTACCCTCAGAAAAGTTAATTACAGCCTAAACATATTTATAATCACTTCTGAAATATCTAAACGATTTGTGTTTTGTGTTTTTTTTTTTGTTGTGTTTGTATATACAAATCGCTGTATACTCGTATATAAATGTGTCACTTTTAACTAGTGCGACCTCTGGCCAATTTATGTGGACTTCTGAACTGGGCTTTTCTGAGGATATTAACTTCGAATCTTCAGAAAAGCCAATGTTTTCCGAAATATAGCAAAAAAATTCCTTCTATATTTATAAAATACTTTTTAGAGATATCTTTGATAGAAATCTCACATGCTGAAAATCACCCAAGTGTAGATTTCTAGGGCATTATGCAAAATGATAGGAAAGGCTTATGTTCAGCAGTGGACAGATAACGGCTGAAATAACAATAATAATACAAAATGTCATTTATAGAAGCGTGGCAACACAAATATGTTGGGATTGGACATAAAAATAACAGAAATATGCACGTAGAATTCGAAAGATAGGCCAAAGTCGTGATGCCCTACAAAATAACAGCTGCACCAACAAGATCGCATCGCTCAATGAATGAAAGGAATTAATGAATAAATTGAAATAATGAATAAATTAAAGATACCAAAGAAGTGTATAGATAAAGCATTAGGTGTTAAAAACGGGGCAAATTTCACTTTACCAAACGTCAAAATGACACACATACAAACACATTTTTAAATAAGCATTTGTATGGCGACTCTCCATCTATATAATCTAAGTTGAGTACGTCTATGGTTGAAGTAGTGTGATTAAAGTGAGATTTAAACAGAAGGGGGATGTAATAGTAAAGATAGAAATGAAGATGTTGCATTAAAGTGGCTACTTAATCCAAAGAAACCAGAACCAAAACCAGAAACCAACAAAAGAACACCAGAGGGAGACTTTGTACAAAAGTCGATTGCTTGGGTACCTCTGTCCCATTCGTGTTTCAACCGTGAAGCAGTTGTGTTTGCATGACTATGTTTCGGTTTGAAGGGTGGGATATGGCGTGAATTTACTGGGTACAGAGAAATAACACCGGAGTCCTCAGGAATGGCAACGCATGGGGGGTGTCATGGGCAAAACAGTATAGTCTGTTATGTCCATGGTACTGCTCAGTCTATAGGCGACGGTTACCACTTACCATCAGGTGGGTCGTCAGCTTGTTTGTCATTCTAAGTTGTATAAAAAAAAGAAGAATTAAGACGAGGATTTATTGAACACGAATGAGTGTAGATCAGTAAAGGTCGCCTAGAGAAACTTACTCATATGTCGACCAAATAGAAAACGTGCTGGGATAAGACCATATTAGAAATACCCATAGGTTAAGCTATGATAGAGGTGACATATCCTTATAGGACAATGATCCCTATCCATCCCATCCCACCCATCCCTTAAATAGAAAAAGATTAAAAGTACCAATAACCGGCGAGCGTGTATGAAAATATTAACCCTCTGACCGCTTATTTTTTTTTTTTTTACAACAATAAAACACATCTGTTTGTCAACAAATAGCAGTACGAGTGTTTAGCCATCTAGCGAGATACTGAGAAACAATATCAATGTACCAAAACAAAAATCGCGGGATAACAACGTCGATAAACATAAAAAGTGCGAGCACGTCGTAAATCAAGGGATGCGTACAATTAAACTAGTAGATACTGCACTCGGAAATCGCGGGTCAGAGGGTTCATGAATGTGGAAGAAGCGAAAAAGGTCTTATTGAATCGGAGCATTTGATATTCCATTGTTTCTGTCTGCCTTAATTGAAGCCATGTGTGATATGCATGTAGGTATTTTGTTACAATAATACCATTTTTTTTTCTTTTAATGGGTGATAATGAAATGGTAACCCCACCCGCGCTATCGTTATACACCGGCGGGGCACCAGTGAAGGATGATAGGTGAGGATGAAGCAGGTCAGTTAGTCCATCGTGACGAATTCAACAAGAATTGTTCACGATGGTTTCCAGGGGGAACCACGTGGAGATCGACCTAATAAGGCATATTGCTAGCAAAGGGGCTGTCAAACTCCATTGCTAACAATCCATTTCCCCCCAATAATACCATTTAAGAATCAATAATGAAACCATTGTCTAGTTTCATTATTCTATTTTGAACTATTAAAAATTACAGTCAAAATTCCTAACCTGGCTTAGAATTATTTTTAATCCTTCTTTGCATACTGGTGGAAATTTCAATCATAACATTGAATGCCCAAAAATTATATAAAAGAACAAGTTCACTTTAAGATGATCGTGTCTGGTTACCATTTTAAAGTACATTGCAGAAAAAAAAAACATAGCTGTCAAATTTATTTTTTTAACAATTTTTCCTTTAATTTTGAACATGAATATCGTTTATATATGTAATTTTAGTATGTATGTATATCAATAATTAGTAGTACCGCATTCGAGTATTCTGACACTTCCCTATAGTTGACTGGGAGAGAATGCTTTTAGCATTAAGTCCGCCATGTACACATATTTGTACTAATGAATAAATAAATGAATTATATCACCTTGATTTATTTCACCAATAAAAAAATCATGCAAAGAAGGGTTAACTATCAAAAAATAATCGAAGTTTATTTTCTTAATAATTATTGATCAGTTAAGAATATTGACTGTAACCAACTATGTATATATTTAAACATATTTATATTAGTGTTTTAGTAAAATATTAATAGAGTTAATGTAAAATATACAATTTGTACAAACAAATAAAAATTATTTTTATAAAATTACGTTATGTATGTTTTTTTTTTTCATTAAAATATAAAGAGAATATACTTACGAAACTTGTAACGTATTTCATTAAATGAAATGAAATTATCTATTTTATAGTTGAATATAAAAATAAATATATATATAATTATATTCAAAAACTTGTAATAAATGTATCTAAGTATCAAATTAATAAAAATACTTAAGTTAATATTACCTTCCCATATTCATAAAACTAAAACAACCTACAAACCTATTTTAACTAATTAGAGTTTGTCTCTGTCTTTCAAATTGAGAAATTAGCGTAAAAGAAAAGGACAAAACACTTCAATAGTTAAAACAGGATTATGAGAGCTATAAGGTTTTTATGAATAAACAGGGTAAGCTTATATAACTAATATTAATAATAAATACAGAGCGAAATGAAAATCTTTATCATCCTTTGAAATGAGCTTGTTTGCCATTCTAAGTTCTATAAAAAAAAAAAAAAAAAAAAAAAAAGCGAAACTGTACATTTTCAATAACAAACTGTGGAGTACAGGCCACATATATTGTTTATAGCTATATATTATTATTTACCAAATTCGAAATTGACACGCATATCTATTGTTTCCTTTTGGCTTGCCTTCACGGCCGTAGTCTTCTAAGTTCCTTTAATCATTATACATATATTTCCAATTTCCATTCCTGGTTTCCTTTGTCGCCCGCACAGACAAAGGAAGAAAAGAGAAAAAAATAAAAAATTATGTCCTGCAAAAAGAAACCGACTTTTGAATATGACAAAACCGGTTATTTAGATCTAGAAAGTAAACTACTAAACAGATTTTCATAAAATATCTATGAAAGCTATCTGTATTTAGTATATCCTTTTAGATAAAAAAAAAAACTTCAAATCGATTTAGAATTGACGGTGTTATGAGGCGACAAACGTAACAAAAAGAATAATGGAATTGAAAACCTCCTTTTTTGGAATCACAGTCCAAGAAAACATATTATATATTAACATATATTGAAAAAGTAAAAAAAAAAATGCAAAATTACTGAAACTACAATGTTTCCTTTAAATATTTTAATATTTGTCAAATAATTTTCAATTTACTCCTAATTTTTTTTTATTTATAACTTTGCAAAAATACCCCCACTTTCGAATTACTTAACCTAAAAAATAACTATGCCAAGTATCAAGTTTGCAACAATTTTTCCTCCATTTTTAAACATATTTCGACAACCATTTGTTTTTTTGAAAAGTGAATTTTAAATTAAGACTTTTTTCAAAGGATAATATTGATTTTTATATCACTCTGTATAAAAATAATATATTAATTAATTTAAAAATATTATTATAACCTTGAAGATCCTATCCGAATGTATGCTTGCCAGGGGAATGTGCCAAATCCGGCGTCGTCGCCGCCAACTATTCTTCTTTGGGCCGTTTGCTTACTGACCGCTATGCCACAGCCTGAAAATAAAAAAAAAATATTTAATATATATCGTCTTTACTAAAACCATAATGTATAATTTAAAAAACATTATGATTTTCTAAACTTTATTCTAAGAACTAATATAAACCAAATTTTTATTAGCATTAAATCAAAATTATCCCATCAAAAACATAAAGTGTAAAAAAGTGCCAAGTCTCGTCCAATGCAGTTCTTCCACTGCAAAAAGTTGTGAGATCACATGTAAGACTAACAAGTTAGTTATTTTAGTTAGTATTTATGGAAGCATTTATTCAACAACTTTATTATAAATTGTTATCTAATAAATTACCTAACAATATTTATAGTAACCGTATCAATATTTTACATCTTTATTTCTAAATATCAATTATAATTGTTATTTAAAAAAAAAATGTAAATTATTGTATTGTATTGTATAATCTTTATTGTACATAATTCAAATTAAGCACTGATAAATTATTTAATATACAATGGCGGACTTATCCCATAAAGGGATCTCTTACAGTCGACCTTTGAGATGCTGAAAGAAAACTGTAGAATGTATAAGGGTAATAACCGTACAATTAAAGATAAACTAAATAATACCCAGTGAAAAATTGGATAATACGCGTACAATCTTTATTACGAAAGATATTAATCGAGCAAGAATGAATGGAGATGTCGGTAGGGGCCACCCTAGACGGACGTATGTCGACCAAATAGGCGACGTGCTGAAGAAGGGCCAAATTAAAAGTACCCGTAACCGGCGAGCGTGTATAAATAGATTCATGAATGTGAAGGAAGCAAAAGAGGTATGTTTGAATCGAAGCATTTGACGTTCCATTGTTTCTGCCTACTCTAATGGGAGACAGGCGTGACAGATTTGTATGTATATATGCATTTCTATATAATAATTATAATGAATTATGCAAGAAATAAGTATGCTAACCAGAATAAGTGTGCTATATTTATTATTTAGTCTTTATTATGGTTATAATAAATTCATTTATTACAATATATGTTACAGTCAAATTTCGACCACGCAGCGACTACTAGTCTAATCAGTTACCTATCAACATTTATAGTGACAGTATTATTATAAGACATCTTTATTTCTATATTAATTATAATAACTTGGCGATTGCACTGCACCGTAATTATGTATAAAAAATATTTTTTTTTATACATCTTAGAATGGCAAACAAGCTGACGGCCCACCTGATGGAAAGTGGTAACCGTCACCTATAGACATGAGCAGTACCATGGACATAACAGAGTATACTGTTTCGCCCATGATACCCCCCATGCGTTGCCATTCCTGAGAACTCAGGTATTATTCCTCTGTACCCATAAAATTCACGCCATATCCCATCCTTCCAACCGAAACACAGCCATGCATACACAACTGCTTTACGGTTGAAACACGAATGGGACAGAGGTACCCAAGCAATCGACTTTTGTACAAAGTCTCCCACTGGTTCTTCACGTATTAATATAATATATAGATAACAGTATTTCTCTTTGCATACATAACTAAATCAAATAAATCATTAAATGGAATTTCTCATAGTTGGAATTGTGATCTTTTTAATACTGACGCATTCATCATCATCAGCATTCATATCAACTTTTAACTGTCCACTGCTGAGCATAAACCTCCCCCTTAGGGGTGTTGCTAATAGTTGTCATGCTTGGCAAGCGAATTGGTAACTGCAGTTAGGCTTTAATGATGTTTTAAAAGACGCTGCTGCTCATCCCTCGCCCTCCTTTAGTCGCCTCTTACGACACCCACGGGAAAGGAAGGGGTGGCCTATCCCATGCCGGGACCACATGGCCAACTAACTACTTCACTAACACATTGAAGTTAAGAAAATTTATGAATACAAAATCTGTTTACTGGCTTGTTTTCATTCTCATCTATCACCCTTCACTGGTGCTCCGCCAGCGTATTCCGTTAGCGCAGGCGGGGTTACTGTACCATTTTCACCCATCAAAAAAAAACTACATTGCATTTATTAATATTTCAAGCTGTTATTACGTCAATGTGAAACGCGTTTGACTTCCATTTATACAGACCTCTTTCGCCTCCTCTTTTCACTAGATCCATCATTCTATTTATACAAGCTCGCCCTTTACGAGTATTTTAAATTTGGCCCTTTATAATGTAGGTACTATTCTTAATCTATGCTTTATAAGCTTTATAAACACGTTTGGGCATGCATAGACAGAGAATGACAAATATTACGTTTAATCTATCTAAGCACGAGATCTATTGAGGGCGACTTATCAACGTATTAAAAAGCGTATGTGCCTAACGTACGCTTTTTAAATACGTACACTAACGACCATAGATAAATAACTCCCACTAGCTGAATCCCGTGGACTTACGCACGTGAATCATTAGTTAAAATATAATATATGTTAAGTTATTAACTTAGATTACATAGATAAGGGTGTCTCTGTACAAATGAATCGAAAAAAGCGGATCAACTTTTTCGTACATTTTTGCGTGATAAATAGTTATGAGTGATTCCTTTATAACTTCTATATTTATTTGTGTTATAATTTTTGCATCTTTTTAATGCGTAAAAACTCATTTTATTCATTAAATAATTAAATATAGATATGTGAAGATACATTGTGTGCGTAAGTATATAGAACACTGATAAAAAAATCGAGTCAACTATTTGACAATAAGCTGGCACAAATTTGACCCCTTTTTGGGGCTCGAGACTCTATCTATATAATTTAATGTTAAAAACCTACTCGAGTATCAAATTTCAATCAAATCTGTTCATTATTTATTAAGTTAAAAAGTTATAAATCCGTCCACCTATCCTTACAAACTTTCGCCTTTATAATATTAATAAAATTTATCTACATAGGAAAAGTGGTTGTTATTCTTATCTATTGTAGGTAATAATAAAACAAAATATATCCTTAGTCTATGCTGTACCTTCGTAATTATATTTCCTTCTTAGATCACGGAACTTTCTTTTAACTTTATTGCGTGCAGAAATCACTTCTAATATAACCAGTATCACGATTAACAATAATATCAAATGCTTCATAATTATTGTATCTATTTAAATAGTTCGTATTTTAGTAATACATTTTAGATTAAGTATTCATATTTATACAAATAATTTAAATGTAAACTAATTATTTTTCATTGATAAATTACCGAATTTAAATCTAACTGGACGAAGACAATATCTCGCTTGATTTCTTATCATTATTGTAAACCCCGTGAATGAAATTGCGAGCAATACAGGAAATAATATTTCTAAACACTTCCATATTTAAAAATAAAATACTTGCTACAACTTTCCCGCCATCTGTACTTCAAGACACAGATTAAAATTTATTAAAAATTGTCTATGGTATTACACAGGATTACAGATTAAGAACACAAATTATAAAGCCAATATATACATTACACCACTGGTTTTTTTAACAACTTTACACGCAACATAAGCATTACAATTGTCGATTATAACTGAAGTCTAAATTCGATTCAGGCATCGATTATTTACGTAAACCCAAATGTTCGTTTTGTAATCCGAAATTCGTTATTTTAGTGCAATATATTTACGCCATACGTTTAATGTTACAAGACATTTGTCTTTATCCATTTTTTTTTAATTCATTATGATTAATTTTTTTTTTTTAATTAGCAATGGGTGACAACAAGACAAAGAATTAAAAGAGCATATAGGAATTTCGGGTAAGCCTTTTAGTAATTGTAAATTACATATTTATAATATTATTACTAATTAATAAGGCTAGTGTTTTGTAAACAGAATAATCAGGACGAGCTAATAAACATAAAATAAATGAGTGAAATGGAACTTTTAAGACTCAATGTTTTAAATGAAATTTAATCGGCTATCCAAACATTCTCTTGCTTTGCTCAATTTTTGCTCTATACTCGATTGTTCTCAGCAATAAGACCGCCTTACTGTACTTATACAATTGTATTAGTTACATTTATTAATTGTCTTGCTTATTCCCCTATATTGTATTGAGTATTTTCATTCATTGTCAATTGGTATTCCTACCTCTGAAATTCACGTGTACAAAAACAGGCAAAAAAACCTAGTTTTTAGTAATAGTAAACTATTGCTCTTGACACTTGGTATCAAGGTATATAACTTCAACTTGAACTTTCTCCCGCGGTTGCGGTTACAAGTTGTACCTACTGTAACACGAGTCAATTTACAGACACCGGGGCCGATTTCGAGGCGTCATTTCTCCAAACCTTCTCTAAATTTAAATTTAAATACAGTATCATAATGAAATGATACGTGCAACGATGGGACCGTGTGGTCCCGGCATAGAATAGGCCACCTTTTCCTTTCCCGTGGGTGTCGTAAGAGGCGACTAAGGGAGGGCGAGGGATGGGCAGCTGCGTCCCTCTTAAAACGTCTCTAAAGCTTGACTACGGTCGCCAATCTACCTGCCAAGCATAGCAACTACTGGCAAACCCTCCCCCCCCCCCCCAGAGTGAAAGCTTATGTTTAGCAATGGACAGTTAAAGGCTGATATGATGATGATGAACTATTTTTTTAATAAATTTACATCAAAATTATTATAATTCTAATCTATGGTGATATACAAAACCAAAGGGAAGACTTTGTACAAAAGTCGTTTGCTTGTGTACCTCTGTCCCATTCGTGTTTCAACCGTGAAGCAGTTGTGTTTGCATGACTGTGTTTCGGTTTGAAGGGTGGGATATGGCGTGAATTTACAGGGTACAGAGGAATAACCTCTGAGTCCTCAGAATTGCCAACGCATGGGGGGTATCATGGGCGAAACGGTATACTCTGTTATGTCCATAGTACTGCTCATGTCTATAGGCGACGGTTGCTACTTCCCATCAGATGAGCTAACAGCTTGATTGCCATTTTGAGTTGCATAAAATAAAACAGTAATTTTTAGAAATTATCAAATTGAAACATTAAATTAAGAGATAAGTTTAAAAAAAGGCTCATCGGAAACGGTCCCACTATCAGTAAATACTGATCATTGAAATCAATGATCATCATCAGCATCCCATCGCTGTAACAATGGACAGTTAATGACTATGTTCACACAGACATCCCCTATAATGAGAAGTTTTACCAACAGTTGCGACGCTTGGCAGGTGAATTGGCAACTGCATTTAGGCTTTGGTGATGTTTTAAGAGGGACGCTGCTGCCCATCCCTCGACCATCAAGTTCCCTTAGTCCTATTAAGACTTCATAAAAGAATTCTCGACTTGGCCGTATTCATGTTTGTTACTTCACAATTCCGTCTTTTCTGAACCGATTTGGAAAATACTTTTTATTTAAAAGAATATACTTTAAAAGGCCAAAAAGGGTCAAATTAAAAGTACCCGTAACCGGTGAGCGTGTATGAAAAGATTAATGAATGTGGAAGAAGCGAAAGAGGTTTGTTTGAATCGAAGCATATGGCGTTCCATTGTTTCTGCCTAACGTAATGGGAGACAGGCGTGACAGATATGTATGTATGTATGTAATATACTTTCAAATTAATGACATAGAAATTTCATTTAAATTGATTTAGTAATTTGGTTTTTTAATTAAAATAACTGATTTTGTCACGTCTCTATTTGGTGGTTCATTTAAAAAAAAAAAGTTTTTAAACAGGCTTGTTTTTATATTGGCCAAACATGTGACCACTAAATCGAAAGCCAAATATTACAACACTCATTATTTCACACAGCATTACAAACTCCTGCGCAGAGCGTAATGCGCGCAGGAGACTTGCTCAACGCATCCGCGTCACTTTCACCCACCCGTGTCGTCTTCAAGGTACGCTGTCTCCCTCTAACTCGTGGATTATCGTATTATTATCGCTCGCTCGTGAATGGAAAAAAAAAATATTTGTGATATGTAGTAAACAAAATTTTTACGTTCAAAAAGCGAACACATTCTACATTCAAATCAGATGTTCCTTTTTTAAATATTTAATAGCTGATTTGAATCGTGATGGCCCCTGTTGCTACCTACGAAATAGACGGTCCCTTATAGAGATAAAGTTGACCTATTTATCAATTTAGAGCAATTATTACACATTTAAAAATTTTCATTATATTTATCTATGCTTACAATAAATCTGTAGAGAGGTCAATTCTGTACATGAAATATATTTCCAAAATAACTATCAGGGGGTGATTAGTGATCGATACTGATGCCAAAAATGCAATCAGTAAAATTTTTGTCTGTCTGTCTGTATGTTTGTTATAGAAATAAAAACTACTCGACGGATTTTAACGAAACTTGGTACAATTATTCTTCATACTCCTGGGCAGGTTATAGTATACTTTTCATCACGCTACGGTCAATAGGAGCAGAGCAATGAACGGAAATGTTAAAAACGTCCACCCGTGCGACGCCGGGACGGGCCGCTAGTGTAAACTAAATATATAAAAATCAGTCAGGTGCGAGTTGAACTCACTTCACTTTTTTTAATAATAATATAACCTATATCACTCGCTAATAATGTAACAATAGTAAACTTATTATAAATACAAACAATTACAAGAAATAATCACAGTGAGAAAACAATGGACGACCTTATCGCTAAGAGCGATCTCTTCCAGCCAACCTTTGGATGGAGAGGAGTAATTATAAACAGTTTGAACTGAAGCACGATGAGAACTCTGTCATTTTTAAATACATATGCAAATGTAATACATGCAATATTAATTTAGAAAACCCGAGTGAAGCCTGTACGAATCGCTAGTTTTACGTACATAGAATCACTCCGTATAGATTGCGCAACGATCCTTTAAACGCGTTTATTGTACTGCCTAATGATAAGGAAACAATGATTAGCAACTTCATGACCCACAAACAGTACAACAATATGTCTGTCACATATGAGTTACATAATGTGACTTACTGACTTGACAATAGATGTCGCATTTTAATTATATAAACCGGGTCGTAATACCATTTTAATTTATTCCTCGATAAATTACACGGCCTTGAAAATATATATGGAATTGGGATTGCATGACGAGAAAGCAAATCGACAAGCAGAGGATAAAAATCTAAGGCAATAAAAGATCTAATAAAAAATCAATTACAAGAAAGTATTACACTGAGAAAGCAATGGGCGGCCTTATCGCTAAGAGCGATCTCTTCCAGCCAACCTTTGGATGGAGACGAGTAATTATAAACAGTTTGACTGGAGGCACGAAACTCTGTTTGTTTTTTTAATAAGTAGATAGATAGATACTCTTTATTGTTTCCTCCAAAAGATTACAATAGTAAACTTATTATAAATATAAATAATTACAAGAAATAATCACAATGAGAAAACAATGGGCGGCCTTATCGCTAAGAGCGATCTCTTCCAGGCAACCTATGGATGGAGAGGAGTATTTATAAACAATTTGGTGGGAGGCACGATGAAAAATTTTGTTAGTTCCAAATATGGGAGATGTGATACATATAATAATATAAACATAATACAGACGTACACAGTAAAAGAGATAAAAGATAGAAAAACATAAAGCAAAATATATAAAACAACAATTTCCTTCTTTCGTGCGTGTGTCACAGTAACGCAAAATGGTCACAACTCAGTTTATTGCTTCGCCCTCAAAAGAGCAAAACACTGATATTCTGTTGTGGCCAAGAGTCAGTCACGAAATTCTTTAATAAATGTTTAAATTTAAGTCATTAAGGCGTTATCTTCTTCTATACTTACTTGTTCTTTTATATATAATTTTGATAGATACAATGTTATGATGGAAAATTCCACCATTATGCAAAGAAGGGTTAAATAAATAAAGACGCCCTTTTTCGAAGTCGGCTAACCACGGCTAAGCCAGCTCATCGTAATATATTTTGTAAGACATTGTTTGTATACGTGTACAGCATAATATAAGGTTCGTAACATATTATGTCAGAGAGAAAGTCGAACGGCTCCGTTTGTCCAACATAACACAACGCGCGGTTCCAGACGCATTGTACTCAAAAGTTTTATGCAGATAAAAAAATGTGAGATAAACTTATTTTTAGCACTGTGACATAATCTATATCCTTACTATAATATATACATAAATGTGAAAGTGTGTTTGTTTATTACCTTACTAGCGGCCCGTCCCGGCGTCGCACGGGTGGACATTTTTACATTATAAAAAGTGGCCATTAAGGCTGCACACGCGACGGAAGCTTAAAAATGGAGTAACTTCACCTGTTTTCCCAACATTTCCCTTCACTGCTCTACTCCTATTGATCGTAGCGTGATGAAAAGTATACTATAACCTGCCCAGGAGTATGAAGAATAATTGTGCCAAGTTTCGTTAAAATACGTCGAGTAGTTTTTGTTTCTATAACGAACATACAGACGGACAGACAAAAATTTTACCGATTGCATTTTCGGCATCAGTATCGATCACTAATCACCCGCTGATAGTTATTTTGGAAATATATTTCATGTACAGAATTGACCTCTCTACAGATTTATTAGAAGTATAGATTTTAATGACCTTTTGCAGGGCAACTTATATTAATTAGTAAAACTGTTAGATTTCCAGCGTCGAGTTTAAAATGCGTCGTCTAATGTTACTAATATCAAAGAGAGACTACAGCGTTGGGCTCTTCGAAAAAGGGATAAAATTGTTTCTTCAGAGTCGACAACGCCCGCGTTACCACTGGTATTGCAGGCGTTCATAGGCTACGGTAACCGCTTACCATCAGGTTGGCCGTATGCTTGTTTGCCACCTCAGTGGTATAAAAAAAAGTATATAGTACTAAAGTACAGTATGCACACTCCCGCCGCTGAGTTCTGACCTAACCGCCTCTCAAATATGCGTTAGTATCTAAACTTATTTTCTAACTTGTACTGTATTCTGGTTTCAACATAAAATAACTGGTTAATATCAAAATAACTGGTTTAAATCAAAATATCCGGTTAATATCAAAATAACTGGTTTAAATAAAAATAATGTGTTTAATTCAAAACAACTGATTAAAATAAAAATAACTGGTTAATTCTAAATAACTGATTAAAATAAAAATAACTGTTTTAAATTAAAAATAACTGGTTAAAATAAAAATAACTGTTTTAAATAAAAATAACTGTTTTAAAATAAAAATAACTGTTTTAAAATAAAAATAACTGGCTAAAATCAAAATAACTGGTTTTCCCACAACTGAAGTAGGTTTTTTTTTGTGAAACACAATTTAATTATTATATTTACGCAACAGTTCGTTTTACTCACGGAATTGTACGCGTAATGTATTTATTGATTGATGGTTGTAACAAAAATTGTGTCCCACAAAAAAAGCCGAATTCGATCGCGAGAAAAGTTATTTTGATTTAAAAATTAAAGATTTTGATAAAATTTCTATGAGACTGATCTGTAATCATATTCTTGCAGATGGCAAAAATCTAAACCGGTTTACAACTTAGTTATGATACCCCCATCCTAGCAATCTACACTCCTTCTCTATGTAAACTATAAGTGTGCCAAATTCCATACTCCTCCATCTGCGCAATTTTCGTAAAAAAAAAGGTTTTTTTTTTATACAACTTAGAATGGCAAACAAGCTGACGGCCCACCTGATGGAAAGTGGTAACTGTCGCCTATAGACATGAGCAGTACCATGGACATAACAGAGTATACTGTTTCGCCCATGATACCCTCCATACGTTGCCATTCCTGAAGATTTAGGTATTATTTCTCTATACCCTGTAAATTCACGCCATATCCCACCCTTCAAACCGAAACACAGCCATGCAAACACAACTGCTTCACGGTTGAAACACGAATGGGCCAGAGGTGCCTAAGCAATTGGCTTTTGTACAAAGTTTCCCTGTAGTAATTGGGCTTAAGGGCCCCATTGCTGGCAATATCAGGTCTACCTCCAAGCGGTTCTCCATGTAAACCATTGTGATAGATTTATTGTCGCATTCGTCACGATGGCCTAACTGAGCTGTTTCATTCTCACCTATCATCCCTCACTGGTGCCCCGCCAGCGTATGCCGTTGGCGCGGACGGGGTTACCATTCCATTATCATCCATTAAAAAAAAAATCTTAGTTATTATGTGACAAATATGAAACAAAGAAAAAATACAATCTAACTGAGAACCTCTTTCTTTTTGAAGTCTAAAACTAACAATTACATAAATATAAAAAAAAAAAAAAAATACGGCATGTCATTGACCGAGTTCCAAGATTTTAATAACAAACGGCATATTCCATTATGTTGTTGCATAAGAGAGACGCGAGGAAAATTAATAATTTCACGCGTCCAATGGTAAGTATTTAATGACTTACTTCTTACTTCCGAATTACATCCAACAAACTGGTATAGTGATCGACGGAACGAAACGGTGCGAAGACGCGCACACTTAAAATTATGTAGGTAGGTACAGTTTACATAATTCGTCTATGATGTAACCGTTTGCTTAACCCAATTTGCGGATATAATGATAATGTAATTTAAAACAAATAATGGCGATATCGTATAGACAAATGCAGTTTAGGACGACCCCCCTAACATTTTTTTTTCCATTTACGAACTTTCTTTTTCACAGCTTAGACACACGCGCCTTATAAAAGGAATTGTCAACGCTTTCATTCATTGTTCTTAAGATTATGTTAAACGTTTTTATTGGCGTCAATTGACGATTCCCTCGGAGATAAATGTAATAAATTTCCTCTTAATCTATGCTTTTATTTATCTTTAAATGATAGATAGATACTCTTTATTGTTTCCTCCAAAAGATTACAATAGTAAACTTATTATAAATATAAACAATTACAAGAAATGATCACAATGAGAAAACAATGGGCAGCCTTATCGCTAAGAGCGATCTCTTGCAGCCAACCTTTGGATACAGAGGAGTAATTATAAACAGTTTGATTGGAGGCACGATGAAAACATTATTATATTTCTTGTTTTTTCATATATATATATATATATATATATATATATATATATATATATATATATATATATATATATATATATATATATATATATATATATATATGTGTATATATATATAACTTATAAATATATAGCTTGTTATTTCAAATGTATTCGAAGCGATTTTGTTTCAATTTGCATTTTACAATTTAACCTTACAATATAATTTCTCCCATATACTGAATAAAATATGTGCATTATGGTAACCCTAATCACGCACCATAGATAAAAAAAGGTTGACCTGTTTTTTACGAAGCTTCTCGTATGGAAGTACTCTATCTATATAATCTGTTATAATAGTCTAATAACCTCTTTGCCATTGCTTAACATATGCGACCACATGCAATTTGCCCTTGATTGCTTCACGACGGAAATTGATGCATGAACGACCACGTAAACACATGTCCACAATAATATGAGGTGGAAACAGCGGCCACGGAAACCGGTAAATTGATTTTAAGTATTGTAAAAACCTTCGGTAAATAAATTATATATAATTATTTTTTTTATACAACTTAGAATGGCAAACAAGCTAACGGCCCACCTGATGGAAAGTGGTAACCGTCGCCTATAGACATGAGCAGTACCATGGACATAACAGAGTATACTGTTTCGCCCGTGATACTCCCCATGCGTTGCCGTACCTGAGGACTCAGGTGTTATTCCTCCGTACCCAGTAAATTCACGCCATATCGCACCCTTCAAACAGAAACACAGTCATGTAAACACAACTACTTTACGGTTGAAACACGAATGGGACAGAGGTACCCAAGCAATCGACTTTTGTACAAAGTCTCCCTCTGGTAAAATTCTGGTAATTAAAATTTCCTTTAAATCCGCATTGAAAAATAATGGATATCGTGGTTATTAAAAAATAATACTTTGAAATTCGCGGCAAAGTTGAATAGAACCATAGACATTTGTCTTTTATTAAAATTGTGGCTAACTATGAGCCTTAAAAGTTACAATAGGGGCTTATTGAAATATAGCGGAAACGATAAACATTCAGTTTAAATTAAAGAGTTGTAATTTAAGTATATATAAATACGCGATGGGAAAATACGTAATCGTTTATTACGATTGTAGTGTTCTTCGAATATTATTTGAAGAATGAAATATTAATTTTCAAGTTACAAGCCTCTTATACATGACTCTGGCAGAAATGGTCGTAACAATGGCGACCGATTGGAAAAGAAAAAAAGTTACAATAAAAAACATAAGAAGCAAGAATACAAAAATCTACAATATTTATTATACGTACGTTGATAATCCTTACTCATAAAAACTAAAAACTTTTTTTTTTATTTATATAAAACTTTGTCTAAAGACCATCGATAAAAAATGCTTTGGAACCATAGACAATAAAATTTGTGCCATCGACACTTTTAAAAAAACTTTAATGGAAATTACCTTTCTTCTAAATTAACTTATAAATTTTAAAAACTTACCATTAACATTTAAAGTGTAGAAAAAGTGCAAATCTCTCTTAAAATTAAGCACATTCAGTTTAATTATATACTTGCTGATTTTTATCTTGCCATTTGCAATATTTCACTACAAAATGTATGAAACATCTATGATTTATTTATTTATTTCTCTGGAAATATTCTATTGATAAGGATCCCATGTCTATTACATCTCTAACTGTCCACTTTAACTGTCCACTGCTAACCATAGGCCTTTCCCATAAGGGCGGGGAGGGGGAGGGGGGGTTGCCAGTAGTTGTCACACTTGGCAAGCGGGTTGACAACCGCAGTTAAACTTTTTATGATATTCTAAGAAGGACGCTGCTGCCCATCCTCCTACCATTAAGTTACCTTAGTCGCCTCTTACGACATTCACGGGAAAGAAATGGATGGCCCAATCTATTTTGGGACCAACACGACAAATGCCTATTATATATCTGTGTCTAATGAGATTGCAAACAAACGAATAATTAAATCGACCATAAAACTCTTTGTTGATTTCCAATAAAAAATCGATTAAATGATTAAATGTTTCGATTTGTTTCGACTTTTACAGAGTAATTCCATGGCTATTTGATTACAATTATTTTGTTTAATTCCGCCACCATTAGTATGTGCATGACTGCTAACACTCGAAGATTGACCACCACTATTACTACCAAAAGTTCCACAACATTCCATATTAGCCTTTGATCTCCGACCGCTATTTTGTTCACGCACGTTTTGCACGTGTTTCAAGTTCGCCTCTTAATAAGGCAACTACAGACAAATTATTAGATCGCTGCTCTGAGCTTAGTGTTAGATTGCTAATCACTAATTCAATAAAATAGAGTAATTCTATAATAATTTCAACAAAACAGTTGTCTTTTCATTAAGATTTATTGAAATAGATTATATGGAGATTGAACAAAGATTTACCGCCATTTCTTATGACATAAACAATCCATAATCGCAAATACCGCGGGCGGTGACGCGTTGTTTCCGCATCATCGTTCCTGCCTTTCACTCTTCACTCTTTATAACTCCATTATTTGTCATAATCGATCGATTGTGCTGACTAATCCATTTTTTTTGGAGTGTGGCACAGATAATGTATTATACAGCCATAGTTGACAATCATTTTAGTGGGAAATTTTAAGTGCTTAATTGAAGATATTAGATAACGTTCTTTTTTTAAGATGCTTTCCTCCCCATTACCCGTTAAAATAACAGTTAATCTATTTTTATAAAAAGTGCCACAGATAACGTATTATTCAACCGTATTAGACAATAATTTTGGCGGGAAATAAATGCTTCTAAAAGATAATAAAACTCGTTCTTAGCTTTAATACTTATTCATTATAAACAATTGAATAAGGTAATTCAGTTTTATAGATAAGTAACAAAGATAACCTGTTATTAGCCATAGTTGACAACAATTATGGCGGGAAAATTTAAGTGCTTAACCAAATATATTAAATGAGGGAGACTTTGTACAAAAGTCAATTGCTTGGGTACCTCTGTCCCATTCGTATTTCTACTGTGAAATAGTTGTGTTAGCATAGCTGTGTTTCGGTTTGAAGGGTGGGATATGGCGTGAATTTAGAGGATACAGAGGAATAACACCTGAATCCTCAGGAATGGCAACGTATGGGGGATATCATGGGCGAAACAGTATACTCTGTTATGTCCATGGTACTGCTCATGTCTATAGGCGACGGTTACCACTTTCCATCAGGTGGGCCGTCAGCTTGTTTGCCATTCTAAGTTGTATAAAATAATCCAATTAAAAAATCCCTTACGATTATAAAAAAAATATATATTTTTTAATTCAATTCAGATAAACGGATTCTGTATCTGAACCCGGATTCTGTCATAAACGGAGTGCAACGTTCGATTGAAATCACAAAATATGAATCACCGACTATCCGGATAACAAAATGGCATAACATTAGTTTCTCAATACGTGAATAGTATACGTAATACATAGATTATATAGATAGTATAGATAGAGCTTTTTTTTTAAATGGATGATAATGGAATGGTAACCCCACCCGCGCTATCGGCATACACCGGCGGGGCACCAGTTAAAATAGATAGGTGCGGATGAAGTAGGTCAGTTAGCCCATCGTGACGAATTCAACAAGAATTGCTTACGATGGTTTCCAGGGGAAACCACGTGGAGGTCGACCTAATAAGGTATATTGCTAGCAATGGAGCTGTCAAACTCCATTGCTAACAATCCTTTTCGCCCCTATATAGATAGAGTGTCTCCATAGAAATGCTTCGAGAAAAGCGTGTCAACTTTTTCATACAATTACGCGTGATAAATAGTTATGAGTGATTCCTTTATAATTTTATATGTTTATTTTGTCTTATAGTTTCTGCATCTTTTTAATGCATAAACACTCATTTTATTTATTAAATAATATGTCGAAATAGATTCTGTGCGCAAATATATAAAATACTGATAAAAAAGACGAGTCAGCTAATTTGACAATTGGTTGACAAAAGTTGACACGTTTTTGAGGCTCGATGCTCTATCTATATAATCTAAGACGTTATATCATCGGAATACTGACAAGTCTAGATCAAAGGTCGGCAAC
Source organism: Galleria mellonella (assembly GCF_026898425.1). NCBI lineage: Eukaryota > Metazoa > Arthropoda > Insecta > Lepidoptera > Pyralidae > Galleria > Galleria mellonella. The sequence goes on from NW_026442097.1 coordinate 2,305,419, forward strand.
CTATTGAGTCGGAAAAGTAAACTGTTACAATTTACAAAATTTCAAAAGTTTTTAAAACAGTAAAAAAATTTTTTCTCGCCAACAATAAATAGTACTTGCATAAATAAAGTTTGATGCCTAATCCTTAATTTATTTATTTATTTAACTCTTTATTGTATATTAAAATATACAATGACAAGTGAATAATTCAAGTGAAATACAGTAACATAAATACAGATTGAAATATACACATAAAGGTACAAAAGGCGGTCTTATCGCTAGGGCAATCTCTTACAGCCAACCTTTGGTTAAAGGAGAACAGATAGAAAAGGGCAGGTGGCGCACGAGTGAATTAATAATCGATTCAGAGCGACACTTATTTATTTATTTTTTTTATAAAATAAATAATATTTCATTAGCCGTGTGGTCCTTACATAGAACTGGAGGCACCCCTTCTTTTCCCGTGGGAGTCGTCAGAGGCGACTAAGGGTCCTAATCATGTCAGCCGTGAACCATCCACTGTTGAAGATAGGTCTTCCCCTTGAAGGATTTTGTCCCCCTCGCTTGGGGGCGAGTTGGCAACCGCAGTTAGGCTTTTATGATGTTTTAAGAGGGACGCTGCTGCCCATCCCTCGACCATTAAGTTGTCTTAGTCGTCTCTTACGACACCCACCGGAAAAGATGGGGTGGCCTATTCTATGCTGGGACCAGACGACTATATTTTATCTATACATTACTATGTATTGCATCGTAGACATTCGATGTAATACAGGAAAAACCCATAACACTTCAAACACGACGCAATCGGTAAAGCCGAGTTAAGAAATTACAAAAGCATTACCTATTCTGATTCATGGGTTGCGTTGAAATTGCGTTCTCAAATGTAATAATTAAACGACTTCCAAAAGACGAGGTTTCTCAATTCGTCTGAATCTTATCTTACACTTATGTATGTATATTGACACATTTAATACCAGCCGTTAACTGTCCACTGCTGGGGTTTAACAGCCCCATCGCCCAGCATAGCCAGGCAACAGCCCAATATGCCCTATTAGATCAACCTCCACGTGGTTCCCCCTGGAAACCATCGTGAACAATTCTTGTTGAATTCGTCACGATGGGCTAACTGAACTGCTTCATCCTCACCTATCAACCTTCACTGGTGCCCCGCCGGTGTATGCCGATAGCGCGGGTGGGGTAGCCTTTCCATTATCACCCATTAAAAAAAACTGTCCACTGCTGAATATAGGCTTTCCCCATAAGTTTTTTACCAGTTTTACCAGTAGTTGCCAAGCTTGGCAGACGAGTTGACAACCGCAGTTAAGGTTTCGTGATGTTTTAAAGAGGACGCTGCTGCTCCGTTCCTTGACTACTAATTCTCTTATTTGCCTCTGGATGTCTTACCAGGGAAAAAATATTGAGACACGATTACATATTCTAAATTCAAATATTTTCAATCTAATGTATCTACGAAACATCTCGGCGTATATAATTCTGTTTTCCCAAGATCACCGATAAAGTCACCAATTCCTTTTTAAAATTTAAAAAATGTTTTTATACAACTTAGAATGGCAAACAAGCTGACGGCCCACCTGATGGAAAGTGGTAACCGTCGCTTATAGACATGAGCAGTACCATGGACATAACAGAGTATACTGTTTCGCCCATGATACCCGACTTGCATTGCCATTTATGAAGACTCAGATGTTATTCTTCTGTACCCTGTAAATTCACTGTCATATCCCACCCTTCAAACCGAAACACAGCCATGCAAACACAACTGCTTCACGGTTGAAACACGAAAGGGACGGAGATGCTCAAGCAAACTACTTTTGTACAAAGTCTCTCTCTGGTGTTATTTCTTTCTAAGTTAAAAAATATAATACATGAAAACACTTACCTTTGCCCTGTACAATATAGTAAAAAAGAATATTTATAAAAAAATACGGTCAAATTAAAAATATAGGCATTCAATAAAAAAAAATTATTCCAATTTTATATGACTTTAAACTTCAATAAAAGTACTGCAAAATAAAAAAAAATACAAATATTAAAATGGATACATAATGGCGAAGGCATATGAAATTAGTTTAAAGCTATGTTAGTAAATATATATGTTGATTTATTGAATTAGAGATGTGAAAAGCAAGACATAGTTAGATTAGATAGAGCAGATTTAGATAGGATACATAGATACATATATTTATGTACAGTTATATTAAACATTATTGTCTTTATACCTGATGATTCCGTGGCTATTTAGATTATTCCGGCATATTTACGAATTATATCATATACATTTTGTTTCTTCTAGTTTTCTACCTATGTCTTGCCGACCGACCACATCTGAGCTCTGTTAGTCTTTGGTAATATCGTGCTGTGGACTACAATCACACCGTAGCGTAACATTAATAAAACTAATAGTGCAAAATGTGTACACATTATTAAGATTCGCCAAGTTTTATAACTTCAAAATTTATTTTATCTAAATGCAAATGTTTTTCCAAAAAAATAATAAAAATAAAACTCTTGCATTTTATTTACACAATATGGAATAGCAAACAAACTGACGGCCCATCTAATCAAATGGGCCGTTTCACGTTTATAAGTGACAGTTAGCATTTTCAATCGAAAATGGTAACCGTCGCTTATAAACGTGAACAGTACCATAGCCATCACATGATAGTCTGTGACGCCCATGGTACCCCTCACACTTGCCACTCCTGAGGACTACTGTGTTTTTTTAACAAATATTTTAGTTATTTTTACTAATATCTACGCTACGCTACGATATATAAGTGCACGACGTTAAGACCTCTGAATCCACTTACTTTCGTCATTTATAACCGGTCCGTAACTCAATCCTTCGTTCGACGCGAAATCTATGCTGTTCGAATCGTGCACTCCGAGGATGCCGGCTTTTGCAACTCTATGGCAGCACCCTTTCAGCAGACCAGCGCATGAACCTTCTAGTAGTCCTCCAACCATCCAGCAATAGAAAAAGAACTCACAGGTACCACCTTGTGAACACCTCTTGTCATCCTGCCGATCCTCTTTCAGAGGAGTGGTCACAGCGTTAACATTTATCTCACTAACACTACTGTCTATAAGGCGGCCTTTTCTCACTTTGTTTGTATATTTATTTGTACTATTCATCAGCTCTTTGAGTATTTGGTTTATTTTGACAATTTGCTCGTCCGATATCGGTTTGAACTTCGGCAATGTTCGGGTTGTGTTCGGGAACGTGTAATAGTCGTTCCTTTTCAAGTACGACAGGGTTGTCCCGTCCGTTTGTACGAACATCGGCTTCTCTAATGTTATTCGATTTTGTGTTTTTGTTACGTTCTTTTTAAGGTCGTATCGAGCTCGATGTGGGTCGTTGGCATCTGTTTAAATTAAAAATATTAATTTGAGTATGTTACAAATTAATGGAAGCAAGCAAGTGACAAATTAAAATGATTAATAATTAATTCATTAAATGACTAATTAAATTAGTTTTAATTAATATTTATTTATGAAACAATACGTAAATGAATGTCTATATACATGTGGAATATAGGTTATTTATATACATTAGATAAAACAAACGGAATATATGACATATATATATATATATATATATATATATATATATATATATATATATATATATATATATATATATATATATATATATATATATATATATATATATATATATATATATATATATATATATATATGTATATTAAGTATTCAGTCCATAAATAATGCAAATTCAAATTTTATCTATATTTATATATAAAAATCAATTGCTGTTTGGTAGTTTAACTAAAACTGAAAACTGGCTTGACCGATTTGTATATGTTTTTTTGCTATAATACAGGAAACCAACGTACTGAATTCCAAGTGTATTTATCACGATGAGCTAATTGACCTGCCTTTTCATCCTCACCTATCATCCCTCACTGGTGCCCCGCCGGTGTATACCGACAACGCAGGCGGGGTACTATCCCATTATCACCCATAAAAAAAAATACTACAATTGTTTTACACCGACCATCTTCAGAGCAAGGTATTGTAAAAAAGAAAGGAAAATATAAAATGTATGAAACAGATGCATTTATGTGCATATGTATGAATTTATGTATATGTGTTTTATATACTAATGTGACATATATACATTATGGAATTCTTCAAAAAGGGTGTATTAAGTTTCAAGGTCGGCAACGCACACGTGACAACCCTAGTGTCGCAAGTATTCATAGGCTATGACAGTGTTTTTCAAAGTGTAAGTCGCGACCCCCTGGGGGTCAAGCTTCTACTATAACGCAATTAATGTCTGCTTTAAGTACTTTGTCATATATTATTCAACTTGTAACTATGAAAATAAATAAAAATATACGGATTTCATATTTGTAATATAATAAATTACATACAGATTAGGAATCATGAAGGCTGGAAGGTCGCAAAGTATTACATACCAGAGGGAGACTGTATAAACGTCGTTTGCTTAAGCACCTCTGTCCCATTCGTGTTTCTACCGTGAAGCATTTGTTTGCATGGTTGTGTTTCGGTTTAAAGGGTGGGATATGACAGTGAATTTACAAGGTACAGAGGAATAACACCTGAATCATCAGGAATCGCCCATGATACCCCTCATGCTTCTCATTCTCATGCCAACGCATAAGATGTATCATGTGCAAACCAGCATTTTCTGTTATATTCATAGTACTGCTCATATCTATAAGCGACGCTTACTACTTTCCATCAGATGCGCCATCAAATTGTTTGCCATTTTAAGTTGCATAAAAAAAACATACTAAGGGGGTCACGCTTTAAAAAAGTTTTAAAAACACTGAGCTACGGTGACCGTTTACTATCAGATGGGCTGTATGCCTGCTTGCCATCTTGTGGTAAAAAAAAATATTATGTTTTAATACTAACTATGGCCAGCGGTTACAGTGATACATTTATAATGTTGTTGATTAACCTATAATAATCCTCAAGGAATCAGTCATCTAGTGCAAAATGATTTTCTCAAATCCGACTGGTTATTTAAGAGATCAGCACGCTCAAACAAACAAACTCTTCCGCTTTGTTACATTAGTAGACGAGTACGTGAGTACGTCTCGACCTTTGTATAGGGTTGTCAACTGTGAAAACAACAAATTAATAAACGAAGTATCAAATACTAAATTTCATTTTTTATACAACTTAAAATGGCTGAAGCTACCGGTCCACCTGATGGAAAGTGGTAACCGTCGCCTATAGACATGAGCAGTATCATGGACATAACAGACTATACTGTTTTGCCCATGATACCCCTCATGCGTTGCCATTCCTGAGGACTCAGGTGTTATTCCTCTGTACCCTATAACTTCACGCCATATCCCACCCTTCAAACCGAAACACAGCCATCCAAACACAACTGCTTCACGGTTGAAACACGAATGGGACAGAGGTACCTAAACAATCGACTTTTGTACAAAGTCTCCCTCTGGCAAGTGGCAAGTGGCAACCCTAACGCCGCTAGGTCAAACTCATCGGTTTAACAGTGCCGATACGTCATCGGAACTTCTTTACGTAACACACAAATTTCGTAACACTTCATTAATATTAACAAATGCAATAGTTATTAACTATTATATTTATTATTTTTTATTACTTTAATAAATATATGATTATAAAAATGTGGTCACGATTTTATATATATGTATATATATATATATATATATATATATATAAAAGTCAATGCCACTTTTCGTTGCAACTTTATAACTCAACTTATAACTCTTCATTTATCACATATTTTGTAACAAATGAATTCAATAAATGGCGAATCATTTTGTTAATGGGGATTTTTGTGTCAAATTCAGTGTTGACATATGTAGATATATATATATATATATATAGATATATATATATATATATATATATATATATATATATATATATATATATATATATATATATATATATATATATATATATATATGAACGGTGTGGACTGCCGTTCGGTGAGCGTGGACTGTAGGGGCGTTGGTTCAGGCTGGAGTGAAACACAGGGATTACTATTCTGAAGCCTCCGGTACCGTCTGAAGAGAGTATTTTTTCTTCTTGTCCTATTTCTTCTCGAGTGTAGTGCGTCGCTGCCCGGAAGCGAATGCCGCTCGACGGGAGGCGGCCTATCTTTATACCCGCCCGCTCGCACGATAATGTTTCCAACTCGCGATAGCGATCTGTGCGAGCGGGACGGGGCGAAAATGAACGAGACGCGTGTCTCTTCAGATCGGTACTCTATAGCGTCTATTTATTTATTTTATTTCAATTTACAATTTCTTAATTCTATTTATTGTTACAATTTCTATTCGTAGGTAATAACGACAACACGCAAAGGAATACTTTATTTAACTTACACTATCTTAAATCTATGTAAATCTATATAAAATAACAGAATACAGAAACGATTAACTAGGGACTTAACAACTATAAATTACGATATATACAAATAATGTCGCGAACATAATCTCCCGCCGCAGCTCTCGTAGCTGGAGTTAACTCGTGTTCGCGTCGCTCGATGTCGATGTGGGCATATATATATATACGTCGATACCTCGCCGTCTGGTCCAGGGTATATCGCGGCCACGTGTTGCGAGGCAAGGTCCCATCAGCTATCAGGACCAGGTCGTCCATTTTGATGGCTCCGTGTGTAGCTCGGGGCTCCCGCCGGTGTTGCAACTCGGGTAGGTACTCCTTCACCCACCGGTTCCAGAAGCAATCAGCTAGCCTCTGGCTGGCACGCCACTCCTTGTGTCCCGCCACGTCGCTCTCTGTGAAGCTGCCTGGCAGTGGGACGCGCGATGGACCGCCCAATATGAAGTGATTGGGGGTTAGGGCGCTGTCGTCGTCTGCCGATGTTGACACGTGGGTTAGCGGTCGACTATTGAGGGTGTGCTCGACCTCGACCAGCAGAGTGTGGAGGACCTCTTCCTTGGGGGCCCGCTCGTTCAACGTAGCGGCTAGTGCGGTCTTTACACTACGCACCAGCCGTTCCCACGCACCTCCCATGAAGGGTGCGCTATGTAGCGCCACCGGATGAAATGAACTGATGACTCTTCTTGGATGGCTTCCTCGGCTGCTTTCTTCAGTTCGACGTCAGCACCTTTGAGGTTGGTGCCTTGGTCGGACCATAGCTCAGTGGGACACCCTCTGCGGCTTATGAAGCGCCGCAGGGCCATTATGGCGGAGTCCGTGCTGAGGCTGCCGGCGATTTCTAGGTGGACTGCGCGCGTCGTTAGGCAGGTGAAGAGCACTCCGTATCGCTTCTGGTGAGTGCGGCCCACTGTCACGGTCATAGGCCCGAAGTAGTCTAGGCCGGTGAACGTGAACGGTCGTTGATGATGCGCCAGCCTGCTATGTGGATGGTTGCCCGTTGATGGCTGCGCCGGTCTTGCTCTTCGTAGGCGGCACAGCTGACACCTCTTCAGTTCACTGCGGACGGCGTGTCGTAGGCGCAACACCCACAAGTGTTGTCGCACCTCGTTCGTGGTGATCTCGAAGCCGCCGTGGTGAAGTTTCCGATGCACCCATGCGATGTATAGGCGCACCCAGGCGTGGTTTCCGTCGACGATGGGGGCTCTCGTTGCTCGGCTGACAAATCGGCGGCGGCCGCTATTCTCGATCGAAGTCGCAGAATGTCGTCGTTGTCTATGACGACCGACAGCTGTATGAGTCGACTGGATGACGGCAGCTGTTTCCCATGTTTCAATGCTGCGATTTCGTCGCCGAACGCCTCTTGTTGTATCGCGCGAATCCATAGCCGTCGCGCGCGATCGAGGTAGTGTGTGTCTATGGGGATGAAACACACAGATGGACTATTGCTGTTCTTGATTTTCATCTTCGTCTTCTCTCTATCGACTTTATTCGTGCGGGTCCAAGTGGGGTCGGCGCTCTCTTTCTTCTTGTTTCTTTTTCGGATGGCGGTACAGCGTTGACTGGTCGGTCGCAGGAGGTCGATGAACTGCAACACTCGTGCTGAACTGCGAACAAGTTTCAACCAATTAGAAAAACGTGACGGATCGGGTAATGCTATAGACAACTGCGTCGCGTTCTGTAGCTTGTGTACGCGTTCTTCTCCCGTTTCCGCTTGACTATCGTCGCTCGTACTATCTTCACGCGGCCACTGCTCTTCGGGGAGGTACAGGAAGTCCGGCCCACGGAACCATCTATGCTGCGAGCCGAAGTCCGTCGGTGGGTCGCGTGTGGCGTCGTCTGCTACGTTGTGCCGCGTCGGTATCCATCTCCACTCGTTCGTCTTCGTTTCTTCGACGATCTCGGCGACTCTATGCGCGACGAACGGCTTGTATGCGCGAGGACCGGTGCGTAGCCATGCGAGCACGGTGCGTGAGTCCGACCAGTATACTCGGCGAGCGGGCTTCAGGTCGTGTTCTTCGACTGCCGTGCGCGATAGGCGACACCCGAGGACGGCCGCTTGCAGCTCCAGTCGCGGTATCGTGGTCACCTTGCTGAGTGGGGCCACTCGTCCCTTTGCCGCGATCAGCGACACGTGGACCTCGCCGGTCGCGCTTACGGCCCGCCAGTACACGGCACAGGCGTACGCGTCCGAGCTGGCGTCGACGAATGTATGCAGCTCCGCTGTATCGGCCGTGGCTACCTCCGGGTAGCACCGCGGCACCTCCAGCGCGGACAGCCGTCGCACGTGGTCCATCCAGCTCCGCCAGGCGTCCGCTTCCCGTGGTTGCAGCTCGGTGTCCCAGTCGATACCGGTACGCCACGTCTCCTGCAATATCTTCTTCGCCTGTATGGTGATGGGAGTGGCGAGGCCCAGTGGATCGAACAGTGACATGATCGCTCGTAGCGCTTCCCTCTTCGTCGGCGTCTGTTCCCCGCTGGCTATCTGTGGCGGAAGCTTGTGTCCGTTGAAGTTGAAGCCTAAGGTGTCTTCAGAAGGTCGCCATACCATCCCCAGTATCTTCTCCGCGTCGAGTTGTACCACGCTGTCCCCGCCGGTGTCGGAGAACGCGGCGCGCACTTGATGCGAGTTCGACGCCCACCGTTGGAGATAGTAGTTGGCTCGACCGTGGATCTGTGCGACCTGTCTTGAGACGCGTACGGCTTGCTCTTCCGTGTCGAAGCTGGCGAGGTAGTCGTCGACGTAGTGGTTCATGACCACCGCCGTTGCTGCCTCCGGGAACTCTTCCTTGTACTGTTCTGCGTTCTTGTTCTTGACGTAGATTGCTGTACACGGTGACGATGTTGCGCCGAATATGACACTCTTCATCCTATATTCCATAGGTGGACCCTCTCGTCGATCTCCTCGCCACAGGAACCGTTGCATGTCCCTATCTTCTTCCCGTATGGTGACCCGCATGAACATGTCCTTTATGTCCGCCGTGACTGCCACCCGTCGTTGCCGGAACCGCATGAGGACCCCCGGTAGCGATTTAAGTAAGTCGGGGCCCGGCAGCAGCATGTCGTTCAAACTGATGCCCTTCGTCTTGGCTGCTGCGTCGTGCACGATCCGCAGTTTCCCCGGTTTCTGCGGGTTGATGACGGCGAAGTGTGGCAGGTACCACACCCGTTGGGAACTCCGTGGCGGGGCGACTTCAGCATACCCGTTCTTGAGTAGTGTGTCCATTTGCTGTTCATATCTCTTCTTGATTTCTTCATTCTTGTCGAGTTTCCTTTCGACCAGTTGGAGACGTTGCATTGCCGATTCGTAGTTGTCCGGCGGCACAGGGTCGTCCTTCTTCCATAATAACCCCGTCTCGTATCCTCCCGCCGGTAACGGACGAGTTTTCTCCTCTAAAATGCGTAGGGCGCGACGTTCCTCTTCATTGTAAGACCTCTTCGGTGCGATTCCCAGCGATTCGAGCGCGAAATGTTGCTTCATCATTTCTTCCATCGATTGTTCCTCTTCATGTGTCGTCACTATGTGGCTGATTCTGTGCACCTGCTGTCTTGTCCTGCCGCGACTCGTACCGTGCAGTACCCATCCCAGGTCGGTGAGTGATGCGACCGGCTGCGTGTCGGATCCTCTTCTGACTTCGTGGGCCAGCAGTAGGTGCCAGTTGTGCCCCAGCAGTACCGTCGGTTTGCCCTCTTCGTAGACCAATTCCCTCTCTATGTCCCGCAGATGTGGACAGCCCTTGATGACGCTGCGTGGTACCGACTGCGGTGATAACTGCAGTCTGTCCATCGTCCGTGCCCCCACTGTGTATTCTTGTGAATTCCGCCCGCGGATCTTGAAGTGAACACGCGTCGATTGAGCTGCGTTGATCCGCGCCCCGGCCACACCTTCCATGTAGAATGGTGCGGGGGGACCCGTAGCACCGATTCGCTCCGCCACCGTCGTCTCGATGATGGTGCAAGTCGACCCGTCGTCCAGTAGCGCGTAGGTGTCGCACGTTCCCGTGGGACCGGTGACTCGTATCGGCAGGATCTTCAGGAACGCGATCTTGTCGTTTTCCCTTGCCGATGCGGTGACTGCGGCGGACTTGTCCTCGACGACGTGTGTCGTTACTTCATTCTCCGGCTGTTGTCGCGTGGTGTGCAGCAGAGGGTGATGAGTCTGCGTGCACTCATCTACTCCACATCTCTTGCTCTTGCAGGCGTAATCTTCTTACTTTGAGGCAGCGGAAACACAGCCTATGAGTCTTCGCTAACTCCCATCTCGCCGATGTGTCTGCTTCCTTCATCGTCTTGCAGTCCGATGGAGCGTGTCCCTCTCGTCGACACATCGGGCACGGTGGTGTAGCGGGTTTCTCCTGCGTCGTGTATGTCTTCGCCGTCTTCCTAGGGGCGGACTCCCGCCGGTCTTCGGACGGTATCTCCTCGGCGGGGGCGAAGTTTCCACATCGTGCGGCGGTCCTTTGCAGGAACTGAGAGAGTGTTATGAGGTCCGGTTGTCCCTCCGGTTGGTCGTTGGCGAAATCGTAGTACTTGAAGCGTAGTACCGACGGCATCTTCTCTGTGACGTTTCTCACTATTTCTTCGTTGTATAGGTAGTGACTCTTGTTCAGCGCTCGTATCGTGGCGACGACGTTCTGCACCTTGCTTGCGAAGAGGCAGACGTCTCTTGCGTTGTCCGAGAGTCGTGGTAGCGCGCGGAGTTTGTTCAGTTCGGCTGTGACGAGTGCTCCAGGGCGGCCGAACCTCGCGGCTAACATCTTCATTATATAAGGGAGCGTGCCGCGTCCTTTGCGGCCCCCTTCAAGCTTCTGCGCAGTCTTGCTAGGTTCTCTTGTTCTGTGAGTTGACTTGCGCTCTCTTCATAGGCCATCTTCCATGGTAACCACTCGCTCGACGATATACTCGGTGCACACATATTGCGAGCGGCCATCTGCATGGCGATATATATATACCTTATATATATATATATATATATATATATATCTCGATGGGACGAACCCCTGACGCTTGCCGGTGACTTCTTCTATCTCTATATATATATATATATATATATATATATATATGATTCGGCTTCCAGGGCGGCGACACGTGCGGCGGCCAATTAGCTCCTCCCGTGCCTTGGCCAGAGCCTTCTTCTTCTGCGAGGCCGTGGTGCGAACCGTGCGTGCCGTGCCGTGCTTCGGTTCCTTCTTCCTTGCTGTCTCCTCTGTCGTTCCTGTGGCTTCGGTAGTCTCCGTGGCTCCTGTGGTCGTCGTATCGCCGGACGTGTTCGTAGTCGATGTGGTGGCGGCGGTAGACGACGTGGCAGCGACAGAAGGCATTCTGACAGCCGCAGACGACGTGGTGGCAGCAACGGACGGCGTGGCAGCGACGGACAGCGTTCCGGCGGCCGTAGTCGACGTGGTGGCGGCGGACGTTGTGGCTTCGGTGACGGCGATTTTTTGTTGCGACGACTTCATGTTTCTCGTAGTCGGCATTTCAGCGATCCGGCTTCAGAATGGTCTTCCTCCAGCGATCCGGCTTCTCGATGTACCAACGGTGTTCCTCCAGCAATCCGGCTTCTCGAAGGACCACGATGAACGGTGTGGACTGCCGTTCGGTGAGCGTGGACTGTAGGGGCGTTGGTTCAGGCTAGAGTGAAACACAGGGATTACTATGAAGCCTCCGGTACCGTCTGAAGAGAGTATTTTTCTTCTTGTCCTATTTCTTCTCGAGTGTAGTGCGCCGCTGCCCAGCGAATGCCGCTCGACGGGAGGCGGCCTATCTTTATACCCGCCCGCTCGCACGATAATACTATGAACGAGACGCGTGTCTCTTATATATAGCGTCTATTTATTTATTTTATTTCAATTTACAATTTCTTAATTCTATTTATTGTTACAATTTCTATTCGTATAATATACTTTATTTAATACTATCTTAAATCTATGTAAATCTATATAAAATAACAGAATACAGAAACGATTAACTAGGGACTTAACAACTATAAATTACGATATATACAAATAATGTCGCGAACATATATATATATACATATATATATATTATAACATTTAATGCCCATTCCTATAAAAGACCTATTAACTTTTTCTAAACGATACTTCGGAATAGCAAGTTTGTATTTGTATCTAATGTTAAGATTATTGAGAACGCTGTTTTTAAGAAACAATTGAAGATTACAACGTATGTATAAAATATTTGCGTGTGTGTACTGTAAAGTTACGGTGAGAATATTTGCTTTTCTCTTGTAACAGATCGTTAACCTAAACCTGTCGGGGGGAAAGGGATTGTTAGTAATGGAGACTGAGAATCTCAATAGCTAGCAATATACCCAACCAGGTCGGCCTCCTCGCGCTTCCCCCTGGAAACTATCATGGTTAATTCCTGATAATTTCATCACGATGGGCTAACTGGTCTGTTTTCATTCTCATCTATCACCCTTCACTGGTGCTCCGTCAGCGTATCCTGTTAGCGCAGGCGGTTAGGCAGGTAACCATTCCATTTCCATCCATAAAAAAATAACCTAAACTCTGTCTATCTGTTCATGCAAAGTTTGGAATGACCGATAGTAAAGTCATAGAAAAACATGAAAAAATTAAACCATAGCATTTAGATCTGTCTGGACCATTCCTTAAGATTGTCTGTGGGGGAGGTCTAAGTCCAGCAGTGGACGTATAATAGCTAAAATGACGATGAAAATGAAAATTTAGATCTTTTATTAAATTTAATAACATCTTTACTAATATACGTATGTATGTGAGTTTGTTTGTTTGTTACCTTATAGCGCCTTAACGGCTTAACCAATCACTACGAAGTTTGGTATACACGTACTGTCTTTAAAGAACGAAGAGTTTCGTGCCTTCTGTCAAACTGTTTATAACTACTCCTCTCCATCCAAAGGTTGACTGGAAAAGATCGCTCTTAGCGATAAGGCCCATTGTTTTCTTACTGTAATATTTTCTTGTAATTGTTTGTATTTATAATAAGTTTACTATTGTAATCTTATGGAGGGAACAATAAAGAGTATCTATCTATCTATTCCTTAGATTATATAGATAGAGTATCGACCCTCAAAAATGGATCAACTTTTTGTCAGCTAATTGTCAAATTAGCTAATTCGTTTTTTTTATTAGTGTTCATACTTACGCACACAACGTATTTTTACGTATCTATATTTAATTATTTAATAAATAAAATTAGTGTTTACACGTTAAAAAGATGCAAGATTTTTAAGCAAATATATATATATATATATATATATAAAACGGGTCGAATGATTCCTTTATAACTTGTATATATATACATACATATATATATATATATATATATATATATATATATATATATATATATATATATATATATATATATATATATATATATATATATATATATATATATATATATATATATATATATATATATATGTGTGTAAGGAATCACTCATAACTATTTATCACGCAAAATTGTATGAAACAGTTGACCCGTTTTTCTCGAAGCGTTCGTATGTAGACACTCTATCTATATAATCTAAGATATATATGTACATATGAGATGAAGAAATATATAAGTCGCTTTTTGTCCTGATCAATAAAAATACTCCTGTCACGCGGACAAAGTCGCGTGTAAAAGCTAGGCTAAATTATAAAACTTATTTCCTTGGAAAACTATACACAAGACACTAGTAATGGGTGTCATTGACACAAAGTGAGAGTGAGACGGAAGATGTAGAATGCAACGGGTGAAAGAGACGCGTGTATATCTATATGTGCATTCACGAACTGACGGTCGTGGTAGTGAAATCCATTTAAGGGCAATGTTGTTGGGTAGTAATTTAAAAATGGGTTCCACAAAAAAAGCTTAATTCCATATTTTATTAGAGTGTCGTATTAACACGAAGGAAAGAGAAGAATTCATGCGCCGCTTTAACTTAAATAAATTTAACGTTGGTCTTATTCAATCTATGTTAGCTGAACTTAAACCAGACATTTTTGAACATCTTTGTCAATTATTGATGCCCATTAATTCTTCTCTTTCCGCGTCTAGGGAAAGTAGATAAAGTTTTGTTTGAGAAATCAGTTCAGGGTACGATAGGACCGATATACCTGAAGAAGGTAAAAGCCATTAAAAAAATATAAAAAAAAATTGTGACAGAATATTATATTGTGGTTTCAAAACTGTTGTTTTCGAATTTGATAAAATAAATTTCTATTTACCAATCTATAAATTTATTCCTCCAGATATAAAAAGAATTTTCCAAAACTGACGAAGTTTTGAGGTAATAGACATAAACATAAACCGAATTGAAACCTCTTTCTTTTTTAAGTCAATTAAAAATTACATTTGAATTAGGAATTTCGTTAAGAACTTTAAAAACTTTTTTTTTAATATCATTATCGTATCAGCCTTTAACTGTCCACTGTTGAAGATAAGCCTCTCCTTGGGGGGGGGGGGGGGGGAGCTTGGCAGGTGGATTGGCAACCGCAGTTAAGCTTTAAAAATGTTTCAAGAGGGACGCTGCTGCTCATCCCTTGCTCTCCTTAGTCGCCTCTTACGACACCCATGGTAAAGGAAGGGGTGGCCTATTCTATGCTGGGACCACACGATCTATAAAATATATAGGTGAATAAATATAACTTAAATATCTCCTATGTACAGGTATCGTATAGTTACAATATTTCACCAGAGGGAGACAAAAGTCGTTTGCTTGGGTACCTCTGTAACATTCGTGTTTCTACCGTGAAGCAGTTGTGTTTATGTGTGTTATAGCGTGAATTTACAGGATACAGAGGAATAACACCTGAGTCCTGGGTATCATGCGCGAAACAGTATACTCTGTTATGTCCATGGTACTGCTCATGTCTATAGGCGACGGTTACCACTTTCCATCAGGTGGGCCGGCAGCTTGTTTGCTATTCTAAGTTGTATAAAAAAAAATTTTTATTATATTACATTATTATTTGTTTTTTTAGAACATTACGATTTTTAATAACTCAGTTAATTAATTAATATTTAAACTTTTTAAGTTTTAAATGTTGCATGTCTAATTATGGCAAAATATGGGGACTTATACCTATTGTATTTTGTAAATAAATAAATGAATAAATAAATAATAAGTTATGTATATATATTTGTATATGATAATATTTATATAATAGTGCGCCACCTACCCTTTGTCTTTTCCTCAATGTCCTCTACCCAAAGGTCGTCTGGAAGAGATTGCTTAGCGATAAGGCCGCCTTTTGTATCACTTCTCATTAATATTTTCTGTATTTGTTATTTCTCTTTTTACTTGGTGCAATGAAGTGTAAATAAATAAATAAGTTAATAGTGCATACCCTTAAGTTGCATCAAACACGCGTCGCCTATTCTCAAACATTGAAGAAAAATGCAGTTACAACGGTAAACGGTCAATATATAACGATTATTACACAACACACGTCATATACCGTTACATTGCTCGTACCAAGTTATATTTTAACTTCAACTCGCCGCTAAGTTAATGATCTCCAAAAATCTGGTTATTTTTATGTTATACTTAACTGACTTTGAAACTTTTTAAATAACAAACAATTTAAGATTAATTTTTTTGATTTATTTAATACTTTATTGTACACATTAGTTATAAAAATATGACAGAGGTAATCAAATGTACAAAGGCGAGCTTAACTCTGATAGAGTTCTTTTCCAGCAACGCCCAAAGTGGAAAGGAGCATCAACGTCAACGGGTAGAGCGGTGTACAATTTTTAAAGAGCCAAAATTAAGTTAATTACATTTTATTTTATCGTACAAAAAGATTTTGTTGCACAATAAAAAAACTTAGTTATGCGATCCTGTTTTCAATCAAATTAACGACTTAAAATAAGTTATTATGACTCAATGATCTATATACTAGTTTATTAATACGTGAAGCAAAAATATATATATATATATATATATATATATATATATATATATATATATATATATATATATATATATATATATATATATTAATTTATGTACATAAAATACATTAAAACAATAAAAAAAAATTACACACACTACCATGTTTTTTTTTGATGGGTAAAAATGGTATGGTAACCCCGCCTGCGCTAAAGGGATACACCGGCGGGGCAACAGTGAAGAATGATAGGTGAAGATGAAGTAGGTCAGTTAGCCCATCGTGACGAATTCAACAAGAATTGTTCACGATGGTTTCCAGGGGGAGAGGAACCACGTGGAGGTCGACCTAATAAGGCATATTACTAGCAATGGGGCTGTCAAACTCCATTGCTAACAATCCCTTTCCCCCCCGTACTACCATGTACTTGTCACACACACGCATATATACTTTTTTGTTTATTGTTAAAGTCTGCAGTCAAATTGAGAATAGATTAATATCGTTTGCTTTTAATATATTAAATGTCAAACATAACCATAATAAATTCATTTATTACAATATATGTTATGGTCGAATTTCGACCACTGGGCGACCAGTATTTATTATTATTAGCGCAGTTAGGCTCTCTAATTACACATAAGCCTTTCCACTTTGCGTGTTGCTGAAAGAGAACTCTACTAGAGTTAAGCTCGCCTTTGTACATTTGATTACCTCTGTCATATTCTTATAACTGGTGTGTACAATGAAGAATTAAATAAATAAATAAATAAGCCAATTAAAATTAAATTAAAAACACACTACGTCTAGTATAATAGTCTTTAACAATAGAAACTTATAATTTAAATTAATTATTGTCGAATTGCGACCTCTAATAACTATTGTCTATTACATATACGTACAGTATACGCTTCCCCCTGGGGGGTTCTGGCAGTAGTTGCTACGCTTACCAGGGGAAGACTTTATACAAAAGTCGTTTGCTTGAGCACCTCTGTCCCATTCGTGTTTCTACCGTGAAGCAGTTGTGTTTGCATGGCTGTGTTTCAGTTTGAAGGGTGGGATATGTCGTGGATTTACTGGGTACACAGGAATAACACCTGAGTCCTCAGGAATGGCAACGCATGGGGGGTATCATGGGCGAAACAGTATACTCTGTTATGTCCATGGTACTGCTCATGTCTATATAGGCGACGGTTACCACTTTCCATCAGGTGGGCCGGCAGCTTGTTTGCCATTCTAAGTCGTATAAAAAAAATATAAATAAATTAAATGTATGGATCAATGCACATACAATAAATTCAAACGCGGTTTCCTCATTAGTAGAAAGTAAAATTTGCACGAACAATCTCGTTTGCATACGAGTAACACTTCCTAGTGGGTAATGAGTTAACTATATAATGTTATAGTTAAGTATTTATTTATTTATAGCAAGGCAACAGATTACAAATTAACACATTTATAAAATAAATATTACAAAAAAACGGCATTAAATTTTCACTCCAATAACTGCTCTGCATAACATTCGATATTGGGGGGAAAGAGATTGTTAGTAATGGAGACTGAGAATCCCATTACTAGCAATATACCCAACCAGGTCGACCTCCTTGCGGTTCTGCCTGGAAACTATCATGGTTAATTCCTGATGAATTCATCATGATGGGCTAACTGGCCTGTATTCATTCTCATCTATCACCCTTCACTGGTGCTCCGCCAGCGTACCCCATTAACGCAGACGGGGTTACGATACCATTTTTATCCATAAAAAAAAACATTTGATATTATATACATTAAAAGAATGACGGCTATAAATTTAAAGTAACAAATTGGCAGCCTGTAACATTGCAAGGATCGTTGGAAAATATCAAGGTCCTTGCATATATATAGCTAACTACTATAGTTTTTTTTTTTTAATGGATGATAATGGAATGGTAACCCCACCCGCGCTATCAGTATACACCGGCGGGGCACCAGTGAAGGATGATAGGTAAGGATGAAGCAGGTCAGTTGGCCCATCGTGACGAATTCAATAATAAATCAATGACTATGGTTTCCAGGGGGAATCGCGTGGAGGTCGACCCGATAGAGTATATTATTAGCAATGGGATTGCTTATCTCCATTACTAACAATCTCTTCTCCCCCCAACTATATATAGTTGACTACGCAAGAAAGTGGGGGGGGGGACAGGGATAGTCAATAATAACTATATTGCTAGCAATGGGTTCTAACAGCCCCATTGCTAGCAATATACCTTATCAGGTTGACCTCCACATGGTCTCCCCTGGAAACCGTCATGTCATGTATTTATCACGATGAGCTAACTGGCCTGTTTTCATTCTCACCTATCATATCTCGTCTATCATTGATTTAATCTATTTTTACGCATATTTATAAAAAAAAATAGCAATCTACACTCCCTCTCTATGTAAACTATAAGTGTACCAAATTCCGTACTCTTCCTGCATCTGCGCAATTTCGTAAAAAAAAATGGATTTTTTTATACAACTTAGAATGGCAAACAAGCTGACGGCCCACCTGATGGAAAGTGGTAACCGTCGCCCATAGACATGAGCAGTACCGTGGACATAACAGAGTATACTGTTTCAAAAAAATTTTGGGGCGGTCACCCTTATCATTGAGGGGTATAAAAAATAGATGTTGGCCGATTCTCAGACCTACCGAATATGCACACAAAATTTCATAAAAATCGGTAAAGCCGTTTTGGAGGAGTTTGGTAACAAACACCGTGACACGAGAATTTTATATATAAGATAAAAGATAAAACTATATAAAAAAATCATATTGAATTGAATACCTTCCCCTTTTTCGATGTCGGTTGAAAAAGGGCAGTTCGACCTTCACAGTTCATTGCACTGGTCGTTTGGTCGCGTCAAAAATGACGCAGTGTTTCAAATCGCATTATGAGTTGTGTTTTTGTTACCATCTCGATGGAATCTTGTTTTTTTTTTTTTATTGGGAGACTGTAATAGATGTTCGATTGAATGGAATCGTGATTGTGATGGAATTCTTTAGAGTTAAATAAAACAGGTCTAATACGAGTTGGACTCACAAGCTGACGGTTCCGTACTTGGAATAAAGCGTGAATAGATTTTGGTTTTATTTAGATGATTTTAAATTAGATTTTAGGGAGACTTTGTACAAAAGTCGATTGCTTGGGTACCTCTGTCCCATTCGCGTTTCAACCGTGAAGCAGTTGTGTTTGCATGGCTGTGTTTCGGTTTGAAGGGTGGGATATGGCGTGAATTTACTGGGTACAGAGGAATAACACCTGAGTCCTCATAAATAGCAACGCATGGGGGGTATCATGGGCGAAACAGTATACTCTGTTATGTCCATGCTACTGCTCATGTATATAGGCGACGGTTACCACTTTCCATCAGGTGGGCCGTCAGCTTGTTTGCCATTCTAAGGTGTATAAAAAAAAAAAGAACAATATAAGAATTACTAATAGATTGTTTTCGAAAGATTATTTAAACATATTATCCATTGTATTTATTATTGTCTATGGTAAACAAAGAGTGTTATCACTTTCTATCAAATGTGTGTACTGTCTGTTTGCCATAGTGATAAAAAAAAACAAAACACCCATAAGAAATTATTGGCGACTCAGCTTGTCCAATATTTTACAGACAAGTAATTATAGATGTCTCGGTAAGTGATGGATGTGCGTAGCTTTTTAGAGGTCCGAGGAAAATATAAACGAAAAACATAAAATGGTAAACGAGCTAATGGCCCACCTGATGGTAAGTGGTAACTGTCGTATATTTTCAACCGATATTAAAAAGAAGCAGTTTCTCAATTCGGTTGATTTTTTTTTAATGTTTGTTACCTCACAACTCCGTCTGTACTAAACCGATTCGGAGAATTCTTTTTTTTTCATTTGAAAGGACTTTTTTAACTGATTGGTATCGTAAAACATTTATCAAAATCGGTTCAGCAATTAAAAAGGCATACTATCCCTGATATATAGCCGTGTGGTCCCAGCATAGAATAGGCCACCCCTTCCTTTACCGTGGGTGTCGTAAGAGCCGACTAAGGAGAGCGAGGGATGGGCAACAGTGTCCCTCTTTAAACATCTCTAAAGCCTGACTGCGGTTGCCAATACGCCTGCCAAGCGTGGCAATTAGTAACAAAACCCCCCAAGGGGGAGGCTTATGTTCAGCAGTGGACAGTTAAAGGGTGATATGATGATGATGATAATCCCTGAGTGCTACTTTTTATTTTGGTAATAGTACATTACTGCAGCGGCCAGCAACTGAGGCATTGATGGACGAACGTGCAAATGTGGGCTGAGGCGCAGCCGAGGTACACATACGTGAGTCTATCAATGCCTAGTTGTGGCCAAGGCTTGTATAGTACTTTTCTCAAACAATGCGCGGAAATCAAAAACATAATTTTACTTTTTAAGTTCAATGACGAATAACGAACAGTAATAATTTTTCACGCGCCATAATGTTCCTTTATTTTTTTTTTTTCAATAAACAGCTTTCTATTTGCAAGCCAGTTCGAAATTTAAATAAAACCTTTTATTAGTTACATCCTTGGTAACCATGTTTCGAAGTAAAAGGCCATTCCATTTTTAAATTACAGGACAGATATGAGTTTACATAGTAATTTATCTGGCCGCAAAACACGACAGATATGGATTTTAATACAACTTTTGCCGGCCGCTGCCCGCATGTATCTTGGCAAGTACAGCAATTTTGATTTATCTCGAAGAAGATTGTCAAAATAAAGCTCACATTTCCAAGCATGTTTGAAAAAATATATATTTTCAATAATTAATCACGATAAATGTAATTGAAGTCGACAAAAATTCTATAATATGGCATGCGCTACGTGAACGGTTTGAAATAAAGGAACAAAATCCACAGCAAAATAATTACTTACTTTTAGTTTTACAAAAAAAAGTCTACTGCACCATACTACAAATATAACTATAATAGGTTTAATATCTCAGTCAAAGAAGTGTTTTTTTTTATGTTAAAATTAAAATAAATTTGGATCCAAACTTAAGATAGAGGTTTCACGTATACAGATTAGTTAGATAAAGTAATTTTATTTCATACGGAACCTTCGGCATTTGAATCAAGTCGCACCTGACCGGTTTAATTTTTAATATAAAAATCTATTACAAATGACAGTTGATGATAGTAAAAGAACAATGAATTATCGAGTGAACACTCGCTCCAAAAATTAATGATCTATTTTAAAATGCGATAGCTGTCAATTTGTATGAAAGCGGATGTTAGCAGGAGTAGTGTTAAGTGAGGGCAAAGGTCGCGTGGAAAGTTATTGAATCAGTTAACCGACCTCAAAGAAGGAGGTGGTACTCAATTCGGTGATTTTTATCCGATATGGCTGTTTCTTTTTTTTATGTAATTGTTGTTGGCCGCAGATGGTTTTTACAACTTCACCGAACGCGTGTAAGCACGGGCGAGTGCAGATGGCACTCCAAATCCTCTCGCGGGAGCGACAGAGGTGTCAGCTCTTTCTAATGGACTGCGGCGTGCGCCCGAGGGTGGGAGGGCTCAAACCTCGGCTGGGCTTCGGCCCCCGTCAGGGACTAATCGGTGGATCATTACGGGGGAACGAGGAGACGCCGCGGACGGCGCACTTTCAGGCGTGTAACGAATGTTCCGCGAACGCGAACCGGGTTTAAGGAGTCTTCGCCCCCGCCGGCGGGGACGGTGCATGCGGTGTGTGCGTGTGTGTGTCGTCTGCGGGCCCTAGGGACGAGAGTTCCGCAGTAGGTGGTGGAGACGCGTTTGCCTCTGTTATGGAATCGTCGGGGTCTAATAGTGTGTGCCTCGGCCGACGACGTCTGAATGTGACGCTCTCTCTGGGGGTGTACGAGCCCGCCTTGACTACCAGCGGGTTCAGATGGGATTCAGTCGCAGCGAAGTAGCGTCGAGACGCTTCCTTCATATAAGTCCCGGCACAGAATGGGCCACCCCTTCCTTTCCCGTGGGTGTCGTAAGAGGCGACCAAGGGAGAGCGAGGGATGGGCAGCAGCGTCACACTAATCACTTCATTATTTATTACCTACTATTATTACTACGTGATTATTATTACGAGATCGTCAAAATTGTGTTCTCATTTATTTAATGTGTTCTCATGTACATTATATGTATGTAACTAACCGATATAGCCCGAAGGATAAGCAAGCTGAAGTGGCAATGGGCCGATCACATAGCTCAAAGAACCGACAACCGATGGGGAAGAAAGGTTCTTGATTGACGACCCCGTAAGGGCAAAACCAGTATAGGACGACTCCCCACTAGATGGAGTGACGACCTCAAATGCATTGCAGGGAGTCAGCGGATACAGGTGGCTCAGGACCGTTCCTTATGGCAGTCTATGGGGGAGGCTTATGTCCAGCAGTGGACGGATTGGACGGCACACATACTCGCACACGAACACACGCGCGCGCACACACACACACGCACACACACGAACGCACACACACACAACTTCCAGATTAAATTATAATTAATTATCTCTTCCTATAAATTATATTTATTACATTGAATTCACTTATTATATTACAAGTGTTTAGTAAGTAACCCTGCGGAGTGAGGTCCTGGTGAGCTGTAATACAGGTATTCTTATACCTATCTTAGGCACCAGTCTCTCACAGTTATATTTATAATTTGATTAATATAAACATGTCTCATTGTATTTCACTGTAATTAATTGTGAAGAGAAAATAAATCTATTTATTATTATTATTTTTTTAAATTTTACTATAATTCTCATCTCCCCTCTTAAGGAGAGGAGATGGCAACTAACCCCCGGCAGAAGCACAGTCGGCCGGGGTTCAGGGCCCCAGGGAGAGAAACCGGCGTACAATGCGGGCAGAATCTAAGAGCACTGCTTTCTGCATCTTTTCCGGGAGTGAGCCGCCTCGGAATCCCAACCGTCTGAGATGTTGTTCCAGACTGGTTGGGATAAGACCGTTCACCGACATAACGATTGGGATGATTTCGGTAGATGTCACCCCCCACATTTCGATCACCTCGTGAGCCAGGTCGAAATATTTTCTCTACTTCTCGGTTTCGGCTTCCACGAGGTTCTCGTCATGCGGTATGGTGACATCCACCAAAAACACCCTTATTTATTATTATTATTATTATTATTATTGGACGAATAATGGCTGAAATGGTGATGATGAAACAATTATTTTTTTTTCATCTTTATACGTATTAGTACAAACCCTAAAGCAGTTGTGTTTGCATGGTTGTGTTTCTATTTGAAGGGTAATATATGGCTGTGAATTTACAGGGTACACAGGAATAACACCTGAGTCCTCAGGAATGGCAACGCATGGGGGGTATCATGGGCGAAACAGTATACTCTGTTATGTCCATGCTACTGCTCATGTATATAGGCGACGGTTACCACTTTCCATCAGGTGGGCCGTCAGCTTGTTTGCCATTCTAAGTTACATAAAAAAAAAGTAAGGATTATGCGACGCGGAATGCTTTACCTTATCAGAGTTTAAAACCTGGTGATTAGATAAAAGCTATCAAGCTAGAAACAACTTGGTTACATAGTTTTAAAGGTGCAGTAGGAAATAACTGCATAATTTCATTGCATAACACTGTCATTAGTACAGGTTAGTTAGTTAATACTTAACATGGGAATTCGGGGGGAAAGGGATTGTTAGTACTGGAGACTGAGAATCCCATTGCTAGCAACATACCCAACCAGGTCGACCTCCTCGCGGTTCCCCCTGGAAACTATCATGGTTATAATTCCTGATGAATTCATCATGATGGGCTAATTGGCCTGTTTTCATTCTCATCTATCACCCTTCACTGGTGCTCCGCCAGCGTATCCCATTAGCGCGGGCGGGATCACCATAGCATTTTCACCCATCAAAAAAAATGGGAATTCAAAAGATTTTTATAATAAATAACACTAAGCTGAAATGAAATATATTTATTTTTCAACCGACTTCAAAAATTAGAATTCTCAATTCGGTTGAATTTTTTTTTTATTTGTATTGTACCAGTCGTTAATTGACCACTGTTGAACATAGCCTCCCTTATAAGGGGGTTTTTGCTAACAGTTGCCACGCTAGGTAGGCTGATTGGCAACCGCAATTTGGGTTTTTCCTCCACTATAAGCTTAGTCGTCTCTTACGACACCCACGGGAAAGGAAGGGTTGGCGCATTTTATAATCTTACTTATTGGCCTCATAGGAATTGTATAAAAATCGGTTTAATAATTGAATTTAAAATTTAAAATAACTGAACTTGCCATATTTAGTTTATTTATTTATTCTTTATTGTACACAAAAATTTACAAAAATATAATATATATAAAATAAAGATGCACAACAGACGAGCTTAACTCTGTAAGAGTTCTCTTCCAGCAAACCCTGAGTGGAAAGGAGCATTAATTACTAGCGGGCAGTGTGCGTACAATAATAGAAGGAAACAGTATAGATGTTTCTATTAAAAAATAATAAATATGTTGACATATATAAGTAACTCATACAATTAAAATCAAAATAAATAAATAGTTTCGTACTTTATATGCAATATAACTTTAAATTAATCATTAAATACTATTAAAAAACAGACAGAGATAGATATAATCGTGCCTATAGTCATGTGATTACACCGCCCATAAAATGGGCCACCACTTCCTTTTCGTGGATGCTGTAAGAAGCGACTAAAGGAACTAAACAGTCGAGGAGCGGACAGCAGCGTCCCTCTTAAAACATCACTAAAGCCTGACTGCAGTTGCCAATCTGCCTGCCAAGTCTGGCAACTACTGTAATACCCCCGAAGGTAAGGCTTATGTTCAGCATTGAACAAATATATTCTACCCAAACAATGTACACCCAACAAATTTGCCGTATTAACAAGATTCTATATACATTGTATTATTCAGACGGTACTAATGTTTTTAAAATGACCCATAATCATATTCATAAACGGTGAAAACATATTTAATGCAGGTCACAATACTGACTCACAAAATCGGCTAAAACTGAGCAAAACACGCGGCCAACTTTCTAGAGACCACTTTCCGTGTTGCGCAACCAAACAGAGATGGTAGCCGGTCGTTTTGCCTTCTCAAAATGTTGTCGATGTAATAATGATGTAATGACGCACGGCCTCATTTCGATCGGTGATAACAGCGCGGCCGTTCGATTTTTAAATTTCTGATTTCCCTTTGACATTGACCTGTCAGCTGTCAGATTAAATGTCAACATGACATATTTAAAAACGTAAGGATGGCTGTATAGGCAATTGATTTGACTTCCTTAAATTAAACCATTACTTTATTTATAAATGTAAAGGTGTGCGTATTTGTTATCTTTTAGCGCCGTCACAAATTATTTAATCACCGTGAAATTTAATATACAGTCACTATAAACTTTTTATTCCAGTCGTAAACAAAAGCTAATATAGAATAAAAAATACATATAGTTTAGAGGAGATTTTTTGGCGGCATCTTCTTAAGATGTATTGAAAATATGCCGTCGTTTCGATCTATGATAACAATTCAAATCTTTGATTTTTAAATTTTCGATTTTTTTTGTTTTTATATATTTGAATAAGTGGCTGTGTGGGTATTGTTTGCCTTTCCTGAACAGATCGACGAAACCAAATACTACCAAGAGGTTTTTTTTTTTTTTTAACAGGCATTTTCAATGCTCTCATTTTGATCGAGAATACAACAATATAACGTATATCTACTCCAATTTTAAATTTGTAAATTCTTTTGACATTGACCAGTCACATGAAATGTCATCATGACATCTAGTTATTTGAAAAATAAGTGCATATGTATATTATCTTTATCTCTCTCAAAATGATTTAAAAACCAAAACGACATAGTTTTTAGTGATAAGACAAGGTCGTTCGTTGGTTTCTCTGTGTGATCGTATTTATTGTAATTTCTACGAAATTTTTGACTTCGACTTTCGGTAGGAGTAATAGATACAGCGTGGAGCTGTCAATTTTTAAATTTAAGATTCCATTTTGACACTGATCTGTCAGATTAAATGTCAACATGACATTGCTATTTAATATGTGGTCCGTTGTTGTGAGGACAGCTGTATGGGCCTTCGTGCATCATAAAGGTAGTCTAACTTTTATCACTAGATGGTGACACCCTGACACGAGCACTAGAGAAAAGAAAGGATTGTTAATAAACGAGACCAATGGTCAGATTGCTTTTTTAATGGGTGGAGATGAAAAGGCATGCTGCGCTATCGATTTACACTGATGGTATGGTAGGTGAAAATTAAATCTGGTCAGTTGATCCATCGTGACGCTATCGATTTCGTGCTTTCGTGATTGCTAGCAATACTCTATAAGGTCGACCTCTCGGATCAGGTTAATTCTTGTGGAATTCATCACTATGGATAAACTGACTTGTTTTCATCCTCACTTATCATCTCTCGCTAATACCCCTTGTATGTACATATACCGATAGTACAGGCAGGATTACAATTCAACTATTATCCCATTAAAAAATACACTAATACTAGAAGTACTTATACGTTATCATCCCATCATCCCATGCCATCAGCCATTAACTGCCCACTGTTGAACATAGGTCTCCCCCTTGAGGGGTTTGTCAGTTGCCACGCTTAGTAGATAGGCTCGCAACCGCTTGTTAAAGCTTGTTTACGCTGCTTACCATCCCTCGACTATTAAGTTCCCTTAATCGCCTCTTACGACACCCACGAGAATAGAATGGGTAGTCCATTCTATGCCGGAACCACACGGCATATATTTATACATATAAAGCAAATACAGTTCGTCTGTACGTAACATTGAATTTATTTTCACATATAAACAAACAACACTTTCCCATGAACAATACCAAATTCCCACCGCTTATCGTTTTTTGCTCGATCAGTGAAACTAGCATTTTCACCCGGCGCTCGTCGCCGTCTCTCCCACGGCTCTGGCTCGTAGAAATTATGGCGTATTGTATGTTTTTTTTTTACATAACCATGACCGTATATATTTTAATTGTTTACAATTATTTGTATGGGAAATTCTCTTGTAGTTATACCATTATTTTTAACTGTTACAGCATCCTTACGATCCTTAATAACATTATGGATGTGAAAGCGAGTTTGTTGG
Source organism: Galleria mellonella (assembly GCF_026898425.1). Taxonomy (NCBI): domain Eukaryota; kingdom Metazoa; phylum Arthropoda; class Insecta; order Lepidoptera; family Pyralidae; genus Galleria; species Galleria mellonella. The sequence goes on from NW_026442097.1 coordinate 2,332,829, forward strand.
TTTATTTGTTTTTTTTTTTATGGATGACAATGGAATGGTAACGCCGCCTGCGCTATCGATATACGTAGATGGGGTACTAGCGAGAGATGATAGGATTTTTTTGATGGATGAAAATGGAATGGTAACCCCACTTGTGCTAACAGGATACGCTGGCGAAACATTATGTAACTTTTTTTATGTAGGTATTTTTCTTTCTTTTTTTTGTGTATGTATCTATATCTATATACGTGTTGTATGTAATTCAAATAAATTATATATCTGTCTATCTAAAGGGGGGGGGGGGGGGGGGGTAAATAGGTTTTTTCAGGGCAACGCATGCGTAATACCTCTGCTATTGCAGGTGTTAATAGGCTACGGTAACCACTTACCATCAGGTGGCCCGTATGCTTGTTTGCCTCCTCAGTAGTATAAAAAAATCTGTCTACACTCTGGCGAAATACCAGTGAAGATTGATAGATGAGAATGAAAAGGCAGCTCAGTTGACCCATCGTGATGAGTACACCTGAAATTCAGCGTGATGGTTTCCAGGAGGGACCATGTGAGGATCGACCTGACAGGGGGTATTGCTAGCAATGGAACTAGTAGTCCGCATTACTAACAATCCCTTCCCCCCTCCCATTCCTAATTAAAAATTGTACAATTATGATCCACCAATAAATCAAGTTCAATATTGACAATATGAGTTATTTCGATTTAAAAACTAAACTCCTGAACCGATTTTGATAAAATTTCTAGGGGACTAATCTGTAAATATATCCTTTCATATGAATAAAGCATTTTTCGAATCGGTTCATAACTGATGGAGTTATGAGACGACAAACATAAGAAAATACAACTGCTTTGAAAACCACCTTTTTTTAAACCTTCTTTGCATAATTTTTTAATTGGTGAAATAAATCAAAGTGATATAATTCATATTCAAAATTAAAGGAAAATAATAAAAAAAAAATTTGACAGCTATGTTTTTTTTTTCTGCAATGGACATTAAAAAGGACGATAAACTTAAAGTAAACTTGTTTTTTTATATAATTTTTTGGCATTCAATGTTATGATGGAAATTTCTACCATTATGCAAAGAAGGGTTTTTTTTTATAGGTGATAATGAAATAGTAACCCCACCCGCGCTATTGGTTTACGCTGATAGGGCACCAGTGAAGGATGATAGACGAGGATGAAACAGGTCAGTTAGCCCATCGTGACGAATTCAACGATAATTGTTCATGATGGTTTCCAGGGGGAACTACGCGGAGGTTGACCTGATAGGGCATATTGCTAGCAATGGGGCTGTCAAACTCCATTGCTAACAATCCCTTCCCCCCTGCAGCAGAAGGATTAAATCGGTCGAAAAATTTATTACAGCAAATAAAACTAATATCTTAAAGTATTTACTCAACAAACTACTGCCTTTTTTGTATTATTATTGTAAAATAGTTTCACCAGGTACACGTAAGATTGCTATTTTTGGCTGTCACCTTATAAAGAAGAGATTTCATGTGAGTTTTAGGTTAAAACGTTGCTTATTGATTGGTCACTGCGTAATCCACTAATGTGTTTAGCAAGCAATGCCCATATATTTTACAACTAACTGGGTCGACATATTGCTTTTAAATATTTAATATTTGGACACAGGGGGGAAAGGGATTGTTAGTAATGGGGTCTAATAGCCCCGATGCTAGCAATATACCCTATCAGGTCAACCTCCACGCCGTTCCCCCTGGAAACCATCATGGTTAATTCTTGTCGAATTCATCACGGTGGGCCAACTGACCTGCATTCATGTCCCACTGGTGCCCCGCCAGCGTATACCGTTAGCGCAGGCGGGGTTACCATTTCATTACCATCCATTGGACCTCAAATAATAATAACAAAAAGGCTAAAAATATGTTATATTTGTGAAATGAAATCTTAATTTATTATCTATATGAATTAATTAAATTCTTTCGCAACAGATTATACCAAACTCTGTCACAAACTAAAAACAAGGAATTATCAAAATTAAAAACTAAAAGTCTATAATCTTTGGTCACTACTCTGTACACATGCCGTTCCGTTCTACGCATCATCTGATACGTATCTATCTAAACATCGCTGTCAATGTATAAAAGTAAACGTCGCATTTATTGAGGAGGTCCAATTATACTTTCATTTGCATGATGTATGCACGCAAAATACGAGTAAAAATTGAGAGTTGCGTGTTACGTATCTGGCACTTTGTGCTTTGCGTCATTCGCAATAGAGTCGCGGATTGTGTGAACTGACACACTTGTTTTCTTTAATAAAGACTTTATGCTATTTTTTATAAAGTTGATAATCGTGTGACAGTGTTCACTCTTTGTTTATACTTTCGTTACCTTTCCTCTGATGTTTGTATGTGTGTGTATTAATTAAAATTGTTTGTTTTACGGAAAGAAAAGACAAATTAATGGAATTATTTACTCATTTCACGACAGTTCATATTTTAATTTATTCTTTATTGGACCGGTTAAGGAATAATAAATAAATATATGATCATACAATCATCGTCATATCAGCGGTTAACTGCCCACTGCTGAGCATAGGTCTCCCCCTTAGGGAGTTTTGCCAGAATTGGCAACTGCAGTTAAGATTTGGTGATATTAGAAGAGACACTACTGGTCATCTTTCGACCATTAAATTCCCTTAGTCGCCTCTTACGACACCAACGGGAAAGGATAGGTTTTTGTTCAAATTATTCACTCAAAATATGAGTAGAATTAGGGGTGGTAATATATATATAATATATATATATATATATATATATATATATATATAGTTGCATTATCTGTATACTGGAACAATAACTAATACAGACTTTTAACATATTGGAGTGGTGGAGTAACAAAAACAATAATCCAAGCATTTCTTGAACGTCTTAAACATGCGTCGTCGTCGTATTACTCTCCCACCATCTTCCTTTTTCTCCCTATCTCCCTTCCACACACGTCCTTCTCTCTCTCTCTCTCTCTCTCTCTCTCTCTCTCTCTCTCTCTCTCTCTCACTCATTCTATTTCGTAACTATTCACATCTCTCATACTATCTCGCTTCTACACGTCATACTCACTTACCTACCTTACTTATGTATTTTATCTCACACCCACATATGTATATACATATATATACACATATATATATACTACCAACACCCTACCAACACCGATCCACGCAGTAAGATTGTAAATCTAGCGTATTCGGAACATCGCGTTCTGAATTCAAATATTTTCATTTACCAGAGGGAGACTTTGTACAAAAGTCGTTTGCTTAGACACCTCTGTCTCATTAGTGTTTCTAGCGTGACGCAGTTGTGTTTGCATGGTTGTGTTTCGTTTTGAAGGGTGGGATATGGCGTGAATTTACTGGGTACAGAGGAATAACACCTGAGTACTCAGGAATGGCAACGCATGGGTGGTATCATGGGCGAAACAGTATACTCTGTTATGTCCATAGTGCTACTCATGTCTATAGGCGACGGTTACCACTTTCCATCAGGTGGGCCGTCAGCTTGTTTGCCATTCTAAGTTCCATAAAAAACAATTAATTTTTACCCGTGACTTCGTCCACGTAATCGGGATATGTTTACTGAAATAAAATATGCCAAAACCCACCTTACAGGGGAGCCCTATGTTCAACAGTGGACAGTTAACGGCTGATATGACGATACGATACCACATGTGTCACAGTATATACTGTGACGCCCAAGAGGCTGTTCACATATCTAGCTGACGGTTACCACTTTTCATCAGGTAGGCGATCTGTTTATTTGCTATTTGCAATAGAGAGAGAGAGAGAAAACCCCGTCTCTTTTATAATTTTATTATAATTAGATTCATTTGTATATTATTGACCTGAATATTTTTAATTAAAATGATTTAGCCGACTGCGGAAGTAAAAGAGGCTAATGCTCTTGTTATGTATGTTTTTTTTCTGTTTAGAATGTAAACTGATTAATTATGTTTAATAAGTAGATCACTTGATTAAGTAAGTTATAAATAAGTAATTTTGATTAAAAAAACAAGATTTTACAGTCAAAAATCGAACTTAATTGTTCGGCAAATTCGGGTATTTTTTTTATGGGTGAAAATGGTATGGTAACCCCGCCTGCGCTAACGGGATACGCTGGCGGAGCACCAGTGAAGGGCGATAGATGAGAATGAAAACAGGCCAGTTGGCCCATCATGATGAATTCAAAAAGAATTGTTCACGACGGTTTCCAGGGGGAACCACGTGGATGTCGACCTAATAGGGCATATTGCTAGCAATGGGACTTTAATTCACCTAGAAATTAATCACGATGACCTATGGGAAAAAGGGATTGTTGGTAATGGAGACTGAGAATCCCATTGCTAGCAATATACCCAACCAGGTCGACCTCCTCGCGGTTCTCCCTGGAAACGATCATGGTTAATTCCTGATGAATTCATCATGATGGGCTAACTGGCCTGTTTTCATTCTCATCTATCACCCTTCACTGGTGCTCCGCCAGCGTATCCCGTTAGCGCAGGCGGGGTTACCATACCATTTTCACCCATCAAAAAAAACTCGCATACCACACTCATGGGTAAAAATAAATTAACCAATACGCAAATACATTCCTTGACCCTTCGCAATCAACCATGTCTGATGAGTGTCTACTTATTAAAAAAACACAATGACCTTACAAGCGTGCTCATAATTATATACATACTAGCGACCCGCCCCGGCTTCGCACAGGTGCAGCATTGTATTGTATTGTAAAATCTTTATTGTACATAATTCAAATTAAACACTGATAAATGATTTAATATACAATGGCGGACTTATCTCATAAAGGGATCTCTTACAGTCAACCTTTGAGAAGCTGAAAGAAAACTGTAGAATGTATAAGGGTAATAACCGTACAATTAAAGATAAACTAAATAATACCCAGTAAAAAAATTTAATATATAATATAATAAAAACAGCTCTATATTTATTTATTTATATATTTATTTATTTGAAAATTACTCACCACACTTACAGTTTCCCAAAACGTGTAGTGAGCCATATGTTTATTTTACAAACTTACAAATTTTGTACAACATTTTAAAAATATATCCATTTTGTCATTAAATAAAAAAAATTATGTTTGTCAAACACAAGGCATGCTGTGGTTGTCTTTAAATGTAAGAACAGTTAGATCTAATCTACCAGTGTATTGTATTGAAATGTTTAGCTGTATCTTATGTTGGTAATCCTATAAATAAATAAATAAATATTAGGAGTACAAATAAGTTTCCGCCGTTTTTTAACACAAATTAAATATTTATTATAGAAGAACGGTAATATAGATTTATATAAAATATTGCCCATCACTTGCAACCACTTTTTCCCATCTCTCAGGCAGCATTCGAATTCCACGTCTGAAGAACTCCTTGTCTTTTGAGGCTATCCACGAATCAACCCAATTTTTGGTATCCTCATAAGATGTAAACCGCTGCGTCGTCAGAGCATGTGCCATGGACCGAAACAGGTGATAATCGGACGGTGCAATGTCTGGTGAATACGGCGGGTGGGGTAACACTTCCCAATCAAGTGTTTCCAAGTACTTTTTTACGGGAGCCGCAACATGTGGACGAGCATTGTCATGCAGAAGAATAATTTTTTCGTGTCTAGAATAGTATTGAGGGCGTTTTTCTTTCAGAGCTCGGCTCAATCTCATCAATTGTGTTCGATAGAGGGCTCCAGTAATTGTTTCGCTCGGATTAAGCAACTCATAATACACTACACCTAGCTGATCCCAACAAATACACAGCATAAGTTTTTTTCCGTGAATATTCGGTTTTGCTGTTGATGTTGACGCGTGGCCAGGTAATCCCCATGATTTTTTTCTTTTTGGATTGTCATAATGTATCCACTTCTCATCACCAGTTACGATACGATGTAAAAAACCCTTTTTTTTATGTCTAGCTAGCAGCATTTCACTTAAGCATAATCGGCGTTCAATATCTCTCGGCTTTAATTCGTACGGAACCCAATTTCCTTGTTTATGAATCATTCCTAATGATTTTAAACGATGTGAGACTGCTTGCTGAGTGACTTCTGATGTTAGAGCAAGTTCTTTTTGTGTTTGAGATGAATCCTCCTCCAATAATTCCTCCAATTCTGCATCCTCGTAAATTTTTGGCCTTCCACTGCGATCTTTGTCTTCTACGTCGAAATCACCGTTTTTAAACTTTTGAAACCACTCTCGACACGTTCTCTCACTCAAAGCACCCTCACCATATGCTTCTACGAGCAATTGATGCGCCTTAGCAGCAGATTTCTTTAAATTAAAGAAGTAAATTAATATTTCCCGCAAATGACGCTTATTTGGCTCAAATTTTGACATTTTCAAGTTATAAAAATTATATTTTACCAATATCAAATCAATAATATTAATAGGTTATGTTGGTCTTGAATGTCGAAACTATTTTTTAAGCCGGTTATCATCTGCGAAAGCTAACCGAAACTCCGTGCCGCGCCATCCACAATAAAACGGCGGAAACTTATTTGTACTCCTAATATGTCAATGTCTGACTGCTGAGCAATCAGAGATACACCTACATATGTAAATAATAAAAGTACATGAATAATAATATAACATTAATATATGTTTGTATAACTTTGAAACTGTTCGACACATTTTACACACACACAAGTACAGCGCTAATTATCTCAAAGATTTTACAATAAACGATATATTCAGACATTTTTATGTTAATTTTATTTTGTAATTAATATTTTTTTTTATACAAATTAGAATGGCAAACAAGCTGACGGCCCACCTGATGGAAAGTGGTAACCGTCGCCTATAGACATGAGCAGTGCCATGGACATAACAGAGTATATTGTTTCGCCCATGATACCCCCCATGCGTTGCCATTCCTGAGGACTCAGGTGTTATTCCTCTGTACCCTGTAAATTCACGCCATATCCCACCCTTCAAACCGAAACACAGCCATGCAAACACAACTGCTTCACGGTTGAAACACAAATGGGACAGAGGTGCCCAAGTAATTGACTTTTGTACAAAGTCTCCCCCTGGTAAATTTGGTTAAAGTCAAATATTTTTTATGTAATGTGGTCAATAAAGAATAAATAAATAAATAAACTAAACAATTTCCCGTATTTCAACAATAGCGTGTTACGTTACTAACCTTTGCGACGTAACTTGTAACTTCAACTTGAAAATGTTAGAACTTAAGTTACACAATGTCTTAACTGATTTGTGACACGCATAAAACATTAGTTACGGTGGTTAGTGGGACAAAAGGTTATCTAATAAGAAAACCTTTTATTGGTAAGTAATTTACGTGTTTTACTTAATTCAACCGAATAAATTCACTTACTTGCTTATATTGCTAAATTTTAACTCTAATATTCGTCTAACATTTGGGTACATTTCTGATATTGTAACGTTTAAGTTCTTAAAATATATTTAGTTATATATATAATTTTAACTTAAATACGAGTAATATTCTTCTACTGTTGCAATATAAGCTCAACTTAAAATTGTAATAATTTAATTAATACCCAAAAATACATTTAATTATTATATAAAAACACGAAAGCATAAAATTATTAATTATAAGTTCAAATTATACTCATGAAGAGTATAATTTGAACTTATAATATAATTTAAACCTAAATCATATTACAATTTCGACCTTAACTTGAGAATATGAATACTTTTGAAATGTTCTAACTGAACACGCATAAAGCATTCGATACGGTGGTTCGGTGGTTAGTGGGACAAAAGGTCGTTATCTAATGCCATAGTTTTGTAAAAAGAAAATTCTTTATTGGCAAATATGCCGGCATTTACCTAATTCAACTAGGTTAATTGACATAAGTGCTTGGTAATTGTGCACATACGTTATATACATTTCAAACATATAAATATAGCGATGTAGACCCCGGCATAGAATAGGCCGTCCCTTCATTTCCCGTGGGTATTATAAAAGGCGACTAAGGGACTAACAAAATTTTTCATCGTGCCTCCCACCCAATTGTTTATAATTACTCCTCTCCATCCAAAGGTTGCCTGGAAGAGATCGCTCTTAGCGATAAGGTCGCCCATTGTTTTCTCATTGTAATTATTTCTTGTAATTATTTATATTTATAATAAGTTTACTATTGTAATCTTTTGGAGGAAACAATAAAGAGTATCTATCTGTCTATTTATTTATAGTGGATGGATGGGCAGCAGCGTCCCTTTTAAAATATCACCAAAAACCAATCTGCGGTTGTGCACCCGCCTGCCAAGCGTGGCAACTACTGGCAAACCTCCCCTTATGAGAGAGGCATTCAGCAGAGTACAGTTAATGGCTGATACAACATATAAACTAGCTTTCACTTGTGACTTCGTTTGTGTGACGTATACACAACAATTAAACAGGATAAATAGTACTATTTCTTTCTCTATATACTTATATATGTATATCATATTTTATGACGATTGGTTGAACCGTAAACGCCACGAAGGCGCCAATAGGTAACAAACAAACTCACTTTCACATATATAAAATCAGTAATTATAACTTCCCGATAATCCTTATTAAAGTTACAAATGTGAAAGTGAGTTTTTTTTTTACCTTATTAACACTACAAACTCAACTAATCGTTGTGAAATTTAATACACGTTTAATATTTGGGAAAGAAAAGGATATAGGCTTTTGTTTATCCTAGACAATCAATATACGACATATTAATAGTTCGCTATCATACGGACAAAAGCGCACATAAAAAATTAGTACTGCTATAATTCTTAGTATAAAATTCTCATTAGAATGAGTCTTATACATAATTATATACTTTATACTGCGATGTATATGTCGAAGGCGCACTAAGTATATGAGTATACTCGTAAATATTTAGAAACTCACGTTATAGCCACGTTTATCGTGTTTTCGCACAAAAATACATCCATAGAATGGAATAGAGTAGAATATAAATAATCTTTATTAATTTTTTTTTATGTGAAAGTGCCTGTGAATATATATATATATATATATATATATATATATATATATATATATATATATATATATATATATATATATATATATCAGAGTTAATAATATTGTTTTCTGTTAAAAAGTCTTTAAAAACACAACATAAACTATTTTTTAAATTAAATAATAATTATTTAGGTATGTAACATAGAATATGTAATATTTTATTTGTATGTTATTTTAAATACTTCATAATTTAAAGAAATTAATTTTGAGAATTAACAAGACACTATTTCAGTAATTATATACCGAATTTCATTGTTGATCACGTCCACAGATAAATTAAATAATATGTGTAAATGCAAATAAAAAATTATTAAACTTCTACTTATATATATAATTTCAACTTAAAATATAATTAAAAGTTAAAACTACATTTAAATTTTTACTTTAATATTATTTTTAATATCTAAGCCACCACGCTCCTATTATATCATTATAACTTACATAATGACCGTTCACACTCACCTCTCTCCGCGAAAGCATCCGCATCCCCCGTACCAATATCCTGAAGTTGCTCATCAGCATCGTTCAGGCCGAAACTCTGTTCACGGAACACGACGTTGTCGAAACCACCGCCGTGAGCGTTCGTCTGCACAGAGTTCCCTGTCTCTTGGTAAGGGAAAACCACGCGCGGACTCCTAGCTTTCCATCCGCTCACTTGGTAATAACTGTTCCTTAATGCTGGCGCGAAAGGTTGGTATTCTAACCCGAAATTCGGCGCGTAAGGTCTACTGAACCGTCCATTATAATACTTCGGGTAGGAGAACGGCCGAAACCGCGGTTCGAAGAACCTCTCATTTCCGGAGGGAACGTTGTCTGGCTGACTTTTTAGTGACGATTCAGAGCCGTCGGGTGACGTGAATTCGTAGTCGGTGTCATCGAATTTAATCTTCGAACTCTTGTCTAGGGTCAAATCGATCTCACCCTTGCCGTACGGCTGCCGATTTTCGTCCTCATCTAAAAACAAAACTCTGGACTGTCGCGGTTTCTGTCTGTACACATTTTTCGGTATGAACATAATATTTTTGTATGGATTCCGATAAACACTGAGAGCATTCGACGCGTCGCCCACAACGACACATGTTGCTACCAAAAGAAACACTTTCAATCCACACTGCATGTTGGCCGGTCAGTGCACTAAAAGTTTCACTTTCATTTCACTTTTATTTTATTTTTTATATTTACATCCGACCCGTTGTCTATGGAAACTTATTTTGAATTTAGAACATTTTCGATATTTGTTTCGCTTTTATTTTTTTTATTGTTTTCTTAATTTGATTTCATTGTTTAAACGCGTGCGGTGTCGGTGGAGTGTGGTCGCGGACTGGCAACCATGGTTCTCCGCTTGGTTGTCAGTTATATAAAATAATGTATGACGCGATAGTTTATGTAACTGTGATTAGCGATAGTGCGGTTGCTTGGCAACCTTTATTTTTGGGAACTATTACTTTGTTGATATTGGGCTATTATGAAATCATATTTCAAATTAGGAGATACTTTCAAAATGCATTATAGTTTTTCTTTCTTATTTCAGTGGCACAGTGCATTTTTAAATTGTTTAAGTAGTAGTTTTATAATAATTATTAAAATGAATACAAAAAATATTGATAATTAATATATTTACTTTTATTTATTTATTTATTTACTAATTATATTATACTTCATTCCATTCCACAAAAATATATTTTATTTAATTGTCATTTTTTATTGTTTTTTTAGATAGATAGATAGATAATTTTATTTGCATTACTTACAGCACACAAATTACAACATACATATACAAAAAAAAAAGCGAGATAACATAAATGACGAAAAAATACACAAAACTTTATTATAGTATTTTTTATTGTAGTAATTGCCGTGTGGTCCAGACATAGGATGGGCCACCCCTTCCTTTCCCGTGAATGTCGTAATAGGTGACTGAGGAAACTTAATCGTTAAGAGATGAGCAGCAGCGTCCCTGTTAAACACTATTACAGCTTAACGGCAGTTGTCAAATTTAGCACTAAACATAGCAACTACTCGTATTAAAAAAAATCCCTTAACGGTCTATGTTTAGCAATGGACAGTTAATGGCTGATGTGAGTGTGTGTACAACAACGACTACAGGACTTCTTACCCTCCATACAGTGAAGGGTAAAGTAGGGGCTTCGGCTTCAACTCCGAAGGCAACAATCTCCGGGTCGCTGAGTTCAATGCCGGGCAGAACGACGTAGTTTTCTTGATATTGTATTTATTGCGGCGGTGAGTTGTGAGAAGCCTCTTCTCTCTTGCTAATATACTTGTATATATTTTTCATGTGTTTGAAAGGCAATAAGAAAAATTTATCCGGTAGATGGCGATAGGGAGGAAACATCGTTGGACGGGCCAAAGAGTGTCTTGTATAAATGTAAGTGAATTTTATACAACACGCGTTGATGTCTTTTCTATGTGAGAAACTTCGTTAAATACGACTATTGAACGTAATTCGTGTTAAACCGTTTAATTGCTAAAAATATATTTTTAATTGAATTTATTATAAATGTAGTCTACATTTTTCCCGCGACTTCGCCCTCCGGGCTGGGATATGAATATGTTCACTGACAAGGCTAAAAATATATTCAATTCATGTATAAATCGTGGATATTCAAAATAGTCCATCTATTATTTCCTTCAAGAAAAGATTAAAAATATGCTAGTGCCCCCCCCCTCCTTAATAGTTGATTAAGGAGGGGGGGTGCGGGATGGCAGCAACGTCCTTCTTAAAACATCTCTAAAGTCTAACTGCGGTAGCCAATCCGCTTGCCAAGTGTGGCAACTACTGGCAAAAAGGGGGAGGCTTATGTTTTTAAAGCTGAACTATCGCCGAGTAATAGACAATAAAATAATTCGTTTATTTCCAAAATATTAGTTCCTTACGTTTGGTCACATAGCTTGAAGAACCGACAACAGATGGTGAAGAAAAGTTCTTGAGTGACGATCCTGTACGGGCAAACGCAATGTAGGACGACCTCCCACTAGATGGACCGACAACCTCAAATCCATTGTAGGGTGTCAGTAGATGCAAGTGGCTCAGGACCGTTCCTTATAGCAGTCTATGGGGAAGGCCTATGTCCAACAGTGGACATATAATGGCTGAAATGATGATAATGATGAGAGATGCCTATGAAAATTACTATAATGTAACTCAAAATACTAAACTTTTGCCAATTATATACGCATGAACAGATGGGGCGGATCGCTATACTCGTAAACACCAAAATATTAAAAACCGCCATCTATTGACGGTTACCGGTTACTAAATAAATTGAACATTGCTAGGAACAGAATCTATATGCTCCGACGCAATTATACTACTGTCATTCTATTTCTGAGCGTTTGTTTATTAATAATACGGACAGAGGGCGCTGTATAAATGTTATTTTTAATCGATTTGAATAAGAAGATTAATAATTTAACTGCATTTTGTACGCATCTTATCTTTTTTTTATACAACACAGGGGGCAAACGAGCCGCATGGCTCACCTGATGGTAAGTGACTACCGCCGCCCATGATCACCCACAACATCAACGGCATTGCAGGTGTGATGCCGGCCTTTTAAAAGGGAATTTTGTATCTGATTAATTTTTTTTTTTATTTAATGAATAGTTTATTTCTATTTTAGTCCCATCATCACATCAGCCATTAACTGCCCACTGCTGTACTTAGGCTTCTCCTTATAGGGGATTTTGCTATTAGTTGCCACGCTTGGCAGGCGGGTTTTTCAAAGCACTTTCTCCCACGCACAACCACTCTTTAGAATCAACTTCCAGCAGCAGTATTTCCGAATCGATACGACGTCATAACCTTCAAGAAAAGAGCATATTTCTTTTTAAAAGGCCGGCAGTACCTACACCTGCAATGCCGCTGGTGTTGTGGGTGATTATGAGCGACGGTAGTCGCTTACCATCAGGTGAGCCGCATGCTCGTTTGCGAGCTGCATTATAAAAAAAAATCGACAAATAAATGTTAAACCGCTGAGTCACCGGGGTCACCGGAATATTTATCTTCATAATTGGGGTTTACGCAAGACGCGCCATGTAAATTGAGATGAACTTTCCTTGTGTATGTGTGTCTTTCACGGAAAACATTCGGAACTTGTTACCGAATCAATTTGGCGCCATATTACGCGAGACACCGGCGCCGGCGCAACGAAAGCGGTGAAATCTTATGACGTTTATTAATCGATAATGACCTTGTTTTTGGTACGGTAATCTCGAGATTTGATAAATAATATGTATTTGAAACTAGCCTTAGAGAATATAGATACCGATCCGATATCTATATATTGGTTTTCTCTGGACACTGATAGCGGAAAAAAAGGTCGTCACTAATTTCGATATTGCCCATATCGGTCGGATACCTATTTTCGAATATGTTAAAAGTCTGTTATCCGATATTATTTTCGGGATAGCAGACTTTCAACATATTTGATATTAAACCAGTATATAGACATGGAGGGAAAGGGATTGTTAGTAATGGAGACTGAGAATCCCATTGCTAGCAATATACCCAACCAGACCTCCGCGCGGTTCTCCGTGGGAACTATCATGGTTAATTCCTGATGAATTCATCATGATGGGCTAACTGGCCTGTTTTCGCTCTCATCTATCGCCCTTCACTGGTGCTCCGCCAGCGTATCCCGTTAGCGCAGGCGACACGAGTTACCATTTCATTATCATTCATTAAAAAAAAACCATAACTATATAGTTTCTTGCGGTTTACATATTCGTATTAAACCTGGCATGTTTTATTTCGGCACGCCATCTGGAAGTGGTATATTTCCAGTGGCGTAACAATAGGGTGGCAGGGCTGGCAAAATGCCCGCCTGCGCTATCGGTTTACACTGGCGGAGCACCAGTGAGGGATGATAGGTGAGGATGAAGAAGGTCAGTTAGCCCATCATGACTAATTCACCGATAAAGTAGTCACGATAGTTTCCAGGGGGAACCGCGTGGAGGTCGACCCGATGGGATATATTGATAGCAATAGGGACTAACCTCCCCACTACTAACAATCCCTTCCCCCCCCCCCTATAGTTATGGGTTAGAGAAGGACCTAAGTTACATTTTGTCCCGAACAACTAACATTACCCGGTCACGCGGACGGAGCCGCGCGTGAAAGCTAGTGGAAAATAAATTCGATTTCATATTAGACATTTGTGGGACACCCAATGCGCATGGACAGCAAATTAATACGCGCACTCGATTATTAAATTTTCCTACAATCACACGCTTCAAAACAAATGTCGCAGCGACTTGGGGCGCAGTGGTTGTGATAGCGAAACGATACCGGTTCCAGTGTTCGATCGATTCGATCCACAATCGAATCGACTCGTACTGTATTTTTTTATAATCGAATTCTATTGTTGAAATATCGATCCTATTCATTTAAATTACATTTGTTTTTTACTCGATCTATCAAAAAAGGAAGGGTAATGTTTTCTACATATGTAAAGATCTTACGCACTTATTTATAAAAAAGTTACTTCTTACAATACCTAAAAGGAAAGAAAGGGGAGAAGAAATTGTTAGTAATGAGAAGGTTAGTCCCCATTGCTGTTAATATACCTTATCAGGTCGACCTCCACGCAGTTCCTCCTAAAAACCATCGTGACTTATTTATCGTTAAATTCGTCACGATGAACTAACTAATCTGCCTTTTCATCCTCACCAATCATCCCTCACTGATGCCCCGCCAGTGTATACCGATAGAGCAGGCGGGGTTACCATTCCACTATCATCCATAAAAAAAGGAAAGGAAGGGATGGCCCATTCTATCTCGGGACCACGCGACAAATAGGTTTGTAGAATATTACAGTTTTTATGAGTAAAGAGGTTAATTTTTTTTTTTTTATTTTTTTTTTTTTATTTTCAGGTAATTACCCATATATTAACATCTTATTAACACAGTTTGAACTACAACTGTCTAAATGGTATAATTGTAGGTTTGGATAAAACCATTGAAGCAGGCATAATTTTGTATAAAAAAATTGAGTTTTTATGAATAAAATTGATATTTATTGCTTGCCTCTCCTTGAGAGATAAAACCTTTAATACTCTTGTAAGGAAAAATCGCTAGGTACAGCTATAAGGTGTAAAACAACATATGTCAATTTACTTATACTAATATCATAAAAAAGATTGGATTTTTTATGTTTTAACACTCGATGCTGTATCTATACAAATATAAAACCATAGCCTTCCATAGTACCAAAAAACTCTAGTATCTACAGAAAATAAAATATAATTTACATATTTAAATTTCTATATTCAAATAATTACACAAATCTCTATATTATTCGATATCATTCCAGCCACGACTCGATTAATATAAAAAAAATGAATTCGATAAAAAATATGTCATAGCCCATCACTAAATCACTACGGACCGGTTCGAAAACGCTGCAGTCTACACTCGAACGTCTTGGCTTCCGAACGTTCCAAAAAAAAAGTAAATTCAAATTTAAAAATTACTTACATTACGACGCGTTCGATATTTAAAAACTTTCATTTCGCGCCCATTTCAAAAATATTTTATCTGTGATTGGTTTTATTGAATTATTTTAAAGTGAATTCTATTAAGTGAAAGTGTCTAGGTTTAAAAGTGAAAGGCAATGTAAGTATTAGCTATATAAAGCCTGTTTTGATTTAAGAGAAATGATAGGTCAGTTACGTTGGCCTAGTTTGCAGAAAAAGTTGATTTTGCAAACAGATCATAGAGACAAGACTATTTTTTTTTAATTGATAATCGAAAGGGAAAAGCTAAGGAAACAACGTACACATCTTTATTTCTTGAACACTAGCGATCCGGCCCGGCTTTATCCAAGTTAATCGGATTTATAAGAATAATATATAGCCTATATTACTCACTGACAATGTAGCTTTCTATAGGTGAAAGAATTTTTTAAATCGGTTAACTATTTTTCGAGTTAATCTTTTACAAACAAACGACCAAATCTTTCCTCTTTATGATCTTAGTCTAGATTTAAAATATTATTATGTTAATACAATAATACAACCAAATTTAGTCCCATAAAAATCATCGACTTCTATCGTGGCCAAAATAGTTTTTCTTTTCAACTAAACTTCTAAACCTGTTTTGATAAATTTCTCCGGGACCAATCTGAAAGTATATTTCAAATTTCAAATCCATTTTAATGCCAGGCAACAAGATATATTTTGTTACTATTAAAATAGACTTTAAATTACGTTAGTAGTTATAGCCTTTCAGATAAAAAAAAGAATTTTTCCAATTCGTTTTATAAACGTCGGGGTTCCGACATAAAAAAAATATATAAAAAATTTCAAATTTTTTATATAATATATTTCAAATTTCAATCGAATTCAATTAAATTTTTTTTACCGATTTTCAAAACTCCTTTTTGGAAGTCAATTGAATATAAAAAAAAATCACATAATGGCAGTTTATGATTTTTATTTTAAGAGAAAATTTTCAATTCAGAAAAAAAAATACATAAAATTATATCAAGAAACGATTCTGCATGGAAATATAACGAGACCAATACAATCAGAGTAGAATTGTCGACAATTTGGCGTTATATATACAAAAAAAATCAGAACAATTAAAAACCTTTAGAATTTTTTTATTATTTCATTAATTATAACGTCTAATTATTATGTATTATTTTTTTTATAAAATATACCTCCCTTTTTTGATGTCCCACGTCGGTTAAATACGAATTTACTATCATTTAGACTTTTAAAAAACTAATTTCATTGTTACAAAACCAGTTATTTTTATTTCAAAACTAAACTACTGTATAATCCGTTTGTCTGTAACTATGTAAACAGAATTACTCCTCAGGTTGACCACTAGATGGAGTTGTTGTTATAGTGTGTGTGTGTGTGTGTGCTACAACGCGATATTAAAATTTCTGGCATGTATATATAAACTGAAAAATATAATTAGTAATAATATAATAAATTTTATCTTGTACAGTCCAAGTTTATATTTATTTATTTAAATGTAAATTAAAACTTAACTGTACTCTTGGATTTGAATAAGTTTTTGTTCGACTACCAAATCGTTATTGATAAAATTTCTGTAGTACCAATCTTTTAAGATACATATATCCTTTCAGATAAAAAAGAAATCCCAAATCGTTTTACAACTGACGTAGTAGTACTAGATAAAAAAAAATCCAATAGGTAACAAACATTAAAAAAAATACAACCGAATTGAGGAACTTCTTCTTTTTAAAGTCGGTCGGAAACCATACTTGCTCCATACAAACGGGATAGTGAATCCCGGCCGATCAGTTATAAATAACTGTACAGTGGACTAATGGAACTAGTTTTTTAGTTCAAAGTTAATGTTTTAATCTTTATTAATAGAACTTAATTATAACTAGTGGTCGCCGCGTGGTCGAAATTCGACCATAACGTATATTGTAATAAATGAATTCATTACGGTTACGTTTGACATTCAGTAAGACTATAGACAAGTAATATTAACAGACAAACAATATTAATCTATTCTCAATTTGACCACAGACTTTGACAATAAACAAAAGGGTATGTGTGTGTGTGTGTGTGTGTGTGGGTGTGTGTGTGCGTGTGTGCGTGCGTGCGTGCGCGTGAGTGAGCGTGTGTATGTCAATCACATGGTAGTTTGTGTAATTTTTTTTTTATTGATATAGTGTATTTTAAGATAATCAATAATAAATTAAACATAAAAAATATATTAGAATAATTTTAAAAGTATATCAGAACTCTGCACTCCTTCTCTATATAAACTATAAGTGTGCCAAATTCCATACTCCTTCGTCCGCGCAATGTTCGTAAAAAGAGGTGCAAAGTTTTTGTTTCACATATTAATATACATGTATATATTAAGACGTAATCATATATAAACGATCTCCTTTGGAAAATACACTTTATACCTTAGAAGATAAAAAAAATCGCTACAAAAAACATCTTAGAAGTCCTATAGCTCATCCGTCATACTCGTGAACGGGTGCTGCTTATGGGAACTGGCCTGCTCATGTTTGCTTGTTTATTTTCTATTTAATAATACATATAAATAGAACTTACTGCTAATTACAGTCACAACACTCTTGCAATTGTAAAATTATCTTGTACATAATAATTTGATAAGAGTAACTGAGTTTCTTGCGTGTTCTTCTCAGCAGGTAACAACATCCTGAACCTAGCAGTGTAATCATAAAATACTGACAATTTTACAGATTTTGTAATCAAGTCGGTTTGGATAAAGACTATTTCTATCCTATTTTATCCTATTCCATCCTATCCTATATTATCACATCCTATTCTATTCTGTTCTATCCTATCCTATCTTTTTTTTTTTAACTAGGGTGAAAATCTTCAGAAAGAGAGCCATCCGCCGGTGGGACGACGGATGGGTACTGTGGGATTTTTACCCATTAAAAACACCCCGGTATTCCTCTCAGCGCCGTGTGCCGGTGACAAGGGCTCGCGGTTGCAGTCCTCCGCGTCACCGGCAGCGCCGCTCCCCTACGGGACCACCCCGAGTGGTGCGCCAGGAATACACAGCGCACCCCTCCCGGATCTCCAGTCTCGTGTTGGGCTTTGGATGTATACCCTATCCTATCTTATCATATCCTATTCTAATCTATTCTATCCTATCCTAGCCTATACTATTCTATCCTGATCTACACAATTTGCTTATGAAATATAAGGAAATCACGAGGACAATGTCGCGGATAAAAGGTACTATTAAATGAAAAGCGAAAGTTTGTACAATGGATAGACGTTTGTTACTCTCTCACGCCATATCTACTGAACGGATTTGTACGAAATTTGCTACATAAGTAGGTTATATCCTCCTTCTTTCACAGTGGGGACAATTTCTTAAACAAAGCCATTGTTACTGTCCTTTGTCTTAAAAAGATGACTCGTTTGCATTATAAATGAATCTCTTTTAAAACATTTCGAAAGCTTCCCTCGACACTTTGACTTTCTTTTTTTATGACCGAAACTTAGGTATGTGTCGATATGTAATATTATGTATATATAATAATATATTCACCGTGTGTGCCCCGGCGTAGAATGGGCCTCCCCTACATTCCTCGTGATTGTGGTAAGAGGCCACTAAGGGAGAGCGAGGGATGGGCAGCAGCACTCCTCTTAAAACGTCTCTAAAAGCCTAACTGCGGTTGTCAACTCGCCTGACAAGCGTGGCAACTACTGGAAAAACCCCCGTTATGAGGAAGGCTTATGTCCAGCAGTGGACAGTGGACAGTGGAATTTTGAAGACGAAGGTCTTTAACCAATGCGATTTGTCAGTGATGACTTATGGAACCGAGACACGGTCCTACACAATTGTCCGTATGCAAAAGCTTCAAATACTCAGCGGGATATGGAAGAGGAGCTATATATATATATATATATATATATATATATATATATATATATATATATATATATATATATATATATATATATATATATATATATACATATATATTTACAATAACGATTACCATTTTTCACCAGGTATACCATCAGCTTGTTTACAATTACAAGTACCATAAACATTTTTTATTTATAGTGACAGTTTCGTGGAGATTAATATCAATATGAGAGATATGGATAATATCAGTATCGCTTCAATATATATATATATATATATATATATATATATATATATATATATATATATATATATATATTGGATTTCTCTGGACATTACTGGCTGAATAAAATGTCATCGCCCACACCAGTCTTTATATATTTAATTCGATCTGATTCTTTATTTCGTCATTATATATTGGATAACAAATATTTATTGGATTAATATATGTATATTGTAATTACAATATATATATATTGTTATATACTACTTACCCCTGGTAGGTTTTGACTCGATTACTCGAGTTTCGCGACCGGTCGCGACCTACAAGATCATCGGCGCATGCGCAGTTTTCTCCGTTTAATTACTACTCAGTTCGTTAAACAAATTTATTTTATGCAACTTAGAATGGCTAACAAGCTGACTGTCCACCTGATGGAAAGCGGTAATTGTCGCCTATAGCAGGAACAGTACTATGGACATAACAGAGTATGTTGTGCCGCCCATGATACCCCCTATGTGTTGTCATTCCTGAGGACTCAGGTGTTATTCCTCTGTACCCTGTAAATTCACTTCCATATCCCACTTTTCAAACCGAAACACAGCCATGCAAACACAACTGTTTCACGGCAGAACTATCTACTAACTAACTAATTTGGCCACAGTTAGTTAGATTTTTTAGTAATATATATATTGGGGTATTCTAAATGAGAAAATGTGGCGTAGTTTCCCGGCGCTACCCAGCCGAGTTGGATTCGTCGGTTGGCCTCTCAGTCGAAGTTGAACATACCTAGTCGGATAAGCTGTACCAAATATACATACTTGAGGGGAAAAAGGATTAGTAATGGGATCTAATTGACCCATTGCTAGCAATACACCTTATCAGGTCGACCTCCATCCCTGGAGGATGCGCTAATATACCGGCGCGTCCCCTCGAGTGGTAGGGTGTGCACGCCATCCACCCTATCTTGAGAGAGGAGACCTGCTCTTACCATCAGGGGACGGGTCGCTGCTATCGGAGATGTGGTAGGTACGAAAGTGAACCCGTCTCCGACATATCGCACCTCGAGGATATATCGTCTGGTTTTTGGTGGGTACACCACCGCCTTACGGGGGGATTCCCACAGTATCCATTCACCTCCCATAAGATGTATGGGTCTGCATAAGGGGGCATCCATTAATTACGTGAGCTCTTTTTCGATCAGTTTAGACTCCTCCCCCCCCCCCCCCCCTTAGGTGAGATTTAGTGAGATTTGCCTTGACCCCCCTTACGTGAGATTGACGCAAAAAATATTTTAACCTTAATTTATATTTATTATTCGGGAAAATAATAAATCGTTCGGGTATACTATAATTAATTTATTTAAATTAAATAAAATTCAAAATAAAAACATAAAAACAACACTTTCTTTTAAATTTTTACTTTAAGACTTGTGTATTTTTTCAATCGAAATAATTGGACACATATCATCTGGGATTTCTAGTAGTGCAGGAAGACAATCACTGGAAACGTCTACGTTTATCTTTAATATTTTAGTAATATCTTTAATATTTTGTATTTTTTGAAGTTGATGTGAGATTTTTGATTATCCCCCCCCCCCCCTCGGTTTAAATGAGATTTGGTGAGAATTCATTAGACCCCCCCCCCCCCCCTATTCTGAGCTCACGTAATTAATGGATGCCCCCTAAAGCGTTTTCCAGACGTTAAAAAAAGGTCGACCTCCACGCGGTTCTCCTTAGAAACCGTCGTGGTTAATTCTAGTGAAATTCGTCGCGATGGACTAACTAACCTGCTTTTTCATCCTTACCTATCATCCCTTACTGGAGCCCCGCCAGCGTATACCATTAGCGCAGGCGGGGTTACTATGCCATTATCACCTATTAAAAAAAAAGTATACATACTCACCTTTTTTTTTTAAATGGATGATAATGGAATGGTAACCACACCCGCGCTATCGGTATACACCGGCGGGGCACCAGTGAAGCATGATAGATGAGGATGAAGCAGATCAGTTAGCCCATCGTGACGAATTCAACAAGAATTGCTCACGATGGTTTCCAGGGGGAACCACGTGGAGGTCGACCTAATAAGGCATATTGCTAGCAATGGGGCTGTGAAACTCCATTGCTAACAATCCCTTCCCCCCCTACATACTCACCTTAGCAGCTAATTTTTATGAATTCGCTGAGAGTAAAGGTGAAATACGGACCACCCATGATATACGTAAATAAATGCTTCATTTTATTTATTGCCTGAGGGCCTACTATGAAAAGTTTTCCGAAAATTCGAAGTCAAACAAAACAGAAATTTGATCTTAAAATTACATAATACATGCCGTTTGGAAATATTAAAAATGTTAAAATATTGTTTCTTTGGACTTTTATGACAGGATATATGACGAACGAAATGTTAAACTCCACTTATTGGTCCGATTTTGGTATAAACAAAAACACGAAATTGAGTCCGAAATTTCGGAATTTCATTTCATGGTAGACCCGCTGGTCACATTTAAAGTTGAAGCATGTACGTCAATCATTACCATTTTATTTAAAAAAAAAAACTTTGTACAACACGTGAGAGGAAAGATACCTGCTGTTAGTAATAACCAAATTGATTACGATACATTTTTGTGTGATCAACGTAATATTAAAAAAAAATATTCATTTATTCAATGTAAATCAAAATTATTGCGTGACAAATGTATTTAAAAAAACTACCAATATTTTGTGAAAGTATTTTTTGAGATCTGTTTTTTTTTTTAAGCGCCACCTACCTCATTAATTAATATTAATTCATTCATTTATTCATTAATTCTTTCTACCCAAAGGTTGTCTGGAAGAGATTGCTTAGCAATAAGACCTAGCCTTTTGTACTACACTATACTTATAGAAAATTCTTCAACAAATCCTATAATAGGGGGGAAAGGGATTGTTAGTAATGGAGACTAAGAATCCCATTGCTAGCAATATATCCAACCAGGTCGACTTCCTCGCGGTTCCCCCTGGAAACTATCATGGTTAATTCCTGATGAATTCATCATGATGGGCTAACTGGCCTGTTTTCATCCTCATCGATCACCCTTCACTGGTGCCCCGCCAGCGTATCCCATTAGCGCAGGCGGGGTAACCACTCCATTTTCATCCAATAAAAAAAAATCCTATAATATGGGGGGAAAGATTGTTAGTAATGTGGAGTAATGGCATCATTGCTAGCAAGCCTTGTTAGGTCGACCTCCACGCGGTTCCCCCTGGAAACCATTATGATTAATACTTCTTGCATTCGTTACGATGAGCTAACTGACCTGCTTTCTAACTCATCTATCACCTCTCACTGGTGCCCCGCCAGTGTATACCGATAGCGTAGGTTTACCATTAGCGGAGTTACCATTCCATTATCATCCATTTAAAAAAAAACCTATAATATTGGTGCAGTAAAGAGTTAAATAATTAAAAAAATAAATCTATATATATATATATATATATATAAACTAACATCTAAATTGGCATTGACGCATGTATATTAACTTCCTATCAATATAATTTTACTATTCGTGTACTTACTTGGTTGCTAGTAATTGACTCGTTAGGCAGGCGTGTTGGCATACGCAGTAAAATTTTTGGTGTAGTTTTAAGAGAGGGGTAAAGAGATTTCTTCAGGGTCGGCAACGCACGCATGATACCTCTGGTATTGCAGGTGTTCATAGGCTACGGTAACCACTTACCATCAGGTGGGCCGTATGCTTGTTTGCCACCTCAGTGGTATAAAAAAAAAAGAGGGACACTGCTGCTCATCTCTCGACCTTTAAATGTTCTAAATGGCCTCTTACGACACCCACGGGAAAGGACGAGGTGGACCATTCTATGCTGGGACCACACAGCATAACTGGAGAGCACCTTAAATCTATACTAATACTAAAGCAAACCTTTATTTGTTTAAACACCCCCATCTAGAAGGGAGAGGAAAATACCAGAGGGAGACTTTGTACAAAACTCGTTTGCTTGGACACCTCTGTCCTATTCGTGTTTTAACCGTAAAGCAGTTGTGTTTGCGTGGCTGTGTTTCGGTTTGAAGGGTGGGATATGGTATGAATTTACACGGTACAGAGGAATAACACCTAAGTCCTCAGGAATGGCAACGCATGGGGAGTATCATGGGCGAAACAGTATACTCTGTTATGTCCATGGTACTGCTCATGTCTATAGGTGACGGTTACCACTTTCCATCAGGTGAGCCGTCAGCTTGTTTGCCATTCTAAGTTGCATAAAAAAATTATCTGGAGATACCGGTCGGATTTGTAAAATTCTTCTTGTGTTTGACAACTCACTACTACTACTACTACCACGGGCAAAGCCGCGGGAACATGTAAACTACTATTGTTTACGTATCCACCTGATGAAAGTTACACGATTGCTCACATGCGCATAAATTGTAGTCACTAATTATTATAATGCAGTGGTGCTCAACCAATTCGCTCTCGGGTCGCAAACACATATAATTTTCAACCGACTTTAAAAAGAAAAAAGTTCTCAATACTGTTGTATTGGGGGGAAAGGGATTGTTAGCAATGCAGTTTGAAAGCCCCATTGCTAGCAATATGCTCTATTAGGTCGGCCTCCACGTGGTTCCCCCTGGAAACCATCGTGAACAATTCTTGTTGAATTCGTCACGATGGGCTAACTGACCTGCTTCATCCTCATCTTTCATTCTTCACTGGTGCCCCGCAGGCGTATACCGATAGCGCGGGTGGGGATACCGTTCCATTATCAACCCTTAAAAAAAAATACTGTTGTATTTTTCTTCTATGTTTATTACCTTATAACTCCGTCAGTTGTAAAGCGATTTGAAAAATTCTTTTTTTATATGAAATAATAATAATAATAAATTTATTTGCATTAAATAGGGTAGTTTTCGGTGGTCTTATATTACATAAAGTCTCGTGCCTATTTAGTCATTACAGTATAGCATGCGAATGTCCCATTTTGTTAGAAACTGATTAATTTATGCATCGACAACTGTACTAGATATTTATCTATTCTGTTTTGAAAAATTCATCTACAGGATATACTTACAGATTGGTCCCATAATAATTTTATCAAAATCGGCTTAGTAGTTTAGTTTTTAAATCAAAATAACTGGTTTTCTCCCAATTAGTTTTTTTTTTTTTTAACAATCTTTAATTTATGTTTGTTACCTCATAACTGAGCACAAAACAAATGCGGGAAACACGCAGTATCACTGAAAAAGTCCGTCTTTCAATACCTTATAACTCTATCATTTTTAAGAAGATTTGAAAAGTTCATTTTTATCTGAAAAGATATTCTTGCAGTTTACTTCCATAGTAATTTTATCGAAATCGGTTCAGTTGTTTCGATTTTAAATTATAACTAGCTTGGTCATAATTGTAGTCGATTATTTTTTGTAAATCAAAATTTTAAATGTCATGATTATTAAATATAGTACAGCAACGCGATCCCCTCCCGGTTGAAATTTGTAACGATAAGCCAGTTGAGCTTCACGGTTGAACCAACCAGAGGTACCCAAGCAATACCTCTTAAAACATTCGTCAATACAACCTACGACCCGCATGTTGAGAAGAGATGATATGAAGTAATTTATGAGAATAAGAAAGTAGAAACTAGGTATTATCACTAACAGACGCACCTTCAAAATATTTTCGTTCATTCGAATTAATGAATGATAAATAAATTACATGCGGGTAGTGAAATGCTTGATATTATAACGATGATAGTGATTTTACCAGAGGGAGACTTTGTACAAAAGTCGATTGCTTGGGTACCTCTATCCCATTCGTGTTTCAACCGTGAAACAGTTGTGTTTGCATAGCTGTGTTTCGGTTTGAAGGGTGGGATATGACGTGAATTTACAGGGTACAGAAGAATAACACCTGAGTCCTCAGGAATGACAACGCATGGGGGTATCATGGACGAAACAGTATACTCTGTTATGTCCATGGTAATGCTTGTGTCTATAGACGACGGTTTCCACTTAATCCATCAGGTGAGCCGTCAGCTTGTTTGCCATTCTAAATTGTATAAAAAAAAATTCAACGGTGGACTGTTAACCGCTGAAATGATGATGATGTGCGGCGGGAGGGCAACCATAGTTGGGAACCAAGAGATGGGGGGACAGGGACTGTTAATAGTGAGATCCAACAGACCCATTACTAGCAATACTACCCTAACAGGTCGACCTCCACGCGGTTCCCCCTGGAAACCATCGTGGTTAATTTTTGATGAATTCATCAGGATGGACTAACTGACCTGCCTTTTCATCCTCACCTATCATCCTTCATTGGTGCCCCGCCAGCGTATCCCGATAGCGCAAGTGGGGTGACCATTCCATTTTCATCCATTAAAAAAAACATACCTAAGCGTTGGTGATATTTTGAGAGAAACGCTGCTGTCCACCCCTCGAACATTTAATTCCCTTAAACGACACTTACGGGAAAGGAAGTGGTAAACCATCCTATGCCGGGACCACATGGCCAAAACATAACTTAAGTAAAACATAACTTGAGATTATATAGATAGAGCATCTAACCTCAAAAACGGGTCAACTTTTTGCCAATTAGCTGACTCGTTTTGTCTATTAATGGTCTATATACTTACGCACACAATGTACCTTGGTGTATCTATATTTCATTATTTAATAAATAAAATTAGTTCTTGTGCATTAAAATAGGCGCAAAATGTATAAAACAAAGTATGAAGGAATCACGCAAAATTGTATGAAAAAGTTGACCCGCTTTTTTCTGAGTATTTGTATGGTGACACTCTATCTATATAATCTAAGAACATAACCTAGATTAATAGGGGGGGAAGGGATTGTTAGTAATGGAGACTAAGAGTCTCATTGCTAGCAATATACCCAACCAGGTCGATCTCCTCGTGGTTCCCCCTGGAAACTATCATGGTTAATTCCTGATGAATTATCATGATGGGCTAACTGGCCTGTTTTCATTCTCACCTATCACCCTTCACTGGTGCTCCGCCAGCGTATCCCGTTAGCGCAGGCGGAGTTACCATACCATTTTCACCCAACAAAAAAAAAACCTAGATAAATATAAATATAAGTTACTTTTAATCTTAATTCACACTAGAAAATCCGTACAATTTACCTAATATATAATAATCAATAAATAATAATGTCTTTTCTCTCATTTTCAGATAAATTTATTTTAGAAACACAAATACTAAACGCGCGATGTCACATTACAATAGCACACTAGCGACATGTCAGCGGTGAAAAATGGAAACTCGATATGGTACCAAAGACACCATAGATCGAATGCAATCTACACAAACACAGATAAAGTACTAAAAAAGAGGAAGAACTGTTTTTACAATGGTAACATAAACAAAACAAAATGGCGACGGAAATCAAAATGGCGGCTGGGCGCTGTTTTGATACCGCTGATTGTTTTAAACTTTGTTGGACAAGTAAATACGGAAAGTAAGAAAAATTTTATTTTTATTTTACAAAATGCACATCTTCCATCTTAAAGAGAAGAGATGGAACTAATCGTCAAATCATATCAGACTTTGAATTGTCCAATACTGAATATGATCCCTATAATCCCCTAGGGGGGTTTCGCTAGTAATTGCCACGCTTGAAAAACTAATGTTCGACGGAAATTATATTATTGTACGGTTTTTTACAAATCATTTAATACACTTTATTGATACAAAAAAATAGTAATAGGAATTAATTCTATATTTTTTTAAATAGATAATAATGGAATGGTAACCCCGCCTGCGCTAACGGTGGACACTGATGGGGTACCAGTAAGGGATAGATGAAAATGAAGCAAGTCAGTTTGCCTATCATGATAAATTCACTTAGAATTGAACACGATGGTTTCCAGGCGGAAACACGAGGGGGTCAATCTGACAGAGTATATTGCTAGCAATGGGGCTATTCATTCCTTTTATTAATATTATTTTCTAATCTCTCATCCTCCCCACCCCTCCCAATTAATCCCATTAATGTTAGGAAAGGTTGTAATCATTGTAATGATGATACTCTTTCATGCAAAAACTACTGAACGGATTTGTATAAAATTTGTGAACATTTTTTTTTATACAACTTAGAATGGCGAACAAGCTGACGGCCCACCTGATAGAAAGTGATAACCGTCGCCTATAGACATGAGCAGTACCATGGACTTAACAGAGTATACTGTTTCGCCTATGATACCCCCCATGCGTTGCCATTCCTAAGGACTCAGGTGTTATTCCTATGTACCCAGTAAATTCACGTCATATCCGACCCTTCAAATCGAAACACAGCCATGCAAGCACAACTACTTTACGGTTGAAATACAAATGAGACAGAGGTACCCAAGCAATCGACTTTTGTACTATTGCTTGTGTACCTCTGTCTCATTTGGGTACAATTTCTCATGTCTATAGGCGATGGTTACCACTTTCCATCAGGTGGGCCGTCAGCTTGTTTGCCATTCTAAGTTGTATAAAAAAAACTCCTATTTCCATCAACTGTTTCGGTTTCATCGTATTGTTTGCGTTACTGCATCTCGTCTTGCCGCGAAGCGCTGTACTTTCACTGATGAAGACTTCTTTAGTATGTTCATAAAATTACCATTATACATATATATTTGCATCGTTAAAAAATTAACAGGCGTTTTCAAAGTGAATGCCACTTCGTGCTTCGCAGTGCAGATCACATTTTTTTTATACAACTTAGAATGGCAAACGAGCTGACGGCTCACCTGATGGAAAGTGGTAACCGTCGCCTATAGACATGAGCAGTACCATGGACATAACAGAGTATACTGCATAAGTCACGTCAGAGGCCTTCGTTTAAAACGAAGGTGGCCTAAAAACTCTTAGCTTCAAAGGGCGACACTCTCGCACGTGTAACAATATCATCATTGGCATATTTTATTTCAACAGAAAATTTGTATAAATATAGTTAATTTTAGACCTTCGCATTATTTACACATATGTATTTTAAATACACAAATACAAGTACTTACATACCTGCTTCTTTATTGCCGACATACACACCGCACTTTTCGACGTGGTGTAATCCACGTCGAAAAGTGCAGTGTGTAAGGTGGCTCTAGATAGTAATGGTGATAGTGCAAAGATACCAAAAGAGTATGGTCGGGCTGTCAGATAAAGACACCGCTCACTTCAGTCCTGTCGTGACCACGACGTAATGCAATCCACGTCGAAACGTCGGCAATAAAGAAGCAAGCATGTAGGTACTATTTACTTGTAAAAGTTTTTACATCGCGTTAAGATCCGATTGCGTATTTAAAATATTTGTATAAATATATATTTAAAAACTTTTTTCTCAATTTCCAGCTCTGACCAGCAGAGTTCTAGCCTCAATATTCGGGTACTCCCCTACTTGTACCATTGGAACAGAGGTCAGGCCATGCACTCTGTCCTTGACTTGTTGGCTTCAAGGTGGAACGAGGCTCAAAGGCTGCGGAACCAGCTGGTTATTCTCATGCTGCCTTCCTCCTAAAACTGGATCTAGTGAAGCTTTTGATAATAGGTAAGGAATTTGGATAGACGCTATTGGCACTCAATCCACTCTGTCTCTCCCGCAACGGACTGAGCAAGAAGATAGAATAAGAACCCTAGTCAAATGACACACACGAGACCACAAACCCAGAACTGCCAAATACATACATACATATCTGTCACGCCTGACTCCCATTAGGGTTGGCGGAAACAATGGAATGCCAAATACTTCGATTCAAACAAACCTCTTTCGCTTCTTCCACATTCATCAATCTTTAAAAATGTATAATAATTTCGATAAATTTGTTTTTTTTTTTTACTAGTTTATTTTTTAGTGTTGTCCTCGTCGACCTATTGTTTGTGGAACATATTTTTACACATATTGCGTTCATTCCCAGTATACCATCATCAGAGTGGATGTACAACAAAGCGCCGCCGCAGTTACGGTACGTTCCCCAGCGTAGCGTGGTACCGGCCAACGTGTTCAGGAGGAGGGTCGACGATGATGCAGCTCAGGTCAGCATGATGCTTTTACAGTGATTATAATATATTATAACAGTGAGTAGGGATATATATTTACATTATTACATGCCCATATTTAGAAATAATAGGATCTTCATCGTGCCTCCAATCAAACTGTTCATCCCAATCATCTGGACGAGTGACGGTCTTCCACCGTGCGTTTTTCAAGGCACTTTCTTCCACGCACAACCATTCTTTGGAATCTACTTCCAGCAGCAGTATTTCCGAACCGATACGACAACATAACCTTCAAGAAAAGAGTATATTCCTTTTTAACAGGCCGGCAGCACACCTGCAATGCCGCTGGTATTGTAAGTGATCATGGGCGGCGGTAGTCACTTACCATCAGGTGAGCCGCATGCTCGTTTGCTCCCTGTGTTGTAAAAAAAAAACTGTTTATAATTACTCCTCTCTATCCAAAGGTTGGCTGGAAGAGATCGCTCTTAGCGATAAGGTCGCCCATTGTTTTCTCACTGTGATTATTTCTTGTAATTGTTAATATTTATAATAAGTTTACTATTGTAATCTTTTGGAGGAAACAATAAAGAGTATCTATCTATCTATCTAAGTAGACAAAGAAGACAGGAAAGACGTTTGACACGATGGGTTACAGATATAAAAGCAGTTGCAGGTGCACTTTGGACAAGGATAGCCAAAAACAGAATAGAATGGAAGACTTTGGAAGAGACCTTTGTCTTTGGACAAGAGAGGGGTGACAGAACAGCTACTGATTTTTTTTATACCACTGAGATGGCAAACAAGCATACGGCCCACCTGATGGTAAGTGGTTACCGTAGTCTAAGAACACCTGCAATAATAGAGGTATTACGCATGCGTTGCCGACCCTGAAGAAACCTCTTTACCCTCCTTTTGAAGAACCCCATGCTGTAGTCTCTTGGGAAAACCTCGGCAGGGAGCTTTATTTATTACATTGAATTGTTTATTATGTTACTTCTTTAATAAAGGCTTATATTATTATGAATACGCATTTTCAGGCGGATTGCGGTCTACCATCCTCTAGGATATTACAGAAAAGGATAATAGGAGGGAGGGAGGCTCGATTCGCTGAATTCCCCTGGCAAGCACATGTAAGGATATCTGAATTTCAATGCGGTGGTGTGCTTGGTAAGTATTAACAGTTAACTTTCTAGATACCAGAGGGAGACTTTGTACAAAAGTCGATTGCTTGGGTACCTCTGCCCCATTCGTGTTTCACGGCCCACCTGATGGAAAGTGACAACCGTCGCCTATAAACATGAGCAGTACCATGGACATAACAGAATATACTGTTTCGCCCATGATACTCCCCATGCGTTGCCATTCCTGAGGACTCAGGTGTTATTCCTCTGTACCCAGTAAATTCACGCCATATCCCACCCTTCAAACCGAAACACAGCCATGCAAACACAACTGCTTCACGGTAGAAACACGAATAGGACAGAGGTACGCAAGCAAACGACTTTTGTACAAAGTCTCCCTCTGGTTATCGCGTTAAGTCCCGATTGTGAATTTAAAAAATGTGTAAACAATGGCAAAGTTTAAAATTAACTAAATGACTGTTTGTTGCAATAAATAAATAAAGTAAATAATCCCCCCCCCCGCCCCTCTCGGGGGTGGTGCGCACGCGCAGTGTCGCGGCAGTACGTGGCGACGGCGGCGCACTGCGTGTGGCGGGCGCGCGCGCGCGACGTGGCCGTGTGGCTGGGCGCGCACGACACCGCACGCGCCGGCACGCGCGCCGCCACCAAGCTGGGGTGAGCCTTTATAATAATAATAATAATAATAATTCTTTTATTATAGATTACAAAGATCCATTCTTGTTTTTTTTTTTTTGTTTTTAATAAGCGATTTCTGTCTCTATCTTTGAGGCGACAACTTTCCAATCTGTTTGTATTTATATCTGTAAATTTATTACTGTGTATTTTTTTCCTGTATATATATATATACGACGACATCGGAACTTCTTTACGTAACACACAAATTTCGTAACACTTAATTAATATTAACAAATGTAATAGTTGTTACTATTATATTTATTATTTTTTATGACTTTAATAAATATATGATTATAAAAATGTGGTCACGATTTTATATATATGTATATATATATATATATATATATATATATATATATATATATATATATATATATATATATATATATTATATATATATATATATAAAAATTAATGCCACTTTTCGTTTTAATTTTATAACTCAAGAACGGGCTTACCTATCCAAACCAAATGTTTAGGCTTTGTTCGGACTATTTAGTAGATGGTTTATGTGAAGTTTGCACCAAGTCGGTCGAGCGGTTCTTCATTATTAATGGGGATTTTTGTGTCAAATTCAGATATATATTCAATTCAATTCAATTCAATATATATTCAATCAAATTCATATATATATATATATATATATATATATATATATATATATATATATGTACATTAACTATAGTAAAGTCCGAGTTATGTATTTTGTCAATCCATGTATTTAGTGCCATTCTCCTTCCCTATTACATACTTTAAATATCATTTTAGCGAATTGTATTAATTGGAATCTGCTGGAATCGTATTCAAATATATTTTTTAAGTTTTCTTTTGTTATATTAGTATTTGTCCTAAATTCAAAATTTAATCTTTTATATAAAAAAATCTAATACATTCTATAAGGAGATACATAATAGTTCGCGGAGTTTCACCATCACAGGTACAATTTGGTGAATCGATTAATTTAAATCTATGCAAATACGATCTATTTCCCCCGTGTCCAGTTAATAGACGAGTAATTGTATTGTCTATCCTTACTGCTTTTGATCCATTCTTGTTAGTAACAATTGACTTAAACTATGTTAGTAGAAAAAAAAATACACAATTCATTTCATGGCCCCTATAATAATTTTCACCCACAATGAGAGGATCGGGCTATCGTATTTATTACACAATACCCTCAGAATGCTGTCACTGCTGCCACGCAATCGGTGTAAAAGAGACGCGATCCGTTTGCGTCTGATGGCATAGAAGTCATCTGTCCACGCCGCTGCAAACATTGTGGATGCAGTACAGAAACGTGGCAACCGTAACAACACCCTGAAAACATTATTGTATTGAACACGCAGAGCGCTGTATGCCCACTAATGAATGATGATAATAGAATGGTAACCCCGCCCGCGCTAACCGTATACGCTGGTGGGGCACCAGCGAGTGTCTGACATTTTTTAATGTATTTTTTTTTATATATATAACATTTCGAATTTTAATGACTCCTTTAACATTTATACTTTTTAAGTTTTATTATTTGCATGCCTAATTATGGCGAAATATGAGGACTTATACTTATTGTAACATCTATACACTTACTGTGTTTCTTTTAATAAATAAATAAATAAATAGACACTAACAATGGCGGATGTAGGATTTTTTAAACGGTTGTCTATGGAATAGTAGCCAGGTATTTTGTTTTAATGGATGAGAATAAAATGGTAACCCCGCCTGCGCTATCGGTATACACTGGCGGGGCACCAGTGAAAATGTAGGTCAGTTAGCCCATCATGATGAATACATATAGAATCCAGCACGATGGTTTCCGGGTGGGACCACGTGGACGTCGACCTGACAGGGTATATTGCTAGCAATGGGACTGGTAGTCCGCATTACTAACAATCCCTTCCCCCCAGCTGGGGAGAGCCGCCGCGTTATCCCTTCTTTGTATGATTTTTTTTTTTATTGGTGAAATAAATAGGTGGTGATCTAATTTATGTTCAAAATTAAAGGAAAAATGGTTAAAAAAATAAATTTGACACTTATGTTTTTTTTTTTCTTCAATGGACATTAAAAAGGTATTCAACTTGAAGTGAACTTGGTATTTTATATAATTTTTAGGCATTCAATGTTATGATGGAAATTTTCACCATTATGCAAAGAAGGGTTAAATCATTAGCGGGCACGGCAGCAAAAAGAAATTAAATCCCATTAAAAACATAAAATGTAAAAAATTACAAGTCTTGCAACACAGTTCTTCCGCTACACAAAATTGTGAGATCTCATGTAAAACCAAGTCAGTCGTTTAGTTAATGTCTATGGTAACACATATTCAACAACTTTGTTATAAATCATTATCTATTTAATTACCTATCAACATTTATAGGGACCGTATTAAACATCTTTATTTATATAATAATTGTATTGACTTTTCGATTGCACTGCAAAATCTGTTATTTCAATTACTAAGCATCTCTAATGTCATGTGAAGAGAAAAAAAAATGAATGAATCTAATCAGTACATTTAATAATAAAGTATTGTATTAATTTACACTAATATTATAAAGAGGAAAGATTTGTATTTTTGTGTGTATGTATGTTTGTAATGAATAAACTCAAAAACTACTTTGCCGATTTCAAAAATTCTTTCACAATTAGAAAGCTGCATTCACCCTGAGTAACATAGACTATATTTATTGCTAGAAAAGATTAGGGATCCTTACTAAAACTTTAGTAACGTAATTCAAGGTGTAAAAAAAAATATAAAATATCTTTGGTCGCGTGCGCTGCGGAAACTATTGATGATATAACAAAAGTATGTTCTACAATATTGAAGAAAATATCAATAACTACAAAAAACTTGTTGATACTATATGTCCAACTATTATCGTTATGTCACAATAACCACTTTTTAAAATGTTGCAAAAATGTCCACACGTGCGAAGCCGGGACGGGCAGCTAGTAAAATATAAAGCTATTACGAGTATATTGCAGTCAATTAGTTATACAAGATCCAAAATAGAAAGCTGACATAGATTCTCTACATATCTAATAGTTATAGACATACATACATACTTACATACATGCTGCTGCTCATCTCTCACTATCCCTTAGTCGGCTCTTACGACACCCACGGGATAGGAAGGGGTGGCCTATTCTATGCCGGGATACACGTGGCAATTTTTTTTCTATTATAATAAATAAAATACATACATTTTTCTCAATTTATTGCAGCGTCGTCCAGAAGATCCTGCATCCACTATTCCAGTTCCGTATGACCCAACCAGATCGTTACGACATCGCCCTCCTGAAGTTGTCCAGACCCATCACGTACATGAGCCATATCCTGCCCATCTGTCTCCCGGACTTCGACCTCGAGCTGCAGGGAAGGTCCGGAGTGATCGCCGGCTGGGGGAAGACCGACGCCAGTAACAGTCATACGGGGACCAATCTACTGAGATCCGCCACAGTGCCTATACTGAGTAAGATTTTTTTGCCTACCCTAATGGGAAACAGGCGTGACAGATATATATATATATATATATATATATATATATATATATATATATATATATATATATATATATATATATATATATATATATATAAAATATATAATATATATGTATGTATATTTTTATAAAAATCGACGACCTTAAATTATATAGATAGAGCATTGAGCCTCAAAAACGTCTCAACTTTTTGTCAGCCAATTGTCAAATTAACTTACTTGTTGTTTTTTGGCAGTATTCTATATATTTACGCATAAAATGTACCTTGACCGTATTGTTTAATAAATGAAATGAGTGTTAACGCATTAAAAAGATGCAGAAATTATAAGACAAAATAAATATTATTATATAAAGTTACTAACTGATCCCGTAAACGTTATTTTACCACTTATTGCGAAATATAAAAATCGCGATTAAAATACAGGGCTTGATCGTAAAACGATGAAAATTTAAAGTTGTATGTATTTTTCTAGACTGAATTATAATAAAATAAAAATAAAAAAAAATTGTCACAAAAATTAAAAAAAAATTTTGGGTTGGGTCACCCTTATCATTGACAGGTATGAAAAATAGATGTTGGCCGATTCTCAGACCTATCCAATATGCACACAAAATTTCATAAATATTTGGTAAAGCCGTTTCGGAGAAGTTTTGGTAACAAACATCGTGACACGAGAATTTTATATATTAGATAATGGAATCACTCATAACTATTTATCACGCAAAATTGTATGAAAAAGTTGAGCCGTTTTTCTCGAAGCATTCTTATAGAGACACTCTATCTATATAATCTAAGCCGACGAGATACATTACTGTCTACCTAACACGTCTAACTGTGGGGAAAGGAATTGTTAGTAATGGAGACTTGGAATTCTATTGCTAGCGATATACCCAACCAGGTCGACCTCCTCGCGGTTGCCCCTGGAAACTATCATGGTTAATTCCTAATGAATTCATCATGATGGGCTAACTGGCCTGTTTTCATTCTCATCTATCATCCTTCACTGGTGCTCTGCCAGCGTATCCTGTTCCAATTTTTTTTTTAGTATATGTACTGCCGAAGCAAGTACCAGCGTATCCTGTTAGCACAGGCGGGGTTACCATACCATTTTCACCCATCAAAAAAACACGTCTAACTGACTAAAGGGGGGATTGTTAGTAATAGGGCTTGAAATCCCCATTGCAAACAATACCAAGTCGACATCCACATGGTTCCCCCTAGAAACCATAATGGGTAATTTGTATTGAATTCGTCATCCCTTACTGGTGCCTCGCCAGCTTATACCGATATCGCAGGCGGGGTTACCATACCATTATCATCCATTAAAAAAAGCCATTCTTCATTCGTAATTCTTCTTTCTCTCTTTTTTCTTCTCTGATCTTTAATTTGGTTTTTTTTGCCATTGCTAAGTATTAGAATATGATATCTCTGAAGGGTGGGATATGGCAGTGAATTTACGGGGTACAGAGGAATAACATCTTACTCCTCAGGAATGGCAACGCGAAACATTACACTCTGTTATGTCCATGGTACTGCTCATGTCTATAGGCGACGGTTACCACTTTCCATCAGGTGGACCGTCAGCTTGTTTGCCATTCCGAGTTGCATTAAAAAAAATCCAAATCGGCTTACAACTGACAGAATTATTAGGTAATAAACTTGAAAATAAAACTCAGAGACAAAAAGTAAATGCAAACAAAATTACAACATGATGTTATTAAATGTCATTTTTGACAATTTATAGGTAAAGAGCAATGTATAAAGTGGCATCAAAGCAAGCAGATATCCGTTGAAATACACTCGGAAATGATATGCGCGGGTCATTCGGACGGACACCAAGACGCCTGTTTGGGTAAGCCATCTTTCATCATATCATCATCAATGTGATCATTACAGTTGACTCTTGAGGTATAATGGTAAATATCTTGTGATATCAAGGTAATGACCCTAGATACGATTCTCGAACGGACCAATTTGAGAAATGCTATTTATATATCACATATTAATTTCACTATTCTTACATTGTTTATTTACTTGTTTATTTATTATTCATTTACTAGTTAATTTACTCGTTCATTAATTTATTTATTTACTCGTTCATTCGCTCCTTTATTTAGTCATTCATTTAATCGTTCATTTAATTGTTTATTTTATCATTCGTTTACTCGTTTATTCTCTCGTTTATTTACTCATTCATTTGATCGTTCATTCTCTCGTTCATTTTCTCGTTTATTTACTCATTCATTTGATCGTTCATTCTCTCGTTTATTTACTCATTCATTTGATCGTTCATTCTCTCGTTCATTTTCTCGTTTATTTACTCATTCATTTGATCGTTCATTCTCTCGTTCATTTTCTCGTTTATTTACTCATTCATTTGATCGTTCATTCTCTCGTTCATTTTCTCGTTTATTTACTCATTCATTTGATCGTTCATTCTCTCGTTTATTTACTCATTCATTTGATCGTTCATTCTCTCGTTCATTTTCTCGTTTATTTACTCATTCATTTGATCGTTCATTCTCTCGTTCATTTTCTCGTTTATTTACTCATTCATTTGATCGTTCATTCTCTCGTTTATTTACTCATTCATTTGATCGTTCATTCTCTCGTTCATTTTCTCGTTTATTTACTCATTCATTTAATCGTTCATTTAATCGTTTCTTTTATCATTCGTTTAATCGTTCATTTACTCTTACATTCATTCGTTCATTTTCTCATTTATTTACTCATTCATTTAATCGTTCATTTATTTATTAATTCTCTCGTTCATTTATTCGTTCATTTACTCATTTGTTAACTCATTTATTTATCCGTCCATTTTCTAATGTATTCTCTCATTCATTTACTCATCGTTTACTTGTTTTATTCATTGATTCATTTTCTTGTTAATTTTTACATTTATTTACTTATATATGCTTTTATTTATTCACTCGTCATTCGCTTATTTTTATTTATTTAAATTAATTCATTTACTTTTAAGTATGGATACTTTATATTCATTCATTCTTTCCTTGGTTTTATTTATTGAATCATTCTTCACTCATTCATTATTTATTTATTTATTTATTCATTAGTACAAATATGTGTATATGACGGACTTAATGCTAAAAGCATTCTCTCCCAGTCAACCATAGGGAAGTGTCAGAATACTCGAATGCGGTACTACTAATTATTGATATACATACATACTAAAATTACATATATAAACGAATAAATATATATGAATAACAAATATACTTACACATATATGATATATACTGTATTATATACGAAATTGAGAATTATATAAATTCACAATTCATTCACATTGACAGGCGATTCAGGAGGCCCACTAATCGTATTAGACAACGGTCGCTACTATCTCGCTGGTATCACGTCAGCTGGCTTCGGATGCGGCGTGGACCATCAACCGGGGATATACCATAACGTGAAAGTCACCAGCAACTGGATCCGAGGAGTTATAAACCCTGTTACCAACTATATAGATTTTTAATGGTACACAGTAATAAATGGTAATCAACATATCAGACGTTATCTGTCCACTATTGGACATAGGCATCCCCCATTGACTTCTTAGATTATATAGATAGAGACTCGATGTCTCTAAAACGGGTCAACTATTTAACAGCTAATTGTCAAATTAGCTGACTCGTTTTTTACAAGTGTTCTATATACTTACGCACACAATGTATCTTGACATTTTTTTTTATACAACTTAGAATGGCAAACAAGCTGACGGCCCACCGGATGGAAAGTGGTAACCGTCGCCTATAGACATGAGCAGT
Organism: Galleria mellonella; assembly: GCF_026898425.1. Lineage (NCBI taxonomy): Eukaryota > Metazoa > Arthropoda > Insecta > Lepidoptera > Pyralidae > Galleria > Galleria mellonella. The sequence goes on from NW_026442097.1 coordinate 2,371,554, forward strand.
ACCATGGACATAACAGAGTATACTGTTTCGCCCGTGATACCCCCCATGCATTGCCATTCCAGAGGACTCAGGTGTTATTACTCTGTACCCAGTAAATTCACGCCATATCCCACCCTTCAAACCGAAACACAGCCATGCAAACACAACTGCTTCACGGTTGAAACACGAATGTGACAGAGGTATCCAAGCAATCGACTTTTGACATATCCATATATATTATTATTCAATAAATAAAATGAGTTTTTATACATTAAAAAGATGCAAAAATTATAAAACAAATATAGATAAAAGTTATAAAGGTAATAACTATTTATCACGCAAAATTGTATAAAAATGTTGACCCGCTTTTCTCCAAAGCATTTGTATAGAATACTGCTTAAAAAAAACGAGTCAGCTAATTTGACAATTAGCTGACAAATAGTCGATCCGTTTTTGAGACTCGATGCTCTATCTATATAGTCTAAGTTCATATGTTCACAATAAAATAAATTAAAATCATGTAAGTGTTATTAAAATATTTAGACTGAAAAGCAAATGTTATTAAGAAACGCAAATTATAATCGAGTGGAAAATTTCGAAGCACACTTTTTTTTTATACCACTGAGGTGGCAAACAAGCATACAGCCCACTTGAGGGTAAGCGGTTACCGTAGCCTATGAACGCCTGCAATACCAGAGGTATTACGCGCGCGTTGCCGACCCTTAAGAAACCTCTTTACCCCCCTTTTTGAAGAACCCCATGCTATCACATGATATAGTAGACTGCTTTAATAATAGTAAATAAGTATTAAAAAAATATATATTAAAAAATTGCTCATGTTTTTTTTTCTGTTAATGAGAATGCTGACTGTACATGATTATGAAAAATGGCAAATAATTATATATATAAAGATATATGTATAAAGACCATTGATATAAAAAAAAATTATAAATTAAAAGAAAATTGGCTTTTTTTTTAATATATAAAAAAAAGATTTTAAAAGAGTTATTAATTAAAAAGATGTTTCCCTTCACTTATTCAAATGCTTAGCTTGCCAATTTTCTGTCTAATCACATTATTTATTTATTTATTCATTAGTACAAATATGTGTACATGGCGGACTTAATGCTAAAAGCATTCTCTCCCAGTCAACCATAGGGAAGTGTCAGAATACTCGAATGCGGTACTAGTAATTATTGATATACATACATACTAAACTTGATATACATTACCTGAGAGTTGATCTCCGTTATTGTTTAAATTTATTTATTTCATTATTTATTTATATTTACTAATTGTTGTCTTATAGAAATAAAATTTAAAATAAAATTAAGTAAATTCTTTTATTTTTTAAAATGAATCCAGTATACGTTTCTAATATGTATTTTTTTTTTTTAATGTTTTTAATTAATTCTCCTTTCCTTAATTCCCGTCTCTTTGAAACAATAAATCATGCAAATCTTTCCTTGAAATTATTCCAATCGTTTTGTCGGTGAACGGTCTTATCCCAACCAGTCTGGAACAACATCTCAGACGGTTTTGATTCCGAGGCGGCTCACTCCCGGAAAAGATGCAGGAAGCGGTGCTCTTAGATTCTGCCCGCATTGTACGCCAGTTTCTCTCCCTGGGGCCCTGAACCCCGGCCGACTGTGCTTCTGCCGGGGGTTAGTTTGCCATCTCCTCTCCTCAAGAGGGGAGATGTGAATTTTGTTAAAAAAAACTAATAATAATAGCGAAAATCGAGAAAAAGAAAATATATCGACTTGGTCACGAGGTGACCGAAATCATTCCAATCGTTTTGTCGGTAAACGGTCTTATCCCAACCAGTCTGGAACAACATCTCAGACGGTTGGGATTCCGAGGCGGCTCACTCGCGGGAAAGATGCAGAAAGCGGTGCTCTTAGATGCTGCCCGCATTGTACGCCGGTTTCTCTCCCTGGGGCCCTGAACCCGAGCCGACTGTGCTTCTACCTGTTTTTTTTTTTTATATTATTTTATTGGCACATAAAACAGATCACAACCATAAAAAACTTAAATAATAGTTACATTTATGATTCGGCTAGGTTATAATCCATTTACATTATGTGCACAGCTTGAGTAATTCATGGAAAGCAAACACATAAAATAAAGAAAATACTTTTAAATGTTATATAAAAGATAAAACTATATAAAAAAAACATATTTTCAATTATATTTTACAAAATAGAAAACAAGTTCTTCCTAAAGAGCAAATATTTTGTACCGAATATGTCGATAGATTTGTGGTCGAAGAGTTAGTTCGCCATCTCGTCTCCTTAAGAGGGGATATGTGAAGTTGTGTAAAAATAATAATAAAAGATACTTAAAATATTCCTAAATTATCATCCTTTCCGTCCAACAGAGGTCAATGACCGCAATCAGCAGATTCAACTCAAAAATTGCCAAAAATTTGTATGAAATGTATGTAACCATTAAAGAATGAAAGCGACACGAGGTTTCGCGGTAAATTAACTGTATGTATAGTTAAAATTTTAGGGTTCCTTAACTTTGGCGCTGCCTATTTTATATTTTATTTATTTATTTAACACTTTATTGCACCAAAAACATAAAAATAAACAATGACATATAAACAATCCAACTGAAATACAGTAGCGTGAAGTACAGATAAATATATACACATAAAGGTACAAGAGGCGGTCTTATCGCTAGGGCAATCTCTTACAGACAACCTTTGGTTAAAGGAAAATATATAGAATTTACTAGCTTTTAGCCGCGACTTCGTCTGCATGACCAACGAACCGCTCCAAAAACTAGTCTATATCCTTCTTCATCCCATCCCAGTACATGTATATCAAATTTCATAGCGATTGGTGAAGCCGTTAAGGCGGTATAAAGTAACAAACAAATTCACTTTTACATTTATAATATTACAGTGATTAAATGAAGATCCGTATGGTCCCGACATAGAATTGGCCAGCCCTTCCTTTCCTGTGAGTGTCGTAAGAGGGAACTGATTTCTTTTTTAATGGGTGAAAATGGAATGGTAACCCTGCCGGTCAGTTGGCCCACCATGATGAATTCGACAAGAATTAAACATGATGGTTTCCAGGGGAACCGCGTGGAGGTCGACCTGAGAGGGTATATTGCTAGCAATGGGGCTATTAGACCCCATTACTAACAATCCCTTTCCCCCCAAGGAAATTTATTGGTCTAGTGATGGACAGCAGCGTCCCTCTTAAAACATGGTCAAAGCCCAGTTGCATTTGCCAACCCGCCTACCAAAATTGGCAACTACTAGAAAAACTCCCCTTAAGGGCATGGCCTATATCCAGCAGTGGACAGTTAACGGCTGGTATGATGATAATGATATAATTGATACAAATATTTCCATTACGCGAGAATCGAACCCGGGACCGTTGGAAAATGAGGCGGTATTAAACCACTACCAAGACCTGAAATGTACAGAACGCTGTCTTCGCCAACTCGGCTAATGCTTGGATAAGATATGTGACTCATAATATTTGAATGTCAACACGCTGTCATGGTTGGTGGATTTTAGGATGCGCATGCGCACAATAATAGCTTATTCTTATATACAGTAATGTACCGTTTTTAATACTGTCGTTCAATCTCTTTCAATATGACTTAATTCTTCTTTGCACGATGGTGGAAATTTCCATCATAACATTGAATGCCCCAAAAATTATATAAAAGAACAAGTTCACTGTAGGTTGATCGTGTCTGGATGTCCATTACAGAAAAAAAAACACGGTTGTTAAATTTATTTTTTTAACCATTTTTCCTTTAATTTTGAACATGAATTACATCACCTTGATGCAGAGAAGGGTTAAAGATAATTAAAGATAAAAAAAAAACACAAAAAACCAACTTCAGTTGTGACAAAACCAGTTATTTAATCTGAAAAACTGAATTGCTGAACCGATTTTAATAAAATTTCTACGAGACCAATCTGTAAGTATATCTTTTTCGATAAAAGAGGAATCTTCCAAATCCGTTTAAAACTGACAGAGTTATGAGGTAACAAACAGAAAAAAAAATATGCAACCTAATTAAAAGCCTCCTGTTTGAAGTCTGCAATTTTAAATAAATATTAAACAATTTAAACAAAATTTGTTTAAATTATGATTAATATTATTGATGGAAAGTGGTAACCGTCGCCTATAGACATGAGCAGTATCATGGACATAACAGAGTATACTGTATCGCCCATGATACTCCCCATGCGTTACTATTCCTGGGGACTCGGGTGTTATTCCTCTGTACCCTGTAAATTCACGCCATATCCCACCCTTCAAACCGAAACACAGCCATGCAAACACAACTGCTTCACGGTAGAAACACGAATGGGACAGAGATACTCAAGCAACCGACTTTTGTACAAAGTCTCCCTCTGGTAAAATAAATAAATAAGTATATAATTAATATCCAATCCCTCGACCATTAAATAACCTTAGTCGCCTAATACTTTCTTAATGGTCGAAGAATGGGCAGCAATATCCCACTTACAACATCATCAAAACCTAACAGGGGTGCCCGTCTTATTGGGGTAATTATGTTCAGCAGTGGACAGTTAACAGCTGGTATGGGGGGGGAAAGGGATTGTTAGTAATGTAGACTGAGAATCCCATTACTAACAATATACCTAACCATGTCGACATCCACGCGGTTCCCCCTGGAAACTATCATGGTTAATTCTTCATGATGAATTCATCACGATGGGCTAACTGGCCTGTTTTCATTCTCATCTATCACCCTTCACTGGTGCTCCGCCAGCGTATCCCGTTAGTGCAGACGGGGTTACTATACCATTTTCATCCAACAAAAAAAACAGCTGGTTTGTTGATATGTATAGAATTTTAAACATCTCAAATCGACTCTTAGCCCAGTGAACAAATATGGCGCGTACCATTATACTATACTGGTTTTACCAGAGTGGCTATTAATTTGTAGTTTAATAAGAATATTATGCAAAATATTTCCTCAAGCGAATCATAACAAATTTTCAATCTTATTGACATTGCTAAGTCGTATATATATATATATATATATATATATATATATATATATATATATATATATACATTTAGATTTATTATATTTACATTTAGAATTACATTTAAAATAACATTCATTTATAAGCGACTTCAAAAAGAAATAGATTGTTGAATAAATAAAAAATTCGGTTGTTTTTTCAATTTTACTTTAATTTATTTGATATTATATTTACAGATTGGTTCAAATTTTACCAAAATCGATTGCTTGGATACCTCTGTCCCATTCGTGTTTCAACCGTGAAGCAGTTGTGTTTGCATGGCTGTTTCGGTTTGAAGGGTGGGATATGGCGTGAATTTACTAGGTACACAGGAATAACACCTGAGTCCTCAGGAATGGCAACGCATGGGGGGTATCATGGGCGAAACAGTATACTCTGTTATGTCCATGGTACTGCTCATGTCTATAGGCGACGGTTACCACTTTCCATCAGCTGGGCCGTCAGCTTGTTTGCCATTCTAAGTTGTATAAAAAAAAAAGTTCATTTTGATTTAAAGTCGTTTTGTCACAATTGAAATCAGATTTTTTTAACAACTATTATTGGGCAATGTTATTATATCGCTATATGGTCCCAGCATAGAATAGGCCATCTCTTCCTTTCCCGTGGGTGTCGTAAAAGGCCACTAAGGGAGCCTAATGATAAAGGGATGAACAGCAGCGTTCCACTTAAAATATCGCCAAAAGCCTAACAGCAGTTGCCAATCCGCCTGCCAAGTGTGACAACTACTGGCAATACCCCCCTTTATTGGGGAGGCCTATCTTTAACAATGATCAGTTAACGGCTAATATATTGAACTATAGTTTGTACTGCCAATATATGTTGCCAACTATAAAGAACTGGGAAATTACTTTTTTTTAATTAATAATAATGGAATGGTAACCCCGCCTGCGCGGGGGAAAGGGATTGTTAGTAATGGAGACTGAGAATCCCATTGCTAGCAATATACCTAACCAGGTCAACCTCCTCGCGGTTTCCCCTGGAAATTATCATGGTTAATTCCTGATGAATTCATCATGATGGGCTAACTGGCCTGTTTTCATTCTCATCCATTACCCTTCACTGGTGCTCCGCCAGCGTATCCCGTTAGCGCAGGCGGGGTTACCATTCCATTTTCACCCATCAAAAAACCCCGCCTGCGCTATCGGTATACACTGGCGAGGCACCGGTGAGGGATGATAGGTGAGGATGAAGCAGGTCAGTTAGCCCATCGTTACGAGTCTAATAGTGAATTAATCACGATAGTTTTCAGGAAAACCACGAGGAGGTCGACCTAACAAGGTATAATATTAGCAATGGGCTACTAATCCCCACTGTTAACAATTCCTTCTCCCCCCTGACAGAGTATGTTGCTAGCAATGGGACTGGTATCCCGCATTACTAACAATCCCTTCCCCCCACTGGGAAATTACTGTGGTATGCCTCGTACCAGGAATGCGTGTAATTCGCGATACGGCTGATCGCTTTCGAAGTGACAACTTTGAATATTGGTAGAGGGTCGTCAACCGAGCGAATGATACAGTATTTAAAAAAGTTACACAATGTGTAACATTTTGTAAGTCGATTCACTAGTATTTTTTTTTATGTAGGTACATATGTTACTGACAACCGATGGGAAGGAAAGGTTCTTGAGCGACCCCATACAGGCAAACCCATCACTAGACAGAATGACAACCTCAAATGCATCGCTGGGAATCAGTAAATGCGGGTGGCTCAGGACCTACAGCCTAAATGGTCGCGTACAACGCTCAGGTTATGGAATGAGCTCCCTGCCGAGGTTTTCCCAAGAGACTACAGCATGGGGTTCTTTAAAAGGGGAGTAAAGAGGTTTCTTCAGAGTCGGCAACGCGCGCGTTAAACCTCTGGTATTGCAGGCGTTCATAGGCTACAGTAACCGCTTACCATCAGGTGAGTCGTATGTTTGCCACCTCAGTGGTATAAAAAAACCGTTCCTTATGGCAGTCTATGGGGGAGGCCTATGTTCAGCAGTGGACGGGTAATAGTTGAAATGATGACGATATTAGACAATATATTCATCACTCCTATTTATTAATATTATAAATACAAAAGTTTATTAAAAAGGATGGATACATATTTGTTACTCTTTCACGCAACAACTATTTAACGGATTTTAATAAAATTAATTCTTTTTTTACAATATATTTCTTTTTTTATGATTTCCGATAAAGTGTTTAAGGCATGCGAGGACGGGATATTGGATATGGGTGGCCAAATGCCTATACAAGATGGTACATGATGGGCGGAATTTAGACGCAAAATTTGAGGAGCATTAGGAAGGTAAATGAACGGCCGATTTAATGGAATGGTAACCCCGCCTGCACTAATAGTATACGCTGGCGGGGCACCAGTAAGGGATAACAGGTGAGAATGAAAAGGCAGGTCAGCTAGTCCATCGTGAGGAATACACCTAGGATTCAGCACAATGGTTTCCAAGTCGACCACATGGATATAATGCTAGCAATCCACGTTACTGACAACCCCTTCCCCCAATATAACCTGTTACACGGATAGATTATATCCTAATTTAGCACAATCAAATAATGAAGTAAAAAGAATTAACAAAATCGGTTTACAATTACGAACTTAATCGCGTAACATTACAAAACAAATAAACAGCCTCAATTGCATAAAAAAATATCAAAATTTGTCCATAATATGCAATACAATCGTCTTAATAAAAACAGACAAGTTGAGGATCTTCTCCTTTAAAAAATTACATAAAAATCGTATCACAAATAATGTTGAAACGTTCACAAGTACGAATTTAATGTCCAACATGGCAACAAAAGTGAAAGGCGAATAGCAACACTGGCTCAGTTCATTGCCAAACGGTAGACGCGTCGCTTTGCCGGTTTACGCGGATACGATTAGAAAGTTTAAAAAAAAATATTCAATTCGTAATAAAAAAATATGTATAAACATTTATGTGTGTGTGTTCTGTTATTGATATTGGGAATTTTAGTGCGCACGCAGTCGTTTGGCGGTGAGTGTTAATTCTGGATACATTTTTATGTTTCCTTTGTTACCCCGATGTGGCATTTACCAACTTTTACGGTGATACAATGTATTTTGATACCTATTTGTTTTTAGCCTTCAATTCGACTGTATTTGTTAGTGGAATATATTTATTAATTTATTAATCAGTATTAATAAATTTAATTAGAAAAGATTAATTAAAATATTTATTCACTTTATTTTTTTATTTATTTATTCTTTATTGAGCACATTACGAAACAAAAAAATGTTTCGTGCAAAAGGCGGACTTAATGCTATAATAGCAGTCTCTCCCAGTCAACCTTTGGCAAAATAAATGTAATTATGCGGTAACAATTGATAATTATTGTAGATAAACAATTACATATACGAATCCATAAAGTTACTACTTTCAGACAAATTAATTTATCATCTTTTTCATGTTTTAAATTTTACTGTAAACTAGCTGACTCGGCAAACGTTGTTTTACCATTTACATTATTTCTAGAACTATATATAAAAATATATCGTACTACAATTATTATACTCAATTGCCATCTTGCAACCCTACTGTATGTATGTATGTATTTTTCAATACTAAATCATATTAAAATGAAAATACAAAATTTTGTCAAAAAAATAAAAAAAAAATTTTTAGTGGTGGGTCACCCTTATCATTGTGGGGTATAAAAAATAGATGTTGGCCGATTCTCAGACATACCCAATATGCACACAAAATTTCATGAAAATCGGTAAAGCCGTTTCGAAGGAGTCTGGTAACAACACCGCGACACGAGAATTTTATATATTAAATACCATCTCTTAAATAAGGAAGCCAGAGGTAATTAAATTTAATTACTTAATTAGAATATGTATTTTAAAACTGAAGCGCTTCACTACCAGCCAGGTGCATTATTTTCTTTTTTATATTTAAATTCTATATTTAAAATAATCAATATACTCATAACTACAATCCCTTAGGGGGTAGTCAGAGCTATTTATTATTATTGGCGTTATATTATACATATATTTTGAAAAAAAATTATAAAACAAGTGTCCTGTCCCAGCTTCGCACGGGTAATTGTTAGAATGTCCTAAATAAAAAAAAATTAATTAAGCCTGTTACTCGCTAATAATGTGGCTTTTTATATGTGAAAGATTTTTTTTTAAATCAAATAATTTTTGGGTTTTTCCTTTACAAATAAAAAATTTAATCTTACCTCTTATTATAGTATCAGTTTAGATAGTGTATATTGATTTTACCAGAGGGAGACTTTGTACAAAAGTCGATTGATTGGGTACCTCTGTCCCATTCGTGTTTCTACCGTGAAGCACTTGTGTTTGCATGGCTGTGTTTCGGTGAATTTACAGGGTACACAAGAATAACACCTGAGTCCTCAGGAATGGCAACGCATGGGGGGTATCATGGGCGAAACAGTATACTCTATTATGTCCATGATACTGCTCATGTCTATGGGCGACGGACGTCTGACCACAGTGAACTTTTACCATCAGACGGGCTGTATGCTTGTTTGCCAACTTTGTGATATACAAAACGAAGGCATTAAAGAATGTTCAAAATCGTTCTAGGTACAACTGACGGAGTTATGAAGTAACAAACAAAAAAAGTTACCAACTCATTAAAAAGCATCATCTCTTTAAAAAATCGGTTGAAAAGAATTCAAATCGAATAGGGAACCTCGATCTTTTAGACGCGGCACAAAATGAAATAATGTATTCCGTCTACACACGTTTTGTTTTGGAACCTACTGGACAGTGCGACGCAATTAACATTCTAACAACGTAAATTTCATAACTTTTATTCCGGTTCACTGTACCTAATAATGGCGGGCATTACTTAATGTTCGTTAACCACTTAGATTTACTTTAATATTAATATGAACACATGTTTAACCGACTTCAAATAATTAGTATTGTGTTCCACAAATAAAAAGACTTTAATTGTGGGAAAAGGTTATTTCGATTTAAAATCTAAACTACTGAAATAATTTAAAAAAACACCAGACTTTGTACAAAAGTCATTTGCTTGGGTACCTCTGTCCCATTCGTGTTTCTACCATGAAGGTATTATTGGATGTGTTTCGGTTTGAAGGGTGCGATATGGCAGTGAATTTACTGGGTACAGAGGAATAACACCTAAGTCCTAAGGAATGGCAACGCATGGGGGGTATCATGGGCGAAACAGTATACTCTGTTATGTCCATGGTACTGCTCATGTCTATAGGCAACGGTTACCACTTTCCATCAGGTGGGCCGTCAGCTTGTTTGCCATTCTAAGTTGCATAAACAACTTTTTGGATGGAGAAGAGTAATTATAAACAGTTTGACCAGAGACACGAAACTCTGTTCGTTTTTTAAATACAATAGTTTAGTTTTTAAATAAAAATAAATAAATCTCGTTTTGCCACATTTAATGTTGGTTTTTTGTGGTACACAATCTATTATATATATCTATACTTATAATAAATCTGTAGAGAGGTCAATTCTGTACATGAAATATATTTCCAAAACAACTATCAGGCGGTGATTAGTGATCGATACTGATGCCAAAAATGCAATCAGAAAAATTTTTGTCTGTCTTTCTGTATGTTCGTTATAGAAACAAAAACTAAATAAAAACAAAAACTACTCGACGAATTTTAACGACACTTGGTACAATTATTCATCATACTCCTGGGCAGGTTATAGTATACTTTTCAACACGCTACGATCAATAGGAGCAGAGCAGTGAAGGGAAATGTGTCTGTTACGTCAAAACCACTGAACCGTGAGGAAGGACATAGGCTTTTTTTTTATACCACTGAGGTGGCAAACAAGCATACGGCCCACCTGATGGTAAGCGGTTACCGTAGCCTATGAACGCCTGTAATACCAGAGGTATTACGCGCGCGTTGCCGACCCTGAAGAAACCTCTTTACCCCCCTTTTGAAGAACCCTATGCTGTTTATTTATTTTACTATGGCTATTTATTTATATATATATATATATATATATATATAATATAAGGTAATACAGTTAAGTTAGTCATCACCTAAATGACACATAATGGAATCAATTTCGTATGCGTATTTAATGAAGGTGTTACATTAAAAACAAGAAGTATTTATAGGTTAAAAACTTCCAAGAATTTTGTTCGACGAAACGGGAAAATATTTTGATGCGAACATGATGAGTCAGACCTGAGAGATGTCAATAAGAATACCCGAACATTAACTAGTAAAAGAAACAGTCAACGGACTTTAATACCATAAATTAATTATAATAAAAAAGAAAAAATAACAAAAACAAATACGTAGTTTATGGAATTATGAAATAAGCTCCCTGTCGAGGTTTTTTTTGTATTATTTTGTACAACTTAGAATGGCAAACAAGCTGACGGCCCACCTGATGGAAAGTGGCAACCGTCCCCTATAGACATGAGCAGTACCGTGGACATAACAGAGTATACTGTTTCGCCCATTATGCCCCCCATGCATTGCCATTCCTGAAGACTGAGGTGTTATTCCTCTGTACCCAGTTAATTCACGCCATATCCCACCCTTCAAACCGAAATGAGTCTATTTAACCTCATTACTATGTTAATAATTCCAATTCCCCCAACCGTCGTCTCACTCAACCGTCAACCGCTCATGTCTATAGGCGACGGCTACCACTTTCCATCATGTGGGCCGTCAGCTTGGTTGCCATTCTAAGTAATATAAAAAAAAATATACATTCTCAGATCGACCACCACGCGGTTCCCCCTGGAAACCGTCACGGCTAATTCTTGTCGAATTCATCATAGTGGGCCAACTGACCTGCATTCATTCTCACCTATTTCACTGGTGCCTCGTCGGTGTATACCGATAGCGCGGGCGGGGTTACCAATCCATTTTCACGCATTAAAAAAAAATATAAGCGACGGTTACCACTTTCGGTCAGATATGTGGTCCGCTTGTTTGCCATTCTAAGTTGTAAATTTATGGTAATATATATTTTAAAGTTGATTTTTATTAGAATATCAAGGTTATTAACGTCTTATTTATTTCTTTGCTTTTGTACATTCACTTATAGAATGGATATTTATTTATTTATTCATTAGTTATCAAACATGTGCACATGGCGGACTTAATGCTAAAAGCATTCTCTCCCAGTCAACCATAGAGAAGTGTCAGAATACTCGAATGCGGTACTACTACTAATTATTGATATACATACATACTAAAATTACATATATAAACGAATAAATATATATGAATAACAAATATACTTACACATATATGATATATACTATATTATACACGAATTTGGGAATAATATAAAGCACTTATAATATAAAGATATTTGGTTATAACAAAAATGTACACAGACGGACTTATCCCTTGAAAGGATTTCTTTCAGTCAACCTTGAGAACCCGAAAGGAGAAAGTGTCTGTAGGGTTTGTATATAATGCATACAATATCAATTGTAAATATCAGAGGGAGACTTTGTACAAAAATCGTTTGCTTGGGCACCTCTGTCCCATTCGTGTTTCTATGCGAAGCAGTTGTGTTTGCATGGCTGTGTTTCGGTTTGACGGGTGGGATATGGCAGTGAATTTACAGAGTACAGAAGAATAACATCTGAGTCCTCAGTAATGACAACGCATGGGAAGTACCATAGGCGAAACAGTATACCCTGTTATGTCCATGTTACTGCTCATGTGTATAGGCGACGGTTACCACTATTCAACAGGTGGGCCGTCAGATTGTTTGCCATTCTAAGTTGCATAAAAAAAAGCACAAGGAACTTAATGCCTGATATCATTCTCTGCCAGTGAACCGTTACGCTAAACAGAGAAGAGCAAATGGCGGTGCATTGATTTCACAAAAGCAATTTATGAAATAAATAAATTAATAGAGAAATAAGTGTTATTAATCAAAGCTAATAAAATCTCAAATATAACCAAACACAATCTAGTCCATTTGGAAACTAAAAATTACATTATTTATGATACAAAACCAGTTGGGTGAGTTTACAAAATACTCGTTCGGAGTTCTTAATAGCCGCAGATGACAGTGGTGCAAGGGCATTGCATTGGATTGTACAAGTATAAAACTGGATTGTTGTTGTAACTTATTGTTTGCAACATAAGGTTCGTAATCGCTTGTAAAATCGTGGTATATACGTCGTTTATGTGATACGGAGTGGCAAATAAACTGACGGCTCTCCAGATGAAAAGTTAACCACTTTTCGTGTTTCAACCGTGAAGCAGTTGTGTTTGCATGGCTGTGTTTCGGTTTGAAGGGTGAGATATGGCAATGAATTTACAGGGTACAGAGGAATAACATCTGAGTCCTCAGGAATGGCAACGCATGGGGGGTATCATGGGCGAAACAGTATACTCTGTTATGTCCATAGTACTGCTCATGTCTATAGGTGACGGTTGCCACTTTCCATCAGATGGGTCGTCAGCTTATTTGCCATTCTAAATTACATAAAAAAAAACTATTAAACTAAACGGATTTAAATGAAATTTGGTACACGGGGAAGTTGTATCCTAACTTACCACATAGATACCAGCGATAGATAGATAGATAGATATACTCCTTATTGTTTCCTCCAAAAGATTACAATAGTAAACTTATTATAAATACCTTAAACTTATTATAAGGACCTTCTTACACGTGATTGGGCGTCTGTTTCGTGTATGAGCACGGTTGATGATATGGTTGATAGATTTAATACGCTTATTATGTCCCTTTTCGACAGGCATGCTCCAATAATAACGAGAAAATTCAAACGTCATCAGTCACTTCCTTGGATAACTGATACAATTAAGTGCATGATTGACTTACGCAACAAAGCACATAATAAATATCGTAAGTCTAAATTGGAGAGGGACAAAAAATATTATAAAGACCTCAAAAATACAGTGTCTATGAGTATTGCTGCTGAGAAGAAAGCCTATTATAATCATTATATTAACTCTAATACGAGTAATAGTAAAGTGTTTTGGAAGAATTTGAGGGATAGAATATTAATAGATCCTTGTAAAAGTGATTATCTTCCTGACAGCTTTAACGACCCTAATAGTATTAATAAATATTTTCTAAAAGTGCCCGGACCTGAAACAGTCACTATTTCACAGTTAACCTATTTTGAATTTCATCGGTTTAATACAACGACGCCTAGTTTTAGATTGGAACCTATCAGTTCAAATGATGTTGCCAAGTATATTTTGTCCATACAATCAAACGCAATTGGGACTGATGGTATTAGTCGGGACATGGTTTTGCTTACCCTACCACATACTCTCTCTATTATTACTGATATAATTAACAAATCAATTGTAACAGGTGTGGTTCCTCATCAGTGGAAAAAGGCATTAATTACTCCTCTTCCTAAAGTTGACCATCCAAAGGAATTTAAAGATCTGAGACCTATTAGTATATTGCCTTTTTTATCTAAAATCTTGGAAAAAGCCATATACTTTCAATTATTAAAATACATTGAAGTCAACAAGATACTGCCGCTTTTCCAGTCGGGGTTTCGAAAGGGCAGAGGCACTGTCACAACATTGCTTGATGTGACAGACAACATATTGGCTGCTCAAGATGATGGTCAAGGCTCTATATTGACTTTACTTGATTTTTCCCGCGCATTTGATAGTCTCAATATTTCATTGTTACTCTCTAAATTGTCATATTATGGGTTTGATCATCACTCGATTAATTGGTTTAAGAGTTATTTAGGAGAACGATTTCAGGCGGTTAAATTGCTGAAGGATGATGGTACTTGTATGATATCTTCCCCCAGGTTGGTGAAGCGTGGAGTTCCTCAAGGATCTATACTGGGCCCACTTCTATTTATTATATACAGTGCCGACCTCCCTAATGTTATTAAGAACTGTAACTATCATTGTTATGCGGACGATGTACAACTGTATATATCTAGAAATCAAATTGGGATATTATTCAGAAAATGAATGAAGATTTAGATCGCATCGCTGCATGGTCTAATAATAATGCTCTTGTTCTTAATCCTTTAAAATCAAAATATATGGTAATTGGCTCGAAAAATCAAATTGAGAAGGCATCGAACAATAATCTAGTTGTAAAGATCGGTGATACAAATATTGAACATGTTTGCGAGGCAAAGAACCTTGGTGTGCTTTTTGACAGTAATTTGCGTTTTGAAAACCATGTGTTGGGTTTGGTCCGGAATTGCTTTTATCGACTTAAAATATTATACAAGATACGAAATTTGTTGTCAGAAAGATCACGAATTACACTCTGTGAGTCTCTTGTGTTATCCAGATTAAATTATGGTGATCTGGTCTACGGGCCTCGTCTCCTTTCTTCATCTCGTCGAATGATACAGAGGATTCAGAATGCGTGCTGTCGCTTTTGCTTTGTTGTTTCACCTCGTAGTCACATTACACCATATTTGAATGAAGCATCTATGTTGAACATGGACTCACGTAGACGATTGCACCTTGCTGTACTTATGTTTGATCTTGTGAAATTTAAATCCCCTGAATATCTATATAAAAAACTCAAATTTCCGACTTTCAACAATTATTATGGATGTAATGTGTCTCGATCAACGCGGCCCCCGTTGGCGGTTCATAACCATAGGACAGTCGCTTTTACCGGATGTTTTCGCCACCAGGCGACTAAATGCTGGAATAACATATCCCCTCCAATGAGACTAGCTGCATCCAAATCAATTTTTAAAAAGTTGATAAAGCAACATTTATTAAATAAGCAAAAATTTGGATTAGTCGCCTGATAGCGACTGCTTTTAACATAATTACTGTGGTGAATTATTATTTATATATGTTAAATATTATGTTTAATTAATTAATAAAATATATTATATTATTAATGCATCATCTATATAAGTATGTATCTATATAATATAATTTTACCTTCTGCCATTAAATTGGTTACACAGGTTACACTCTGGGTTTGTTGCACGCGTCCGTGTAGCCTTGCTTCAGGTTGCAGCTGAAAATCAGTGCTTTGCTTTTAAGCAAAAGTATCACTGAGCTGTAGCCTTTTTGGGTCACTGCGACACACTTGGTGAAAACATATCTCCAATATTAATTTTATGTTTTATATGTTGTTTTATATTTGAAAAATGTAAATAATCAAATTGTATTAATAGTAAATTGTTAATATTTTATTCATTAATTTACGTGTGTTAAATGGCTCAAATAAAGTGTTTATCTATCTATCTATCTATCTAAATATAAACAATTACAAGAAATAATCACAATAAGAAAACAATGGAGGGCCTTATCGCTAAGAGCGATCTCTTCCAGGCAACCTTTGGATGGAGAGGAGTAATTATAAACAGTTTGGTGGGAGGCACGATGAAAAAATATAAATATATATCCCTACTCATTAATATATCTATATACATACACACACACACACATATATATATATGCATACACATATATATATATATATATATATATATATATATATATATATATATATATATATATATATATATATACATATACATACTAACACATATACAAATACATATACATACATACATATAACCGCCTACACAAATACACATGGCATACTTTATGTGCCGATTCTCGCTGGTGAAGTCACGGAATACAACTAATATATTATATGTTTTTTTTTCATTAGGACCAAGACATGGTAAAGCCGTAGTGTGCTATGTGGCGACTTGGGCGGCGTATAGAAAAGGCGACGGATCCTTCAGCGTGAACCAGTTGAATCCACAGCTTTGTACCCACCTCGTGTACTCCTTCGCTGGACTGAATCAGGAAACGAATGGAATCAAGATATTAGGTAAATTATGGCCACAACAAAATATCAGAGTTTTGCTCTTTTGAGGGCCAAACAATAAACTGAGTTGTGACCATTTTGTACTTAATACAAAAGTCGTCAAACTTGGGCACCTCTGGCCCATTCGTGTTTCAACCGTGAAGCAGTTGTGTTTGCATGGCTGTGTTTCGGTTTGAAGGGTGGGATGTGGCGTGAATTTACAGGGTACACAGGAATAACACCTGAGTCCACAGGAATGGCAATGCATGGGGGGTATCATGGACGAAACAGTATACTCTGTTATGTCCATGGTACTGCTCATGTCTAAAGGCGATGGTTACCACTTTCCATCAGGTGGGCCGTCAGTTTGTTTGCCATTCTAAGTTGTATAAGAAAAAAAGGAGAAAATGTCTATAGAGTTTGTATATAAAGAATGACGTATATGGTATAAAAATAATATTATCATATTAACAATTTACTATCCACTGCTGAACAAAGGCCTTCCTCATAAAGGAGGGTTTTGCCAGTAGTTGCCACACTTGGCAACCGTAGAGCCTCTTTATTCTAACACCTTAAAATACTTAATCCACATATTTAAAATTCCAGATTCATGGCTTGATATCGAGAAGGAATCGGGAGCCTACAACCAAATGGTGGCTCTGAAGAATAGGTACCCCCACCTGAAGGTCACCATAGCGATTGGTGGCTGGAACGAGGGCTCAGAGAAGTATTCAGCAATGGCTTCCAAGAAACAGACAAGAGACACTTTCATTCAGAGCGTTTTGGCATTTTTGGAGTAAGTGTTTCAAACAGATACAATATCGTCACCTTCCAGAAAAGAGCGTATTCGTCTTTAAAGAGCCGCAGCACACCTGCAATTCCTCTGGTGTTTCGGATCCTTATAGGCGCGGTAGGCACTTACCATCAAGATCGCTTGCCTATCTGTATTATAAAAAAAAACAGCATTTTATATTTTTTAATACTATATATATCCGCCATTTTGTTCTAATAATATCGTCCCTTACGTACATATGTCTGACACGCCTATCTCCCATTAGGATAGGCAGAAATAATAAAACGTTAAATGCTTCGCTGTTTCATTTTCCATCAAAATTATTGCACAATGTTTGCTAATTTCAAGTGTTGGTACATCATCAACATATCAGCCTTTCACTGTCCACTGCTGGACATAAGCCTCCCCTGGGGGGGTTTTGCCAGTAGTTGTCACGATGGGCAGGCGGATTGGCAACCACAATTAGGCTTTTGAGATGTTTTAAAAGGGACGCTGCTGTTCATCCCTCGCCTTCCCTTAGTAGCCTCTCACGATACTCACGCGAAAACAAGGGGTGGCCTATTCTATGTCTGGACCCTCAGACAAAAAAAAGAATTTTCCAAATCGGTTTACAACTTTATGGAATTATGAAATAAGACACATAAAAAAATACAATCGAATTGAAAACCTTGTTTTTGAAGGGGTTTAAAATAAAATAAACTTGTACATGAACAAACCAGAGGGAGACTTTGTACAAAAATTGATTGCTTGGGTACCTCTGTCCCATTCGTGTTTCAATCGTGAAGCAGTTGTGTTTGCACGGCTGTGTTTCGGTTTGAAGGGTGGGATATGGCGTGAATTTACTGGGTACAGCGGAATAACATCTGAGTCCTCAGGAATGGCAACGCATGGGGGTATCATGGGCGAAATAGTATACTCTGTTATGTGCATGGTACTGCTCATGTCTATAGACGACGGTTATCAGTTTCCATCAGGTGGGCCGTCAGCTTGTTTGCCATTCTAAGTTGTATAAAAAAAACATATACACACAAGACTATATCCCCTAATGGAATAGTCAGAGTTATGACTTTTTCGACCTTTTGGATAAGATTTTATATTTATGTTTATGTATATATTGTATGTATGTATGTATTATTGTATACAGATATATATTTATTTTGATTTTAATTGTATGAGTTACTTATATATGTCAACATATTTATTATTTTTTAATAGAAACATCTATACTGTTTCCTTCTATTATTGTACGCATACTGCCCGCTAATAATTAATGCTCCTTTCCACTCAGGGTTTGCTGGAAGAGAACTCTTACAGAGTTAAGCTCGCCTGTTGTACATCTCTATTTTATATATATTATATGTTGTAATTTTTTGTGTACAATAAAGAATAAATAAAAATATATATATAAATACAATATATGTTTATTTTTGTTCTCAGTAAATACAAGTTCGATGGTCTGGACCTCGACTGGGAGTACCCTGCTAAGAGGGGAGGACAACCGCATGACAAAGCTAACTACGTCACCCTTGTAAAGGTGAAATAAGTGTAAATAATTGATTGTCCATTAAATTCTTTGCAGTTTTGTTTTATTGATACTTAGAATGGCAAACAAACGGACCACTCACCTGATGAAAAGTGGTAACCGTCACCTATAGACATGAACAGCACCATGGATATAGCGGAATAGACTGTTATAACCACGGTACCCCTCATGCGTTGCCTCCTGAGGACTTCCTAAGGAATACGATGTTACGCCTCAGCATCTAGTAATTTCACTACCATACCCTTCCAATCTGCCGTGTGTTCCCGGCATAGAATGGGCCAATCCTTGCTTTCTCGTGGGTGTCGTAAGACTAAGGGAACTTATTGGTCCTTCTTAAAATATCACTACCATATATCCTAACTGCGGTTGCCGACCCTACCAAGGGCTATAACTACTAGCAAACCCCCTCTTTTGGAGGAAGCCTATGTTCAGCAACGGCTGATATAATAATATGGACGTTCTAGGCTGTACCAGATATGCGTTACCTGATTCCCTATCCTAGCTGGTATCCTAGCTTTGGCCTTGTGGTCCCGGCATAGAATATGCAACCCTTTTCTTTCCCGTGGGTGTCCTAAGAGGCTACTAAGAAAGAGCGAGTAATGAGCAACGGCGCCCCTCTTAAAACATTTCTTAAGCTTATCTGTCTGGTTTATCAATCTGCCTGGCAACTACTGGTAAACCCCCCAAAGGAAAAGGTTTATGTTCAGCCATGGACAGTTAAAGGCTGGAATGACGATGATGATCCTAGTTGTGATTGTACTTCTCTACTTACTATTATTTTCTCATTTCAGGAACTAAAAGAAGCGTTCCAAGATAAAGGTTACATCCTTACAGCGGCTTTGGGCGCTGGGAAGAACACCATGGACGTTGCATACGACCTGGCAAAACTGAGCCGCTATTTGGACTTGATACACATGATGTGTTATGATTACCATGGCACGTGGGACGGGTTTGTTGGTGCCAATGCTCCCCTCAGGGGTGGAAGTGATGAAGATGCTTTAAGTGTGGTGAGTATTTTCGTGTTGTCCCGGACACCGCTTCCTTTCCCGTGGGTGTCGTAAGAGACGAGTAGGGGAACTTAATGGTCGAGAGATGAACAGCAGCGTCCCTATTAAAACATCACCAAAGTTTGGCTTTTCAATTGCCAATCCGCTTGCCAAATGTGGCAACTACTAGCTAAATCTTCCAATTAGGAGAGGCTTAATTCAGCAATAAACAAATAAAGGCTGATATGATGGTGATGGATCTAATATTGTTCTATTTAAAATTTGTTCTGAGTTAAATGAAACTTAACCTTATGAACCCGGAGTTAGAACCTAATGTTTAATAATAACTTTGTTACAGGAATACACAATCAAGTACATGTTATCCCACGGTGTTAGTCCATATAAAATGGTGTTAGGTCTGCCCATGTACGGACGGACGTTCATACTGAGTGATCCCGATACTAGACAGATCGAATTCGGCAGGACTAAAGTACAAAACGTCGGTTTCAAAGGACGATATACAGGAGAAAACGGATTCATGGGATACAACGAGGTAAAAATACATTTTGAAATATTTTCTAGAATATTTATTCTATTTATTTAACTCTTTATTGCACCAAAAACATAAAAATAAATAATGACATATAAACAATTCAACTGAAATACAATAGCATGGAGTACAGGTTAAAATATACATATAAAGGTACAAAAGGCGATCTTATCGCTAGGGCAATCTCTTACTGACAATCTTTGGTTAAAGGAGAGCATATAGAATAGAACAAGAAAGTGGATTGAATGCTTGGAACAGAATTAACAGCGTTATAGGGCGTTTCAACAGTGTTGCCAGATGTAATTTTTAATTTTACCCAAATGTGAATTTTTTCCCCAAATCGATATAATTTCCTTCGTCTCTACTCTGTCACAAATTTGTGTCCATTTTTAGTAGATTATGCCTAAACGAACGACCAAAAAACCCTTACATTTTGCCAATTAATTTATATTTAACTTATATTATCCCAAAATATAATGCATATACTCAATAATGGGCAGGAATTGCCCATTATTCGTGGCAGATCGTATTTATAATACAATTGTAAATAGTGTGTGAGCGAAATGGTTTGAAATAAAGTGTCAGAAAGTGAGAAAGAACGAGCTACATTGACGTCACCAATAAGGGATATTAGATGAAGACGAGGTCAAGTCAGCTGACCTATAGCAATCTATTCTCCTGTAATTGACCATGGGTCAACCTAGTAACGGGTCTGTTAGACCCCATTAGTATCCCAATTTATTTATTCATTAGTACAAATATGTGTACATGGCGGACTAAATGCTAAAAGCACTCTCTCCCAGTCAACCATAGGGAAGTGTCAAAATACTCGAATGCGGTACTAGTAATTATTAATATACATACATACTAAAATTACATATATAAACGAATAAATATATATAAATAACAAATATACTTACACATATATGAAATATACTATATTATACACGAAATTGAAAATAATATAAAGTACTTACAGCTCGGATAAAGTAAAAAAGTAAGCATGGACGTTTTTTTTAAAGACCAATTGCCATTAGTAAGCAAAGTCTGTTAGATCCCATTAGTAATTCCAACCCAAAACAATACCCAGGATTCAGGTACTGAGCAAAGGACTAAATTAACCTCTAATATTTAAATAAACTATGTGCTAAATGAAGAAGGAATCTAGAGTTTTTGGAACTGTACTGGAGACAAGTCATGAATATGTATGAAATAATGTATGTATGTATGGTTAGTTAGATGCCTTTATACTCGGTTCTATGCATATCCACTAAGGAATTTGACGTGAAAAGCTAATTCAGCGTCATTCCACAGATATGCCTAGAGCTGAACAACAAGACGTCGTCCTGGGAGAGGCTATGGCATAAGCCTTCGTCCACTCCATACTTGCGTAATGGTGACAAAATCATATCCTACGATAACGCCAGATCCATTGCTATCAAAGTCAAGTAAGTTAATTATACAGATTTTTTTTAATGAATGATAAAGGAATGGTAACCCTGATTGCGCTATTTCAGTATACGCTGACGAGGCACCAGTGAGGGATGATAGATGAGTATGTAAGCAGGTCAGTTAGCCCGCATGGACGTCGACCTCAACCCTGTGTGAATCGGATATATTGCCAGCAATGAGGATTAATATTCTCATTACATTCCTCCCCCCTCCCCCCTAAAGTGAGGTTTAGTTTATAAAAAATAATTTCGAAGCTTGAACTTAAAATTTAAACAACGTAATTCTTATAATCAATTTAAACCAACTTTCTCCAGGTTGGCCATGGATTATAACTTAGGAGGGCTGATGGTATGGAGCATAGATACTGATGACTTCAAAGGTCACTGCACTAGAGACACAGATGCTTTCTTGGACTTTGTTGAAAGGCATGAGACGATGGTGGACGACCCAGTACTGAATGAGGCGTTGAAGACGTTAAAACTTCGTGATGGTAAGTCGTTCTTTGATGATAAGCAATGATTATCTGAAATGATAATGATGTTAAGTGGAAGCCCAGTACTAGAATGTACAAAATAGACTTACTAGTTTTTCCTGGCCACTTCCCTGGTACCTCTGATCCACTTGTGTTTCTGCTGTAAAGCAGTTGTGTTTCGGTTTAAAGGATGGGATATGGTAGTGAAATTACAGGGTACAGAATCATAACACCTTAGTCCTCAGGAATGGTAATGGATGAAGTCTATCATGGATGATACAGTTTACTCTTTTATGTCCATGGTACTGGTCATATCTATAGACAACAGTTACCACTTTCCATAAGGTAGACCGTCAGCTTATTTGCCATTCTATGTTTTTTATATACAACTTTATATAACTTAGAATGAACAACAAGCTGACGGCTCACCTGATGGAAAATGGTAACCGTCGCCTATAGACATGAGCAGTACCATGGACATAACAGAGTATACTGTTTCACCCATGATACTTTCTATGCGTTGTTATTCCTGAGGACTTAGGTGTTATTCCTCTGTACCCAGTAAATTCACGCCATATCCCACCCTTCAAACCGAAACACAGCCATGCAAACACAACTGCTTCACGGTTTAAACACGAATGGGACAGAGGTATCCAAGCAATCGACTTTTGTACAAAGTCTCCCTTTGGTAAAGTTTTACAATTTAATGTAAGTAACCTATTTGTAAGTATAAGTTGCATAAGAAAGAACTCCAAACGGTTTGCTTTCCTTTATTCCAGCTCATGACCACTCTGATACAGCGTACGTCATCTCCGGAGGCAAGCTGCATCTGAGACTACCTGAACCTATGCACTCTAATTACCCATTAATGGAAACGATTAACCAAGCCGCCAATCTGGCGTTAGAAGAGAACCGTATTGTAGAAGAGATGGATAGGATAACGAAAGAGAACGCAATAGATCACGAAGAGGAGAGAAAACCAAGCTCAGCGCACACTATTAGTGCTGACTTGTTCTATATAACACTGTATCTTACTCTTCGACAGTTGAGTAAAATTCTAAGGATATAAAATTTAGAAGATCAAATTTAGAATGTAGTCAAGTATATAGAGCTTAAAGAAAACGAAAAGAATCATAAAGAAAACTTTGAGATTTTTACAGATACGGCCTGCTGGAGCTGGTCTTTGCTTACCAAATATGAGCATTGACAGAATCATTGATCAACAAAAAATTACACACAGAAATATGTTTGTTCAAAGTATAAGGATCGATTTTGAGGTGTCGTTTCTCTAAATGTATCATCATATCAGCCTTTAACTGTCCACTGCTGAACAGAAGCCTCCCCCTGGGGGGGTTTTGCCAGTAGTTGCCACGCTAAGCAGGCGGATTGGCAACCGCAGTTAAGCTTTAGAGATGTTTTAAGAGGGACGCTGTTGCCCATCCCTAACCTTCCCTTAGTCGGCTCTTACGACACCCACGGGAAAGGAAGGGGTAGCCTATTCTATGTCAGGACCACACGGCCAAACTAAGCGTATATCTAAAATTGAATTTTTAATTAGATATCACAGCAAAATCTTTATTCTAAGAACTAATATAAATGAATGAATGAAAACTCTTTATTGTTCTCTTCAAAGAATGATACAAATTATAAAGAACAACAATATGTACACAAACATAATGCATAATTAATTACATTTTTTTTATACAACTAAGAATGACAAACAAGCTGACGGCCCACCTGATGGAAAGTAGTAACCGTCGCCTATAGACATGAGCAGTACCATGGACATAACAGAGTATACTGTTTCGCCCATGATACCACCCCATGCGTTGACATTCCTGAGGACTCAGGTGTTATTCCTCTGTACCCAGTAAATTCACGCTATATCCCACCCTACAAACCGAAACACAGCCATGCAAACACAACTGCTTCACGGTTGAAACACGAATGTGACAGAGGTACCCAAGCGATCGACTTTTGTACAAAGTCTCCCTCTGGTATACATAAAAGCAAAATAAGGAGGCAACAATGGGCGGCCTTGTCGCTAAATAGCGATCTCTTTCAGGCAACCTTAGGATGGAGAGGAATCATTAAAATTGTGTCTGGTCAAGGTACAATAATATGGTCAAATAGTAATATGATTCATAAAACTGTAGTTTGACGAAATTATGAAATTAAAATATTAGTTTAAAGGATATGTTGAGAAAAATGACACCTCGAAACCTTATTACACAATACATATGTTCGAGGTGTTTACCAAAATTCCATTACATTATCCATATAACCAAAAAAAAAATGATATAAATATATCTGTCTCACGTGTGACATAGCGGATACTGTGTTGCAAGGTAAAATTATTTGCTTAGATTATATAGAATTATAAGAATTATAATATTTAAATTTTGTCCAAAATTGGACAGATTATATAGATAGAGCATCCAACGTAAAAAAAACGTTATTTTTTCTTTTTCTGGATTCGGATTTATAAAAAAAGTGTTAACTTTTAATTAGCCAAACGTAAACAAATTGACTGACATAAGTTTTTTTTTATAAATACCAAAATAAATACAGACATATTTTTTTAGTATTGCATTTTTAATTACATTAAAATGTTCGCATATTTTCAAATTAGAATTGGGATCTATTTTTCTGATATTATATAAGTATACAAATGTATGTATCGCTTTTAAATTAATATACATGTATTAAGTAAAATGGCGACCATTTTCAATTATTTAAAAACTAAAACATATTTCATGTCCTTCTTATATGTAAATGAAAGTATTCAGTAATGATAACCATCATTACGAATCATTATAGACTGTTTATCTGACTCTTTCGAATAGATTTTAATAATTTTGTATTATTTATTTTTCAAGTTTACATCACTATATATTTTCTCCCATATACTTAGTCATAAATGACATTATGGTACATAGATACAGTTTACCCTATTTTTAGGGAAATTTGTTTGGATACACTCTATCTATATAATCTAAGTTATTCGATTTTTTCCCTTTCAATGTGATAAAAAATATTTTAATGTATTTGAGATCCTTAAATTATTAATAGGTTGAATAAATACACGTCGAATTGAGCCCACATCTCTGCTATCCGGACTGACTGTGTTACCAGTTACACAGAAAGGATTCTACCTAAAATAATAAAATTGTAACTAAACAATATATATACATGGGAGATATTAAAAAAATATATAAAGTGTCTTAATAAGAGCAACAGATGTTAAAACAATATTATTTGGAAATTTTGTCTGTCTGTTTCTATGCCTAATCTGTCTGTATATTTATTCCGACATCAAACAAAAACTACTACACAAAATTGAAATGCAATTTTCACAGATTATTCCTGAAGATCTAATTTAAAATCAAGTGTATATTTAATCTTGATACGCCATTTAGAAATGGCCTATTTCGTTAGTTTTGTTTTTTTTTTTTTTCTTCGGAAATGCACGTGTATGAAGTAACAAGCATAAAGCTAGTCAACCATAGATTAAGGACTAACTTAAATTCACTTAAATTAATAAGTTTTATTAAATAAAGTCCTGCCTGTCTTTATTAGCAGATTATTCGACTTTTTTTTTAAATCATTACGCGTCATTTGAGCGCCATCTGCCGATGTTAAAAATTAAAATTCAAGCTTCTCATATTCAAATCATCTTTATTGAAACAGACTTGTATACAAGCACTTTTTAATTGTATTTTTTTTTATGAATACATAGTTCGGAGAGTTGTTATCTGTTAAAAAGAGCCCGCAAGAAACTCAACAGTTGCTCTTTTAAATCTCTGTTAACATTATGTGTATTTGTTTAAATGTACTATGTCTAATATTACATGGTAGTTAATTATAACTGTCTATACTAACTATAGACATAACTGTCAGCTTACAAATTCAATATCAAGTACTCTGGAAGTATTTTTTCAACCAATTAATAAATTCAATGTACTTAGTAGACAGAAAGAAGTTACTATTTACTAATATAACAAAATTGTAAATTGACAATATCTGTACATAGCAAGTATGTAAGAAAAATTAATATCAGAAGTCTTAACAAGGACTAAATATAGCACAATAATTTTTAGTAATTTAATCTGTCTGCCTGTTTGTTCCGGTATCACGCCAAAACTACTGCACCAAATTGGATGCGACTTTCACAATTCTATTCCTGAAGGTCTAACTTGAAATCTGGTATATTTATTTTTTACAACACAGGGGGCAAACGAGCATGCGGCTCACCTGATTGTAAGTGACTACCGCCGCCCATGGTCACGCACAACACCAACGGCATTGCAGGTGTGCTGCCGGCCTTTTAAAAGGGAATATGCTCTTTTCTTGAAGGTTATGTTGTCGTATCGGTTCGGAAATACTGTTGCTGGAAGTTGATTCCAAAGAGTGGTTGTGCGTGGGAGAAAGTGCCTTGAAAAACGCACGGTGGAAGACCGCCACTCGTCCAGATGGTTGGGATGAAATTTTAGTTTATGGCGGGTTGTACGATGGTGAAAATCAGCAGCAGCATTGCATCTGAATACGTCATCTGGCAATAGTGTATTGCATTGGTTTTCCAACTTCGGAAATCCACGCGTACGAAGTAGAAGGGAAAAGATAGTAGGCAATGAAACAATGTTTAGTACATATAAATAATGTTTAATAAATAAGTTTTATTTATAAGTATTTATATTTATTTACATCTTGTACTTACGTAATGTAAGGCTTCATATTTCGACCTATAAATCAATGTAAGGCGAACCGCATCTCACGTTGTAGAAATGATCGCAGACCTGTGAAATAAAAATTATATTTTTATAAATTTTTTGTAATAATTGTTTTATTTTATTATGCTTGGGCACCACTGTCCCAATCTTGTTTCTACCGTGAATCAGTTGTGTTTGCATGGCTGTGTTTCGGTTTAAAGGATGGGATATGGTAGTGAATTTACAGGGTACAGAGAAATAACACCTGAGTCCTCAGAAATGGCAACGCATGGGGGGGTATCGCAGGCGAAACAGTATACTCTGTTATGTCCATAGTACTGCTCATGTCTATAGGCGACTGTTACCACTTTCCATCAGGTAGATCGTCAGCTTGTTTTGCCATTCTAAGTTGTATAAAAAAAAAACTTGCTATATGTGAAGGAAATTCTAAAATTATTTGTATTTATTAAGTTTGTCCATTATAAAGTCTTGCTTCTTTTTTTTTATATAATTTAGAATGGTAAACAAGCTGACGGCCCACCTTATTTGCCATTCTAAATTGTATAAAAAAAAGAAACCCGAAAACACGAATGGGACAAAGGTACCCAAGCAAACGACTTTTGTACAAGTCTCCCTCCCTCCCTTTCTTTAATCATAAAGAGGTTTGAAATTTTGTTTTTTTGTTTGATGTAACTAATTTTATTTAGTTTAGTAAGTCGGTCTGAGTGACGACCTCTTAGAAACTCCTTTTAAAATCGCTTAAAAAAATTTTTTACTACGCGGATTGAAAATTGAGGAAAGAAAGAAATACAACCAACTTACTTGGAACTGTTCGTTGAAGAGAGTACCATTAGCACAGAGGTCTGTACTGACTAGACGATGTCTCCAACAGAAGTGGTATACCTGCAAAATTTATTGTGTGGCATTAATGAGTGTATGTGTGAAAGAGAGAGAGGGAGAAACCACTCCTTCCTTTCCCATGGCTGAGGGAGAGACCAATCTTTCCTTTCCCATGAGTGTCGTAAGAAGTAACTAAGGGAATTTAATAATCAAGGGATCGACAGTAGCGTCCCTCTTAAAACATCACCAGAACCCTATCTGCGATTGCCAACCCGCCTGCCAAGTGTGGCAACTACTGGCAAAACCCCCAAGGGGAAGGCATATGTCCAGCAGTGGACAGTTAACGGCTGGTATGATGGGTATCTCTATACCTCTCGTCTTTCTACTATGAAGCAGTTGTGTTTGCATGACCATGTTTCGGTTTGAAGGGTGGGATATGGTAGTGAATTTACAGGGTACAAAGGCCTTACCGTACCTTAGTCCTCTGCAATGACAATGCATGAGGAGTACCACGGGTGTCACAGTGTGTTCTGTGATGTTCACAATTCTGATCATATGAATAGGCGACGGTTACCACTCTCCATCAGGTGAGCCGCATGCTCGTTTGCATTCTATGTTATAAAAAATAAAACCACTTTCCATCAAATTGGACCGGCAGTTTGCCATTCTAAGTTGCATAAAAAATTTTGTTTTTAAATATATTTCTTTCTTTCTTCTTCACTTGTACCTTCTTTCAACTAAATTACCTGACAACCGGTATGAACGTCAGCATAATATCCCCTCGTCCTTCCGGCGCATGTGAATTCTGTTGGCGGTGCTTTCTCTAACACCGGATATAGGGGTGGATCGTGAGGCAGGTGTAGCACGTGGTAGTAATCATATGGCACCTGACTCAGAGCCGTGGCTAATGCTGAAAATAATAAATTATTTATTTGTTGAGTATGAAGAATTGTACCAAGTTACGTCAAAATCCGTCGAGTAGTTTTTGTTTCTATAACGAACATACAGACAGACAGACAGACAAAAATTTCACTGATTACATTTTCGGCATCAGTATCGATCACTAATCACCCGCTGATAGTTGTTTTGGAAATATATTTCATGTACAGAATTGACCTCTCTACAGATTTATTATAGAATAGAATAGAATAGAATAGAAATCATTTATTCAAATAAACTTACATTGAAGCACTTTTGAAAAGTCATTACATTTTTTTTAATTTACCGCTCGTTCGGAAAGCTGTCTCATCACAAGAAGAACGAGCAAGAAACTTGCGTGATGCTCTTTTAAATAATTTTATTATTATTTTACATTTTTAAGTTTAATTGTGTGAATACAAACCACCAATTAGCACTAATTCAATTAAATACTCAAAAAGAAAAAAAAATTGAATACATAACCAACTGGTTAAACAATTAATAAGAGGAAATCAGTCATAGTGATTAGAGCAGACCAGTCCCTACAAGCAGCACCCGTTCACGAGTATGACGGATGAGCCAGCCATCACTGCGCTCGACCATATTTTAGGGAGCCCAATGACCCGGCCCACCACGCCGCCACAAGTCTGGACATTTTAGTGAGCATGACTACTCAAAACACTAGACCACGTCAAAGCTACTCACAATTGCCATCTGATAGTTATAGTATTCACATTTTACATAAGAATGCATGCGGCAATTAATACAAAAAACCGCTACGCTTTCATATTTCTAAAATTAATCAATTAAATCAAGAAAGCAATGAGAAAATAAAATTATAACGTTGTATGCTAATAAACTAATTATTTACTTGATATGTTGTCATCTATGAATTCGTCTATCCTGTAATAGGCTTTCTTACATAAAAATTGTTTAATATAAGATTTGAATTGCCTCTCTGTCAGATTTAATGCAGATTCCGGCAGTTTATTATAAAATCTTATGCAATTACCATAGAATGAATTACTGATTATGTGCAGACGGCATTTAGGTAAAATAAGCTTATTTATATTGCGTAAGTTTCTACTTGTACAGTCTTTGAGTTTTTTAAAACTCGCTAAGTTCTTCCGTGTATACATAATATTTTCATAAATGTATTGTGAAGTAACTGTGAGGATATTTGAGTCTTTAAAGCACTGACGTAATGACTCTCTTGAACCCATACCATAAATAGAACGTATGGCTCTCTTTTGTAAAACAAATATAGTATTTATATCGGCTGCTTTACCCCACAGCAGTATGCCATAAGACATTATGCTATGGAAATAACTAAAATATACAAGTTTAGCCGTCGCCACGTCTGTTAATTGCCTAATTCTTCTAATTGCATATGCAGCAGAACTGAGTCTACTGGCCAATTTTGAAATATGGGGCCCCCATTGTAATTTCGAGTCTACTGTTATACCTAAAAAAACTGTATCATTAACAAAATTTACTATTTCGTCATTAAGCAATAACTGTGTATTTATTAGTCTTACATTAGGAAGTGTAAATTTTATACACTTTGTTTTGCTGGAATTTAATAATAGGTTATTACATGTAAACCAATTTAATATTGCAGACATAGCACAATTTATATCGTCTAATTGATTACTTTGACGTCCAATTTTAAACACTAACGAAGTATCATCCGCAAACAGCACTATATCTGCAATTTTCTCTACCATAAAGGGAAGGTCATTTATGTAGATTAAAAAGAGAAAGGGGCCTAAGATTGACCCTTGTGGAACGCCCATCTTAATATTAGCTCCCTTAGATTTTACACCGTCAATATCTACAGTTTGAACCCTATCCTCTAAATAAGTTCTCATTAATTTTAGATCATTATCTCTTATACCATAATGTTCGAGCTTGTACAAAAGCGTTTTATGATCCACACAATAGGTATAGATAAGACCGCCTTTGATATCATTTGGCATTAAAATTTACTGTACCTGTTACACCAGTTATAAAAATAATAAATGCATTAAATTTTTAATGCAAAAGTAAATTAAAATCTCACGTGATTAATTAATTATCATACACAAAAAAGATAAAATTTAAACCATGGGTGTTTGTTATTTTTTCATGCAAAATCTACTGAATGGTTTAGTTTTAAATTTGGTACACGGGTAAGTTATATTCTAACTCGGAACATAACATATTTTATACACTACTTCACGCGCGCGAAGCCGCGGGATAAAGCTAGTATTTTCAAATGTCGTAACGTATCTAATAAACGTGTTCAAATACATATAAAAAAAATACTTACCCAATAAAAATACAGAAATATATCTAAACATATTTAAAAAATTATGATATATAATATATAAATAACAATGCGCGTGCGCAGGTCGATGGCCGGCGCCTGCGACGCGAATTAACACACTAAAAAGCTTAAAGTAATCCGCATTGAATTTAGAATGTAATCTATATTGATCCGTGGATAAGTTTATGCAGGATGAAGAACTTTTTTTATAACACTGAGTTGGCAAAGAAGCATACGGCCAACCTGATGATAAGCGGTTACCGTAGCTTATGAAAGCCTGCAATAGCAGGGGTAAAACGCGCGCGTTGCCGACCCTGAAGAAACCTCTTTACCACTTTTTTTTAAGAACCCCATGCTGTTTTTTTTATGCAACTTAGAATAGCAAACAAGCTAACGGCCCACCTGATGGAAAGTGGTAACCGTCGCCTATAGACATGAGCAGTACCATGAACATAACAGAGTATACTGTTTCACCCATGATGCCCCCCATGCGTTGCCATTTCATTTCATTCCATACTGTAGTGGCTAGGAAAAACCTCGTCAGGGAGTTCATTCCATAACCTGAGCGTTTGTGAGAAAAAACATCTCTAAAACCGCGTTGTCCAATTAAAATTTGGAATGGCAAACAAGCTGACGGCCCACCTAATGGAGAGTGGTGACCGTAGATTTTTTTTTTATTAGTATTATATTTCATTTGCCCCATAAGAAGAATTTTTTGATTTTTCAAAAACAAAAACCAGTTATTTTGATTTGAAAACTAAACTACTTAACCGATTTTGATAAAATTTCTATGGAACTAACCTGTAAATTTATATCCCTTCAGATAAAAAAGAATTCCCCAAATCGGTTTAGAACTAACGGAGTTACGTAACAAACATAAAAATAAAAACAATTTAATTGAAAACCTCCTTTTTTGAAATCGGTTACTTTTAGGAACAAAAAAAAATACAAACGAATTGACAAAATAACATCCGAATAATGAGAACACTGTTGCATAATACCAACCTTTCAAGAACCTGCATGCACATATATGTTTCCGTCCCGAACAAGGTCAGGTCAGATCTGAACCTTGCTCGCATACCATCGCATTGTCCGCAGCTGACCAGGTGTGGGACAGACCAGGGATTTATCTATATTATAAATCTGGTGGTCTACCATGAAATGAAATTCCGAATTTTCGGGCCCAATTTCGTGTTTTTGTTCGTAACTAAATCGAGCCAGTAAATGGAGCTTAACGTTTCGTTCATCATAAATCCTATCCTAATAGTCCAGAGCAATGATATTTTAACAATTTTAATCATTTGAAACGACATGTAATTTTAACATCAAATTTCTGTTATATTCGTCCCCGAAATTTCGGAAAATATTTTTTGGAGGCCCTCTGATCAGCAGGTTTACTCTTGAATCTAATACCGATATCAATCCAATCCATTGCCAATGACAATTTTTTACTGTACTCATGGAACAACAGTTAGGAATTAGGTTAGAATTGGGATCGCTTTACAGTTTGGTTGGCTCATCATGACGAATTCGATAAAAATTAACGCTATGGTGGTTTCCAAGGGGGGTCGTAAGAAGCTCAATAACATCCACGCGGGTCACTCTGGAAACTGTCGTGGTCCCAACACAAAATGGGTCACTCCTTCCTTTCCTGTGAGTGTCGTAAGAAGTGACCAAGGGAAGTTAATAATCGAGAAATAGGCCGCAGTATCCCTCTTAAAACATCACCAAAACCTAACTGCAGTTACCAACCTGCCTGCCAAGCTTGGCAACTACCGGCAAAACCTCACAATAGATAGAGGCCTATGTTCGGCAATGAATAAATAAAGGCTGATGATGATGATGATATTTTTCCTATATGGCAACTTTAATTGTCACAAATTTTTTTATTGGAACAACACCGAATTGATTGCAAAACGAATTATGGAAATCGGTTCCAAATTGGCGATGTAGTCGAATTGAGAACCTCCTTCATTCAGAAATCACAAAAAAAAAACTATCAATATTCAATCTATGAGGTTTTAACTTATGACTAGACTGTATGGGTTATGCTCTTTGCCCGTCCAATTTTATATGAATTTTAAAACAACATCAACTTGATCTATAAGAAAAAAAATAATCATAAATATACTACTATATAGTAATTTTTAAAAATTATTTAAATCTGTGGTCTACAAAAAAAACAATATCAAATGTCGCAAAATCTGTTATTTTAATTTCAACACTAAACTACTAGACCGATTTTAACAACATTTCTATAGGACCAATCTGTAAGTATGTCCTTTCAAATTAAAAATAAAATCCCTAAATCAGTTTATAACTGACGGAATTATGAGATTACAAACAAAAAAATACAGTCGAATTGAGAACTTCCTTCTTTTTGAAGTCGGTTGATAACGTAAAACTTTAAATATAACCGTGCATAATGATCTTTACGGGTTCCTATTAAGTTACTTCGCGCCATTTTGAGACCCCTTGACATTCAGTTTTAGTTCCTGGAACCTTGACATGTGCAATTACTGTTCGTTATTATCAAAACCATCGCTGAGTCGTACATTTTTTTAAATCCATTTAGATATTATTGCATTTTAATATAGCCCGCTTTTTTTTTTTTTGTTAACGATGTCGAAATAAATATTTATGGCTGTATACGAAAATGTACTGGCACCAAAAAAAAAACTAGTTGCGAATTACAAAACGAAACATTCATCGGGCGAATTTCAAAAATTCATATATGGAATGCTAACCGACCTCGGCTAATCACAGCTGACAGCGGGCATGCGCGGGCGCCGCTCACTTACACAAAAGAAATTGTAATGTCCGTACTGACATATGAATGGACAAATTAA
Organism: Galleria mellonella; assembly: GCF_026898425.1. Classification (NCBI taxonomy): domain Eukaryota; kingdom Metazoa; phylum Arthropoda; class Insecta; order Lepidoptera; family Pyralidae; genus Galleria; species Galleria mellonella. The sequence goes on from NW_026442097.1 coordinate 2,405,793, forward strand.
TCATGAGACGTATTTGATTAATTATTTGATTATAACAATATAAAGTGACTATTGAAGTGACAACACGTTTGTAAACACAACACACACACACACTTTGATCTTAGACAAAAGGCCGAGAAGTGATAACTATTGATTGGGTACCTCTGTCCCATTCGTGTTTCAACCGTGAAGCAGCTGTGTTTGCATGGCTGTGTTACGGTTTGAAGGGTGGGATATGGCGTGAATTTACAGGGTACAGAGGAATAACACCTGAGTCCTCAGGAATGGTAACGCATGGGGGTATTATGGGCGAAACAGTATACTCTGTTATGTCCATGATACTGCTCGTGTCTATAGGCGACGGTTGCCACTTTCCATCAGGTGGACCGTCAGCTTGTTTGCCATTCAAAGTTGTGTATAAAAAAAACTATACCATGTCATACCATACCATACAATATCAGCCGTTAACAGTCCACTGCTTAAAATAGACTTCTGTCTATGGGGGTGATCCTTATCCCTATAGGGATAGAGATCTCGATAGGTCCCCTGACCTATAGTCGTATTATGAACTTTTAAAAAACCAATCAAGTTCCAGGCAATTTATTTTACGGTCGTAAACTGCCTTGTTCTTTTTCGTATGGTACCCCGCCAGCGTATACCGATAGCGCAGGCGACGTTACCATCTTATTCTCATCCATTAAAACAAAGTACCCGGCTACTAGTCCATAGGCAACCGTTTAAAAAATTCTACATCCGCCATTGTTAGTGTCTAACTATATACCAACGCCTATCTCTGTAATATTAGAAACATATTATTATGTATATTGTTTCTCAAATATAGCTTCGTATGGATACATAGAATTTTCAAAAATAATATACAACCTTTTTTTATGCAATTTAGAATGGCAAACAAGCTGACGACCCACCTGAAAGTGGCAACCGTCGCCTATAGACATGAGAAGTACCATGTACATATCAGAGTATACTGTTTTTTTTTTTTTGATGGGTGAAAATGGTATGGTAACCCCGCCTGCGCTAACGGAATACGCTGGCGGAGCACCAGTGAAGGGTGATAGATGAGAATGAAAACAGGCCAGTTAGCCCATCATGATGAATTCATCATGAATTAACCATGATAGTTTCTAGGGGGAACCGCGAGGAGGTCGACCTGGTTGGGTATATTGCTAGCAATGGGATTCTCAGTCTCCATTACTAACAATCCCTTTCCCCCCCCAGAGTATACTGTTTCGCCCATGATACCCCCCATGCGTTGCCATCCCTGAGGACTCAGGTGTTATTCCTCTGTGCCTTGTAAATTAATTAATTTGGTTAAACCGTTAAGGCGCTAAAAGGCAACAAACAAACAGACATATAATATTATTAATTGCAAATCCATCCTTACCGCCTCGCATATATTAAACAAGATAATTACCATGTTTTATCTATGAAGCAATACACGCTGTCTCCTAAACGTAGCAATCAATTAGATATGTACTCGATCATGGCGAGGGGACGGGTTTTGTTGCATTAAATTGTACGGTTCCGTAGCTGCAGGTAGCCGTTTATCATCAGACGGGACGTATGCTTGATTATCAATGTCGTTGTATGAAACTAGCGACTTGTCACGCTTTGCATAGTTATATATGTAGATAGAAGCTAATGATCACATGAGGGGGGAAAGGGATTGTTAGCAATGGAGTTTGACAGCTCCATTGCTAGCAATATTAGCCCTATCAGGTCGACATCCACGTGGTTCCCCCTGGAAATCATCGTGAACAATTGTTGTTGAATTCGTCACGATGGGCTAACTGACCTGCTTCATCCTCACCTATCATCCTTCACTGGTGCGTATCAGCGTAAACCAATAGCGCGGGTGGGGTTACTATTTCATTATCACCTATAAAAAAAAAACCTTCTTTGCATGATGGTAGAAATTTCCATCATAACATTGAATGCCAAAAATGCCATGCTATGCCGGTAGCGCGGGCCATTCCATTATCACCCATTAAAACAATGATCATACGACTACTTTACGCAGTGTCAATAACCTCCGATTCAAATTTCCCGCTCATTCTTCTCCCTTTTATTCTAAATCCTTTACTGTTCAGGCAGTTCGCCTTTGAAACTCACTGTCTCTATTCGGTGCGCTCAAACTCTCGCTAGTTTCAAAACCTGTATTAAACCCTACTACCTCTCCCTTTAGGACTATTTTCCTGTGTTCTCTCTTCATTTTCCTTCGTCATATATATATATATATATTTGCATTAAATAGTTTAAAATTATTACAAGCCACGTGGTATTATTTTGGCACCTGCTTAATTGCCTTAAAAGATGTAGGCATGCATATATTTTACATTTTATAAAAAAAAAAAAGAGAGAGAAAAACGCATAAAGATAAATTTAAACGCAGTATAATGGATATAAATAAAAATATACAAATAAATACATAAATACTTGCTTAGTTTTTTACCAGATTATTTATTAGTCTGCCGAATCCTAAAAGCTAAAATATTTGCAAACCGATCAATAAGCAAATAACCTCAACTAGACATTTAGAGGCCGTTATTTTATTAATATATACATATATACATAGAGTGACAAACAAACTGACGGTCCGCTTGATGGAAAGTGATAACCACTGCCAAAACAAACATTAATAATACTTGCGTCTCAGTATATACTGTGACGCCCATTTTAACTCTCAATTTTTCGTATGATACTGTTTTGTTTCTTGGTTCATGGTGATATGTATCTACAGACGACGATTACTACTTTTCCTAAGATTTTATTTTTTTAAACAACTTAGAATGGCAAACAAGCTGACGGCCCACCTGAAGGAAAGTGGTAACCGTCGCCTATAGACATGAGCAGTACCATGGACATGACAGAGTATACTGTTTCGCCCATGATACCCCCCATGCGTTGCCATTCCTGAGGACTCGGGTGTTAGATGCCATAATTTGCCATTACCAAATGCATAAAAAACTAAACATTTTTAAGAATTAAAATACGCGCGAAACTGGTTGTTTATATTGTAGAATTATAAATCAACCGCCATGCCATTAGGTTGAAATTGCTGGTTTACTATTGCCATTAGATATAAAAAAAATGCAAGATTTTAAAAATCGAACACACGTCCATACGGTAACCGACCTCGGCCTCTGGTCAATCGTGCTAAGAAATGGCCAACAAACCTTGGCCGGCTATTAGTTTCTTTTTTTTTTTAATAATGGAATGCTATCTGCGTTAGATTGCCAGTAACATAGATTAACTGATAAGATTATTGAACTAATGAGTCCGGTACACATTACTTCAAGAAATCCGAATTTCGAAATAAACAATTAGATACTGATTTTTTTTTATACGAGTCTCTCTACGGCTATGGGGTTATGGTTTTGTGTACAGCCATGCTAGCGCTACTGTTTGGCGACGAAATTAAACAAAATTATTTACACATGTGAAAATGCGAGTGGGAACCTCAAGAGCACTAGTGAAGACCCCAGAAGGACGAGCGGTAGCCTCCCAAAAGCTCGATTGTTCACCCCCCCCCCCCCAGCTACTGTATAAATACGATCTTATGCAATGGAAAATAAGTTGTTGCGGATTACATATCGTAAGTCTTATAGGATTTGTATTTTTTTTTTATTGGATGATAATGGAATAGTAACCCCGCCTGCGCTATCAGTACACACTGGCGGGGTACCAGTGAGAGATGATAGATGAGCATGTAAGCAGGTCAGTTAGCCCATCGTAACGAATGCAACAAGTATTAATCACGACGGTTCCAGGGGGAACTGCGTGGAGGTCGACCTGACAGGGCTAGCTAGCAACGAGGACATTAGTCCCCATTACTAACAATCCCTTTCCCCCAGGATTTGTATTGAATTGTATCAACTGTTTACTGTCCACTGCTGAACATAGCCTCCCCCTTAAGGGAGTTTTGCCAGTAGTTGCCACGCTTGGCAGGTGAGTTGGCGATCACAGTTTGGCTTTTAATGATGCTTCCAGAGGGACGCAACTGTCCATTTCTTCGACAATAAGCTTAGTCGTCTCTTACGACACCCACGTAAAAGAAAGTGGTGGTATGTTTTATCCCGGGACCTGCACTGCTACTTACTAATCCTGCCTTTTTTTTCAACGTGAGGAAATCTTCCAAAGACCTTCCCAACTGCCGGAGGGAAGGCAGAGGGGGTATGTGGGATTTTTACCCACTAAAACCTCACGACGTAGGCGCATATGTCGGGTCCCCGGGTTGAAGACGACCGAAGCCCGACGCGAAAAACTAATCCTGCCTAGCTGCATTTAAAATTCAAAAATTCAAAATTTTTATTCATTCTCCACAATACTGTATGAACAAACGATTTACTTAAGAATACTCTTAATGGATGATAGTGGGATGGTAACCCCATCCGCGCTATCGGTATACACCGGCGGGGCACCAGTGAGGGATGATAGGTGAGGATGTGACGGTCGACCTAATAAGGCATATTGCTAGCAATGGGGCTGTCAAACTCCATTGCTAACAATCCCTTTCCCCCCGATATTTCAAGATTATGCATAGGCAACACAGTATATTCTGTGATATCGGCGCTGCTCATGTTTATAAGCGATGGTTACCATTTTCCATAAGATGGACTGTCAGCCCGTTTGTCATTCCACAAAGAAAAATGACTCTATTTTTGGCAAAAGCAGTTATTTTGTTTTCAGTACTAAATTACTGAGTCGATTTTGATAAAACTTCTATGGGACCAATCCATAGGTATATTCTTTCGAATAAAAAAAAATTAAATCCGCTTACAATAGAGGGGTAAACATAAAAAAAAATAGAACTAAATTGACAACTTTCTACTTTTTAAAGTCGATTGAAAAAAAATGTTTGATGAAAAAAAAAATTGTTAATGTAAACAGAGTAAACGTTTGTAAACGGAACTAGTCTTTAACACCAAAAGCCTAAAATCTATAACATCTTAGCAAATATGTAACTACCTACCTATATATACATAAATAACAAGATGAACATAAGAGGTCCTTATATAAAGTACCTTATAAATTTATTTACACTTTATTGCACTATTTATAAAAATAAGAAATATGATTAACATTAATGAAAATTGATATAAAAGACGGCCCTATTGCAAAACATATCGAATAACCTGTACTATACAACTATATCGTTACATTTTTTATCTTGCTTATTTCCTATATTGCATATAAGAATTAAGATACACACTCAATCATACATTCAAAATCTATATAAATATAACTTTCATTTGTCACTGAGAAATTATTATCAATTGAAAATATTAAACAAAAGAAATTATTAAAAAAGAAAAAAACATGAACAAGCTCCTAAGCCTTATTTTGAATAAAAATCTGAATAATGACATCGAAGAATTGGCTGTATGGTCTAGCTACCTTAGCCTGCCTTTAAGACGAATTGGAAAATAATAACATCATAAATTGTCATTGTCAAATTGACACATTTAATTTTGTCTTATACATAAACCCATCTGTTTATTTTTATTGAATTATGAATTATTTATAAAAAAATGCCTTTAATAATTATTTGCGGAACACCAGTCAGTGGCAAAACAACTCGAGCTAAAGAGTTAAAGGATTTTTTTGATAACAAACATGGGAAACGTGTAGAAATAATATCGGAAGACGAAGCTATTACGAAGTTAGGTTATGAGAAAAATAATGCTTATTTAGACTCGCAAAAAGAGAAAAGGATACGTGGTTACTTAAAATCGGAAGTACTTAAACTGATAGGGAAAGATAATGTCGTTATATTGGACGGCAGTAACTATATAAAAGGTGAAATCACATTTTTTATACTATTATGAATAGAAACAAATTTGATATTACATTTGATTAAAAATTAGAAACCCCCGTCTCTATCCCACTCAAGTTTATACTGCTATTGGATTTTTGGCTTGTATGGTTGGATTTCGGTTTGAAGAGTGGTATATGGCAGCCAAAATTACAAGAAGTCAGTGGATACTCTTAGGAAGAGAAGATTAAGTCTTTAAGTATAATGGCCTCCTTGGGAGGACGATCACCTCATGATCCACATCCAGGAAGTCACAATAGTTTCCAAGAGGACTGTGTGGAAGTCGATCCCATGTAATATATTTCCTTTTTTTTTATACAACTTAGAATGGCAAACAAGCTGACGGCCCACCTGATGGAAAGTGGTAACCATCGCCTATAGACATGAGCAGTACCATGGACATAACAGAGTATACTGTTTCACCCATGATACCCCCCATGCATTGTCATTCCTGAGGATTCAGGTGTTATTCCTCTGTACCCAGTAAATTAATAACATTAAATAGAGCTACCATACTAGGCATGGGTAATATGGATACTGTTCCAATATCTATATATAAGGTTCCTCTAGACTTTAATAGTGGAAAAAAGGTCATTATCCTTCTCAATATTGCCCATATCGTTTGGATCTCTTTTTATAATTTTGATGCAATTAAGTGTTAAGTCAATAAATATTTTTTAGATTACAGACTTTTAACATATTTATTATATAACCAGTATATAGGTATCATAACTAAAATATAGATATTGCCATATATTACTCACCTCTACCATATCTCATTACTAGCAATCTATCCCCACTGCAGGTTACCGTTATGAACTGTACTGTGCTTCAAAAGCATCAAAATGCACTCAGTGTACATTATACACTATCCGAAATCATGAGGAAGCCTGGGAGGATAACCAGAAGCGAGTGAGCGAAACAGTTAATACAGCGGAGAGAGATGGAGATAGTAAAGTGACGCCTTACACTGAAGAAGTTTTTGACGCTTTGTCAAGACTAAGGTGAGACATTCAGAGGCTCGTATTTTTTACAAGAAAAACTGTCAATTTTATACTAGTCTTTTATTTATTTTTATTTTAAACAAATTAAATTTGCAAGTATTATTTACCAGTATTTAGAAATAAATTTCAATAAAGGAGTTTGTTTTGTATACCACAAAGGTAGCAAACAAGCATACAGCCTGTCTGATGGTTAACAGTTACTATAGCCCTTGGACACCTGCAACACCAGAGATGTCACATGCACATTGTTGACCATGAAGGAACCTTTATACACTGTTTCTGAAGAATCCCACAATGTAATCTCCAGGAAACACAAAATCTTAACTTGTTACACAACCCTTTGTTAAGGTGTTACAAAATAAACTCTATGTTTCAGGTTTGAAGAGCCAAATTCCAATAACAGATGGGACAGTCCACTATTCACTGTACAACCTACAGACACATTAGACTTGGATAGTATATACCAAGTGCTATTCGAGAGGAAACCACCTCCTCCCAACATGAGTACCCAAAATGTAAGTTACAGTAATATATATTCTTTATTGCACTTGTAAGTTATATATAAAATAATCTATTTATAAATGTTGTGAGCAAGGGTGGACTTATCTCTGACAGAGATCTCTTCCAGTCAACCCAGTACAGTAAGAAAGCATTTCGTTGGCGGGCAGCTGAAGTGCTACAGCTATTAATACATAAACAAATATACAGTTAAATAAAATATTATTGATATTTTTATATATATATATATAATATCAATAATATATTAACATCCAAACATATTTACCAAAATTCACATTTATAATAAATATTTCACATGTTAATCGCCACGATAATATCAGAAAAATTTCACATGGGCCATGGTAACTTTATTAGATAATTTAGATAAAAATGTATCAAGGAAACTTAATGTACCACAGAAATTTATTTATTTTTTTGCCAAAATTCCCAGAAAAACACTATTTTTTATGTCACACATAGATGACTTTACTTTTTTTCAACTGAAACAATATACCATTATATAACTATGTTTATTTCATTTTATTGTTTGTAGTAAGCCAAGAAATTTTCAGGTTTTGTTCCTGATAGGCCAAGTTTTCGAAACATAATGCAAATGTATCGTTTGCGTCGGACATGTGTGATTGACGTGACCTTCTACCAAATCGCGTACGTCAGACGTATATCGTCATAGTCGTAGAATACTGACGGATCTTTATATGTAATCTTTGTCAGGCGATTAACGTGTTAATAGGGCTTCTAAATCTACAACCTGTGCCTCTTCCATTCCAGCCTCCACTCAGCGCAACAAACTTTCTGTACGAACTGGACAAAGTGACTCAGTCGATATCAAAATGTATACTGGACGCGAAACAATTGAACCAGGACGAGGTGAGGTTCCCCGAGTATCCCGGCTGCGAGCTGGACGCCGGCTTCGTGCAGTCTGTCAACCCACAGAAGCTGCTCCGCCTTCGCAGGCAGTTCCTCACGTATGCGAAATCTAACCATTCAAACGAAGATGTAAATAAAATAGGCAGATATTTCGTACAATATTTGAATAAAACGTTAATTGATTAATTTTCTGTTTTTTTATTTCGCAAGAGCTGGACATAGAAGTTATTTAAATATAATTATTTTAAACTAACTCTCCAATGATAAGGAACATCGTTAACACTCCAATTAGTCCGAAGAAGTACAGTAAGCTCGGCGAAATTATGTATGTATACCAGAGGGAGACTTAGTACAAAAGTCGTTTGCTTGGTCGCCCCTGTCCCATTCGTGTTTCTACCGTGAAGCAGTTGTTTGCATGGCTGTGTCTCGGTTTGAAGGGTGGGATATTGCAGTGAATTTACAAGGTACAGAGGAATAACACCCGATCCCGAGGAATGGCAACGCATAGGGGGTATCACGGGCGATGGTACTGCTCATGTCTATAGACTACGGTTACCACTTCCCATAAGTTGGGCCGTCAGCTTGTTTACCATTCTAAATAGCATAAAAAAAATGTGGACATTTAGTATTATATTCACCATAACGGCAACAGGCGACAGATGGCTCCAACCGACATTAGGGATTCGCAAGCACATTTATTTTACTATAATTAACCAACTATGGAACCAACCTATATATCCTTTCAGATAAAAAAAAATTAATTCCAAATCGGTTTACAGCTGACGGAGTTACAAGGTAACAAACATAAAATTGCCATGTAGGTCCCAGCGTAGAGTAGACCACCCTTTCCAGTGGGTGTCGTAAGAGGCCACTAAGGATCGCTTATGGTGGAAGGATGGACAGCAATCAGCAGCCAGGTCCACCTGAAAACATCACCAGAAGCTAAAACTGCGGTTACCAACCCTCGTGCAAAGCTTGGCAAATACTAGCAACCCTTACGGGGAAGGCTGTTCAGCAGTGAATTGTTAACCCTTAAAAGCCATATTTGGGGGGAAAGGGATTGTTAGTAATTGGGTCAAATAGCCCTATTACTAGCAGTATACCCTGTCAGGTCGACCTCCACGTGGTTCCCCCTGGAAACCATCGTGACTAATTCTAGTTTAATTCGTCAGGATGGGCTAACTGACCTACTTTCATCTGCATCAGTCATCTATCACTGGTGCCCCGCCGGTGTATACAGATAGCGCAGACGGGGTTACCATATCATAATCACTCATTAAAAAAAAAACAGTTTATTTATTTATTTGAAAATTACTCACCACACTTACAGTCTCCCAAAACGTGTAGTGAGCCATAGGTTTATTTTACAAACGTAGAAATTTTAAACAACATTTTAAATATTTATCTATTTTGTCATTAAATATATCAATATCTGGCTGCTGAGCAATCAGAGAATTGAGCAGAGAAATAGCCTGATAAGTGGGAGCAAACTGAGCAAACAAAGCCTGATTTTTTAAATCAAATTAAAAAATATATAAGTGTACCCTTTACTGTGTTTACTGATGGGGAAAAATAGTAAAAAAAAAATCAAAACGATATTTTTATATATTTATTTTGAAAAAAAAAACAAACAGTAAACAGCCAAATATATAAATAAAATCGATTATAGGCGCCCAATGCGATGTATAACCGCGGTATCAAATTTGAAACTTCAGGTATTTAAGGATTAACGGCGGCAACAAAAAAAATATACTTGCAACCAAATGGAGAATCTTTCTGAAATGGGTTAAAAAATAATTGTGAATAAAATAAAACGAACCAATTAGCGAATAAACATTTAATAATAATCTTTTTACAATGTACTTTACATATTTTTCTTTAACATCTAATGTTAAAATCTCTATTGAAACATATATATAGCAATATATAGTTATTGTAAATATATAGGTATGTACATGTAATTTATCACGTAGATATCAGACAAACCTACAAACAAAAGTGATCAAACGTACTCATCATATTTTTTTTTTTTGATAGGTAAAAATGGTATGGTAACCCCGCCTGCGCTGACGGAATACGCTGTCGGAGCACCAGTGAAGGGTGATAGATGAGAATAACAGGCCAGTTAGCCCATCATGATGAATTCATCAGGAATTAACCATGATAGTTTGCAGGGGGAACCGCGAGGAGGTCGACCTGGTTGGATATATTGCTAGCAATGGGATTCTCAGTCCCCATTACTAACAATCCCTTTCCCTTACTCATCATATTTGATTATTTGTCATAGTTTCGTTATTAATTACCTAAAGTCATTGTATCTACTTGGAATTTCGTTTTATTTTAGTAAAAAAATCCTCAAACCTTATTCCATATATTTTTATTATCTGTTTTTTCAACTTGACTTTTTTAGTAAATAATTTAGAATTTTGATAGACGTTTTTCAAAAAAAAAAAAAAGTAACGTACAAGTACAAAACTAGTAGAATACACCGTCATAGGCGTATTTATAGGAGGCCAGGAGTATTCGGACCCCAAACCTAGAATTGTCTTATGCCTACCACAGGATACGAAGGGAGCTTTCAACTATGCACAAAGACATGTCTCAGAGTAAATAACTTGACTTTTTAAATGGACCAGACAACTCCTTCCCCCCGCCCCCACCGTCCCTCCCTCTAGAATATAATTTTAAATACACCAACGGGCACAATATCGTTGTAAAAAGATTTCTGCAAAAAACCATGGCTGAAAACAATACCTTATATATATATATATATATATATATATATATATATATATATATATATATATATATATATATATATATATATATATATATATATATATATATATATATATATAATATATATATTATTACAATATAATTATGTTATTATAATACAGAATAACTTATATGATTAATACGCATTGCGAATTTTTATAACTCGAGATAATATAAACGGAGCGTAGATTTTTTTTTCGCATAACTCCACTTGGTATATAATTGTGAAATTTATCCGACGCTATACGCACTGTGAAAAAATAATTATATACTTATCCATACGTAAAGATGTAAAAAAAAAAAAAATATCGCGCGGGAAAAAATTCACAATGCGCAAAACATTAAAAAAAAATTGTGATGTTATACACAGTTAGTTCAAATATGGGTTGTAAAAATTTTAATTTAAAACACAAACCAACTTGAACCGCGACTAAATAAACAGAACCAAAAAGAAATATGTTTGTATTAAAAAAATAACCTCAAAGTCGGTTAAGAGCTGACCAGGATATCGCGTGATATTAACCCGGTTTACATTACTAAAACCATTCGCTACAAGTGCTACAAACTTACTACGCACTTGTACACGAGAACAAGCCTAAAAAGCAAGTACGTCGCTGAAAAACTACTGTTTACACATTTCTAATAAAGCATTCGAATACGAATTCAGTAATGTAAAACGGACAATGGAGAAAAAGGCAGTCTACAAGCTCTAAGGCAGGGCTAGTATCCAGGGCCGTAAGACCCAACAGCAAAAAAAAAAGAAAACCTAATAACCGATTAAAAACCTCCTTTGTCACATAAAATAAAAAGAAAAATTCCTTTTTTAAAGTCTAGTCGATTAACACAAAATGTTGTCATTCACTATCTACCTACAAATCTCCTATAACACAGGTACATAAAAAAAAATCTCCCTACATTTACACTTATTTGCATACACCCCATTAATTTTTTTTTTCTTTTGTCTAATATTGTCATATCTTTATATGGGTATTTATGAAATGAGAAACTAATGTGTTATACAGAAATTTACGAAAATGTAAATCAATATTTTAAGTTTCATCGATATAAACGCAACGATTACTTTGCTTTATTTTATTTTATTTTTTTTATACCGTAAATCTTTCCTCACACTACCCACTAAAGAGGGGAATGAATTTTTCTTTCTAAAAGTACCCCACAGACGTGTGAAAAAGTTACCCCTTAGTTAGTTAGCTTATATTTCCTCCGCTAAATTCTGAATATATAAAAAGTTTTTAATTAAACCTGATTTAAATGAAAGATGAGTGAAAAATACAATGCATCCGGTTTTCTTGATTGACTGCAACCAAATCGCAATCTTTACTTGTGATCATTTGTTTATAGACAACTCTATTTTGTCGTAGAGAAAAAGTAAATTTCCGTTTAATGTAGGTTTTATTAAAAAGAACCTGTAGTCTATGGATATTTGTGCTTAAGGTTGGCAACATTGTTCATGTAACCCTTCTTTCCGTCATGGCGTCCTACATTAAAAAAATGCATTTGTATTTTAGTGTTTTTTAATTACAAGGGAAAGTAATTTAAAATGCAAATTCAATATTTTACATCATAGAACAAATTTTTTATAACTACAGCTCCATCATTTAGAACAAAATTTTAAACGCTGGCAACCCTTACATAGGCACCCACATATTCATTATATTTACACTCATCTTTAATTTAAAAATGTTTATACCTGCAGACTTTAACGGACCATAAGCTGGACATATATTTTGGACGAAAAACCTCGTTTATGGAAAGACAGAGTTGAAAAACCGAAAGCTTTACTAATCCTGGTGTCTGTAATACGATCTCTGTAAATGGGAGATATAAATAATGTACCCTGAAAAGACCAATTGAAGTCAAAACCAATCATTTTAGCAATTTCGTCTGTCCGTCTGTTTGTTTCGACATCACGTGAAAACTACTGTACCAAATTGGATGCAGTTCACACCGTTGTGTTCCAGAAGGTCTAACTTAAAAATTGGCTTATGGGCGTAAAGGGCTTGTTAGTAAAGGAGACTAAAAATCCCATTGCTAGCGATATACCCAACCAGGTCGTCCTCCTCGCGGTTTCCCCTGGAAACTATCATGGTTAATTCCTGATGAATTCATCATGTTGGACTAACTGGCCTGTTCACATTCTCATCTATCACCCTTCACTGGTGCTCCGCCAGCTTATCCCATTAGCACAGGCGGGGTAACCATTCCATTTTCATCCACCAAAAAAAAAATTGGTATGTCTCTACTTGAGATGCCATGTAGAACTATTTTATTTCATTGGGTTTCCTTGTTCTGAAATCCACGCGTACCAAGAAGTGGGCGAGAAGCAAGATCTGGATCTCTACTCCTGGGGGGAAGGAACTGTTAGTACTGCGGACTACCAGTCCCATTGCTAACAATATACTATGTCAAGTCGAACATTTAGGTTGTGGAATGAGCTCCCTGCCGAGGTTTTCTCAATAGACTACAGCATGGGGTTCTTCAAAAGGGGGGTAGAGAGGTTTCTTCAGGGTCGGCAACGCACGCGTAATACCTCTGCTATTGCAGGTGTTTATAGGCTACGGTAACCACTTACCATCAGGTGGGCCGCATGCTTGTTTGCCACCTCAGTGGTATAAAAAAAAAGGTCGACATTCACGTGAGCCCGGAAACCATCGTGCTGAAATCCAGGTGTATCCATCACGATAGGCTAACTGACCTGCCTTTTGATTCTCACTTATCATGCCTCACTGGCGTCGTGCCAGCGTATACAGTTAGCGTAGGCGGGGTTACCATTTCTTAAAAAAAAAACTATCTGCTTCTCCATAAACGAGGATTTAGGCTGTTGAATTAATATGCACACACAATTTGTGGTAATTCAATACACTAATCTAATATTAATACTTAATTGTGAGACCTTGGTTTTGTTAAACTAACTAAAATAATTAACTTTGTAAATTTAAATCTCCAACTAACTCTCCGGTGATGTAAAACACTTAAAAAAAATCTAACTAGACCGTCAGGCGGTAGATTCACCCTCTGTTATCATTTTCAATTCAAATACGCTTGCCCAAATAACAGATAATCATTACACACAAAGCCATATCCCTCGGTTTTGTCCGTGCGAAGTTGGACTAAGTACACAGTATATTTTAATGTAACAACTACCAGTTCAACTTACTCGTAATTTGGTTAAGAAATCATCACAGCCGCTCAAGATTAAGGGTCCGGAGTGGTCCCGAAACTAGTCGAGCTCACTCGACCAATTTAAGAAGCAAATTAAACCCGAAATTATTACATTAAAACACGGAACATGGTCTGTGTACAAAATTTTACACAAATACAGCATCTTTACATACTTTCACATATAGAATACAGGATGTTTTAATAATAATACACAATAACAATCATAATCAATGTCTACATACAGGTGATATCGAAATTTTAAGCATTCTTTGCAAGGGTGAGTGATAGCAATGGGTGACATTCAGAAAATGCGATTACTAATTTCGGTTAAATTTTTTTAGTTTCGAGTCTTCAGTAAAGTTGACATCTCCAAAGGGCATTTTTTTCTATATTTTTTTTTATACAACTTAGAATGGCAAACAAGCTGACGGCCCACCTGATGGAAAGTGGTAACCGTCGCCTATAGACATGAGCGGTACCATGGACATAACAGAGTACATATACTGTTTCGCCCATGATACCCCCCATGCGTTGCCATTCCTGAGGACTCAGGTGTTATTCCTCTGTACCCTGTAAATTCACTGCCATATCCCACCCTTCAAACCGAAACACAGCCATGCAAACACAACTGCTTCACGGTAGAAACATTATATCTATATTATTTATGTCCAATTCGTTCACTGCTATTGCCATAACGTTATGTCGAACATAAAAGATCATGGAACGGTCGCAGTGTTACAGGAACTCCTTTGGGTCAGTTTAGCCTTTTAAACATTTCCTTCGAAGAACGCTAACGTTATCTACAACACCCATTAATCTAACTTCATATATATATATATATATATATATATATATATATATATATATATATATATATATATATATATATATATATATGTCCATGTTATCCCAATATATACGGAACCAATTATATTTTTCAATAAACAGTCTAGTACATGTTGTGAAACAAACACCTGAATTAATATAACAAAAAATATTAAATATACATCGTAAACATATAATCTAGAACGAATGACGTAGCGCCGAAATAAAAAAAAATGGATAATTTATTTACTTTTTTTCTCCAAAAAAAAAACTTTCATAAACGTAAAAAGAAACCCACATTTTATTAAACGACCATAAAATGTAGAAAAAAATACTATATTTTTTTAAATTTCTCTATGTCTTCTCTCCTAGTGGAAAAAACTTGCATTTGAAAGAAAGATTCTGGCAACACTGAATGGAAGATATCTCTGTTTGAAATAAGTCCCCCTATGTGCCTATTGTATATTTATGTATATGTATATATTCTTTATTGCACTTTTAAGTTACATATATTTTGCAATAGATAATTAAAAAAAAAATCAAACTGTTCCAGTTATAGCAAATTATTATTTAACTAATAATATTAAATTCTTTATTCAAAAAGATAAGATTTTTGGAAAAATCACTTTAAATACTATTTTTTTAAGTAAAAAAAAAATAAATAAATACATTATCCAATTTTTTATAATGTTTATTTGTATCTCTATGAGCAACAACAAGTTAGCCCACTTTTTGACAGGTTGTCTATGACAGCTAGATAGAACAAAATTCTATTTAAATAAAAAAAAAAACAAAGCCAACGATCAAAATGTTTTTAACCAATAATTGCAGGTCACTGTTATTAAAAAATAACTAAGATTTTTTTTTTTAATTTCGGCGGTACACATTCGTCAGAATAGGGTTAGTGTTGCCAACAAAATACAGCTTACACTAAATACAATACTAACACATCACTAATGTTTACTGTCACAATAGGGTAACAAGAACTAAACATACCTTCAGTCGGTTGTTCGCTTTAGCGATTAAAAATTATAACACTAATTGTAACAACAAACAAACAAACAAAGTGTATATATCTATATATATGATGCAAATTCTACCAAACATTACTATCATAGATAATTAAAAAACAAATAAATTAAAAAAAGAACACAGCATCTTCAAATGTATCTATATGTCTTTGTGCAACTTAGAATGGCAAGCAAGCTGACGGTCCACCTGATGGTAAATGGTAACCGTCGCCTATAGACATGAGCAGTACCATGGACATAACAGAGTATACTGTTTTGCACATGATACCCCCCATGCGTTGCCATTCCTGAGGACTCGGGTGTTATTCATCTGTACCGTGTAAATTCACTGCCATATCCCACCCTTCAAACCGAAACACAGCCATGCAAACACAACTGCTTCACGCTAGAAAGAAACACTAATGCTTTTAGAATTTGCATCAATTTATAAGACTATTTGTTCAGCATACGACAGAGCACAAAAACAGATATAAATACAGAGAGATACTGTCACTATCTGTTTTTCCCGCCATTTAACCGACTGTCGAAATAAGCAGAATAACGTATATTGATCCTATGCAAATTCTATCCTTACAAAATTATTATAGAATAACAGTAGTAAACAACGAAGTCGATTCTAAACAAAAACACAGATAAATTGGGAACATCCGTTTCTTTTGAAGTCGTTAAAAAATTTGACGCAATTACTTTTCGAATTTAGAATAAGATAGTTGCAGTATCTTTTTTTTTTTTATCTATTATCTATGGTCTATCATTTAATATTGTTGGATGTATTACAAAAATAAGGCACTTCATTTATTATTAGTGACTAAGATTGATCGATACACTCAAAATTGTCAAATTTACTAAAAACCTTGTATAAATAAACAATTGTTATATTCCGCCATTATTTGAATATAATAAATTATGACATAAGCTTTTGTATTTAACCGCTATTTTTTAATTATCATGGCGGATATATTTAAATGTAAATAATGGGCAAATTGTTCGTTTTTTCGCCATTATTTTTATGTGTACAACAGACAAAAAATAAAGCTGTCTAGAGAGGCTAGTTTGTTTGATTTCCGCCATTTTTATTTTTGTTTCAATCCGCCATTATATATAAAATGGCGGAATGAAACGAAACATAGTTTTAAACTTTCACGTTGTTTACACATATTTTAAATACACTCTTGGGAGTTAACGCCAAGAAAAATTTTTACAGTCAAATAGTACTTAGTAATTACGACGTAGTGCAATCCACGTCGAAACGTCGACAATTAACAAGCAAATATGAAAGTACTATTTACCTATAAAGATTTTTCGTCGCTTTAAGTCCCGATAGTGTATTTCGAAACGAAATATTGTATAGAATTCTAGTAACCTAAAAATCACTAAATAATCAACAAGGTTGACTTAAAACGGTTTCTTGTCATCTTAAATGATTATCCCCAATTCAGATTGTCAATTTTAGTATAACTCTTATATCCAAGTGAGGTATTATTAGTGACATCACTTCTCTATTTGGAATGGTAAATAAGCTGACGGTACACTCGATGGAAAGTAGCAGATTTTTTTTTATACAACTTAGAATGGCAAACAAGCTGACGACGGCCCACCTGATGGAAAGTGGTAACCATCGCCTATAGACATGAGCAGTACCATGGACATAACAGTACACACACATACTGTTTCGCCCATGATACCCCCCATGCGTTGCCATTCCTGAGGACTAAGGTGTTATTCCTCTGTACCCTGTAAATTCACGCCATACCCCACCCTTCAAACCGAAACACAGCCATGCAAACACAACTGCTTCACGGTTGAAACACGAATGGGATAACATATAGCAATATCTATATATTTCGGTGACAATATAATGTTAAAATAATTTAAATACAATGTCAAAAGTCTGTTATGCAAAAAATAATATTGGATAACAGACTTTTAACATATTCGAAAATAGATTACTCTTAGATTCACTCTTGCGCCACCTGCCCACTTCTATATGTTCTCCTTTAACCAAAGGTTGGCTGTAAGAGATTGCCCTAGCGATAAGACCGCCTTTTGTACCTTTATATGTATATTTTAATCTGTACTTCACGCTACTGTATTTCAGTTGAACTGTTTATATGTCATTGTTTATTTCTATGTTTTTGATGCAATAAAGAGTTAAATAAATAAATATCCGGCCGATGTGGGCGATATCGAAATGTTTGATCCACCTGGATCGCCATCGACAGGGAGTTCATCCTCATGTCCTACAGCCTCAATGGTCGCGTACTGCGCGGTTTCAGAGATGTTTCCTTCCACGAACACTCAAGTTGTGCAATGAGCTCCCTGCCGCGGTTTTCCCAAGAGACTACAGCATGGGGTTCTTCAAAAGGGGTGGTAAAGAGGTTTCTTCAGGGTCTGCAACGCACGCGTAAGACCTCTGGTATTGCAGGCGTTCATAGGCTACGGTAACCGCTTACCATCAGGTGGGCCGTATGCATGTTTGCCACCTCAGTGGTATAAAAAAAAAACTTTATAGATTAACTATATAGATATCGGATCGGTATCTATACTACTCATGCCTAATGGGAAGTATGCACGTGTTGCCACTTCCAAGAACTAAATTTTTACATTACATTTTAGAATCTTTCCAATTGTACTTACATACTTTCATTACCTAATGAGATACGACATTATTGTTACTTCCTATAATATTATGCTATACAAAATACTGACTAAAATACTTGAAAATACAGTTCAAATTTAATCGATTCACATTATGTATTTATTACGTTTAGCTACTTCGTCCTTGTTCCTTACTTTTGTAATACAATGGTTGTACGCTGGGGCCATATTTGAGGCATTTTGTTTTTATGGTTATAATGGAATGGTATTCCTCTGGAGCGGGGGGAAAGGGATTATTAGTAATGGGATCTAACTGACCCATTGCTATCAATACACCCTACCAAGTCGACCTTCACGTGGTTTCCCCTGGAAACCATCGTGGTTAATTCTAGCGGAATTCGTTATGATAGGCTAACTGACCTGCTTTCATCGTCACCTATCATCCCTTACTGGTGCCCCGCCAGCGTATTCCGTTAGGCGGGATGACCATTCCATAGTCACCCATTAAAAAAACCCGCATGTAGGGGGGGGGGGGATTGTTAATAATGCAGAATGAGGTTTACCTCCAATGAGGTCCCCCTCGTGCTGCATTCCATCCAATTGATAAATAACATCACGATTAACTAACCTGTCTCTTCACTCTCAGCTATCACCCATATGCTATCGGTATACTCTGGCGGGGCACCAGTAACGGATGATAAGTGAGGACGAAGCAGATCCTGCCAGACGTTGGCATCGTGACAAATATGTAACTTAAATATGGCCCCAGCACAATTACAAATTAACATGCTAGTCTCATGTAATATTAACACTTCAGTACTTTGTCGATAATTCCTTTTTTTTTCATACATAATTTAAAATTTTGCTTCACAAAAAAAAAACAACGTCTTCAATTGTGGCAAAATTAATTCAGCATAAATTTCAATTTAAAAACCAAGCTGCTGGACCGATTTTGTTAAAATTTCAACGGCACCAATCTGAAAGTGTATCCTTTCAGATAATACAAAAAGAATTTTCCAATTTTGTAAACCGAACAAAATTACAAAGTTCTGAGGTTACAAACAAAAAATACGACTAAATTGAGAAACACCTTCTTTTTTAAAGTTGGTTAAAAACAGACTAATTGAAAACTTAGGGTCTACCATGAAATGAAATACCGAAATTTCGGACTCAATTTAGTGTTTTTATACGGACCGAAATCGGCCCAGTAAATGAAACTTAAAATTTCGTTCGTCATAAATCCAACTATAAAAGACCAAAGGAATAATATTTTAGCATTTTTAATATTTTACAACACTATGTATCATATAATTTTGACACAAATTTGTATTTTGTTCAGGCATGAATTTTCGAAAAACATTTCATGGTAGGCCCTCTCTCTGTTCCTTATGGAAATTCCTTGAACAGTTAACTGACAAAGTACTGTGGTATCATACTCTAATAACTCTACAAGAGTTTAAAGGATAGATATACCAAGTCGAAATCCAAATACAGAATTCACGTGCCTAAAAAAATTTTTACCTAATATTTTGTAACCATTAGGTTTGTACCTAATTAGGAATTATGCGACCAAAATGGTTCAAATAAACTTGTGTTTGCCATTATAAATTGGCAAAACTAAATATTTTCATCAACATGGGACGAGAAACGACACATAAATGTTAAGCCTTATTCCATTAACTCGATGTTAGTTCAAATTTTAAATTGTTTTTTAAAATAAGTTTCAAATTTTTTTTTTTGACCATTTACTCTAATAATTTGTATTTCAGTTTGTATAAAGCAGGAAATTAAAAAAAAAAAAGAACAACAATATTTATACATTCACGTGTCACGATATAACGACGGCGGATTAAAACTGCCGACACTAGAGGGCGCCACGCTCGAACGTGTACTGGATATCGACTTGTTACACCTTTTTGTTCACAGACTGTATATTTAAATGTAACGTGTTATAGTGTATAAAACTTTACATTACGCTGCTGAGTACCAAAAAATAACATTTAGAATCCTTGAAAGCAGGATTATGACTTTTATAATATTTTTTTTTTTTTTAATATAATACATACAGTTTATATGCAATAAGGCTTCCTACACACGAAGAACACTGAATCGTACTCGTGTTGCATCATAGAGTTGGGATTTTGGGCGTACTTCGTTTTAACGCCTGTCTGTTCTTTCTGTAAAAAAAAAAAGTTGATTTAAAAAAAAAAACCTTAGATCATATAGACAGAGTGTCTCCGTACAAATGCTTCGAGAACAACGAGTCAAGTTTTTCATACAATTTTACATGATATAAATACTGTTAAATAAAAACTTTTCTTTTTTTCAACTTTTAAATTATTTTGAATTTGGAACACGTTTATTATTTTAAAAACTGCTTTCGATTTCGCGCCATTTCACACATTTTTTCGTGTTCATTATCAAATTACAATATGGAATGGGATGTTAAATAGGATTGCAGTGATTGCAGTGACCACACCCACGGGAAAGGAAGCGGTGGTCCATTCTACGCCGGGACCACACGGTAAGCGAACAAAAACAATTACACTTACCAATATATCAAATCCGATGTCCCTTATTATCTCTAATAGAATGTCATATGGCGGCTCGATGCTGTTTTCAGTCGGTGTGTCACTGTTAACAAAAGAATCGCCAATTATTTCATCGAAGGTCACTCTTGACCCGAGAGCTGGTAGCCACTTTGCGTAAAAGATAAGCGTGGCAACCTCAAAAAGGTAAGAGGGAAAGGGATTGTTAGTAATGGAGACTAAAAATCCCATTGCTAGCAATATACCCAACCAGGTCGACCTCCACGCGGTTCCCCCTGGAAACTATCATGGTTAATTCCTGATGAATTCATCATGATGGGCTAACTGTTTTCATTCTCACCCATCACCTCTCTCTGGTACTCCGCCAGTGTATACCAAAAGCACAGGCGGGGTTACCATGTCAAATTCACCCATTAAAAAAAAATTTACCTCTCTTATCATTAAACTGGTGCCCCGCCAACGTAAACTTCGTATAGCAATGGCGGGGTTACCATACTATTTTTATTTAAAAAAATAAATATATAACCTGTAATGATATAACAGCGGTCCCAAGTTGACCCAGTAGCCCCCCGGCTCCAGTATGGTGTATATTCTCTCTATGAACTCTATTACGTTTGGTGCACAGTCTATAAAGAAGCAGGTCGCCACGCAGTGCCATTCGTCAGCATCCAAATATACCTGTATAAAAACATTTAGTCTGTGTAGTCTAGAACAAAGCACTTCGAAGAAAAAAAGTTAATACGAAATCTATGTAACCATTTCATTGAAATTAAAAATTTTACACTTTTAAACGGATCAATCTTTTACGATACCTATCGATAGCAATATTCTGCATAAAAGCATATATAAACCCATATTATAAAGAGAAAAAAATTGATTTCTTGTATGTTTGTTTGTAACGGATAAATTCGAAAAACTACTATACTGATTTTAAAAATTCTTTTACCCGTAGAAAGCTACATTATATATGAATAATATAGGCAATATATATTAAACAATCTATACTTTTTTTTTAAAGAGATACGTACGAAACTTACAGTAAACTAAGGTATCAAAAATTTGCCTATTAAAGCTAATATAAAATACTAATTTCTTTCTATCCATATACCGTGTAAAACCAGAGTGGATCTCTAGTTATAATTGTAAAATGGTTTGAATATTAATTTATTTTAATGTGTTGATACTTTTGTGTTGATATTGTATCGAAACGACTTGGTTACATAGATTCATTTTCCAATTTCAACAATATAAAAATGCAGTGGCAACGCTTAAATTACGTTATGATTACTTGCTCTGTAAAAGCAACTTTAATCGTAAACATTTACACCATAAAAAGAGAATGAAATAGAAATATTGACAGTATGCATTATGAAACAGCAATAGAATGACGTCATCGAGCAAACGAACAAATAAAAAATGTACCTCCTTATTCGCGACGTATAATAGTGACATAGCTATTTAAATTGAACGTGTAATATAAACATAATGCTTCTAATATGGCAAAGAAGTTGAGCCATCCAAAAATAAAAGCGTACGCAGATCAAGCCAAATATTTTCGGTCCCGCTCACACTTCAGTGGTTTGCTCATAAGGGTGTCTCGTTCTAACTATTTAAAATAGGACCGCAGGTACATCTTAAATCTATAATACAGTCACTGATGAACGACGAGATGTTTATTAGATTCTAAATTTAAATTTTTATTATTTTTTTAAGCCTCTCTGTAAATGAGGGTGTACATGTACCAGAGGGAGACTTTGTACAAAAGTCGATTGCTTGGGTACCTCTGTTCCATTCGTGTTTCAACTATAAAGCAGTTGTGTTTGCATGGCTATGTTTCGGTTTTAAGGTTGGGATATGGCGTGAATTTACTGGGTACACAGGAATAACACCTGAGTCCTCAGGAATGGCAACGCATGAGGGGTATCATGTGCGAAACAGTATACTCTGTTATGTTCATGGTACTGCTCATGTCTATAGGCGACGGTTACCACTTTCCATCAGATGGACCGTCAGCTTGTTTGGCATTCTAAGTTGTATAAAAAAATTAAATTACATGTTTGCATATAAAATTTCTTTAGCAACAATGTTTTGCTCTTTAAAAAAAACGACAGCTACGATCGCCGCAAAATTAAAATCGACACAACAATTGAAGTAAAGCCATATTAATGGTTTAGAATTGGCGTCATGATTACGTAACAGTCCCCCAAAAGTTCAAACTTGTTTCTTTAGTCAGTCAGTAAAGACGGCAAAAGAACTACAATCATAGAGCCATATTTTAGGAAGTCGTAAAAAAAGGGCAAAAAAACTACAGCATACAGCCTTGTTTTTTTTTTCAATTAATTCATTTCTCACCTTGAGGAAGTCACCGGCTGTCATGGAGAAATTGTGATTGGGCCGGTCACCGGTGGGGCTGACGTCGGGAAACCTGGCCGCGAGCAGCTGATGCTCGCAGGTCACGTTGTTCACGTATTGATGGACCCAAGGGTGGACTGTGTGTTTGTTTACCTTGAAAATATTAAAATATATTAATAATAATAATAAACTCTTTATTGCGCACAGTAGAGATGTATACAAGGAGTATTTATACAGAATGTATTTATTTATTTATTCTTTATTGTACACAAAAAATTACAACATATAATATATATAAAATAAAGATGTACAACAGGCGAGCTTAACTCTGTAAGAGTTCTCTTCCAGCAAACCCTGAGTGGAAAGGAGCATTAATTACTAGCGGGCAGTGTGCGTACAATAATAGAAGGAAACATTATAGATGTTTCTATTAAAAAATAATAAATATGTTGACATACATATATAAGTAACTCATACAATTAAAATCAAAATACATACATATATGTATACAATAATACATATACATATATACATAAGCATAAAATATCTCTTCACATACAAAATATGTATATATACATACATAAACATAATAAGTTTATGAGGACAGAAGATGCTCTTTTATGTACAATGTACATATACAAAAGGCGGCCTTATCGCTAAAAGCAATCTCTTACAGACAACCTGGCATAAATAATGGATAAGTACAGAGAGAACGGTAGATGGCGCTAGTCGGACACAGTAAATACATAAAAGGAATCAGACAAAATGCAAAATATTCTAAGTATAAAAATAATAATACAATACATAAACATACATATATAATATAAATAATAATACATTAACATAAATACATTATTATAATAAATAGATCAAAGTAAATCACACGTATATATGTTATTTTATATTTATTTATTCATTAGTACATATATGTGTACATGGCGGACTTAATGCTAAAATCATTCTCTCCCAGGCAACCATAGGGAAGTGTCAGAATACTCGAATGCGATACTAGTAATTATTGATATACATACATACTAAAATTACATATATAAACGAATAAATATATATGAATAACACATATACTTACACATATATGACATATACTATATTGTACACGAAATTGAGAATTATATAAAGCACTTACTGCTCGGATAAAGTAAAAAAGTGAGCGTGAACGTTTTTTTATATATGTTATTGTTGGTTTAACACACATACACTATTTACCAATTGACTAGTATGTTTATCTATATGTATAACCGTTGTACTGTTTGTTTGTCTGTATTGACACAAATTTATAATAGTACAAGTAGACCAGAGGAAGATTTTGTACAAAAGTCGATTGCTTGGGTACCTCTGTTCCATATGCATATATCTAATATATAAAATTCTCGTGTCACGGTGTTTGTTACCAAACTCCTCCGAAACGGCTTTACCGATTTTCATGAAATTTTGTGTGCATATTGGGTAGGTCTGAGAATCGGCCAACATCTATTTATTATACCCCTTAACGATAAGGATGACTTTCCCCAAAATTTTTTTTTAATTTTTTTGACAAATTTTTCCATTTTTATTTTATTATGATTTAGCATTGAAAAATATATACAACCTCAAATTTTCACCGTTTTACGAACAACGCCTGTTTGTTAATCGCGATTTTTATATTCCGCAATAGGGTTGTAAGATGGCTATCGAATATATATCTATATATATCTATATATATATATATATCTTAGAATGGCAAACAAGCTGACGGCTCACCTGATGTAAAGTGGTAACGGTCGCCTATAGAGATAAGCAATAGCATGGACATAACAGAGTATACTGTTTCGCCCACGATACCCCCCCATGCGTTGCCATTCCTGAGAACTCAGGTGTTATTCCTCTGTACCCTGTAAATTCACGCTATATCCCATAGTCATATTGTTAACTACCGGTCAAATTAAAAAACCATATAAATAAGAGTGTTTCACCATGATGTCATGGTTAAATATGCCAATGTTGGCAGAATCACCAATCAAAATTGGTGGCAGCCATTTAAATTGATAGAAGAAAAAAAAACAATATAAAGTTTCATCCCAACCATCTGGACGAGCGGCGGTCTTCCAGCGTGCATTTTTCAAGGCACTTTCTTCCACGCACAACCACTGTTTGGAATCAACTTCCAGCAGCAGTATTACCGAACCGATACGACAACATAACATTCAAGAAAAGACTTTAATTATACATACATATATAGTTGTATTTTTTTCATGTAACTTTCTGTAAGATTTGTGGAGAAAATAAATAAATAAATAAAATAAAAAAAAAGAAAAAAGAAAAGAGCATATTCCTTTTTAAAAGGCCGGCAGCACACCTGCAGTGCCTCTGGTGTTGCGGGTGATCTTGGGCCGCGGTAGTCACTTACCATCAGGTGAGCCGCATGCTCGTTTGCCCACTGTATTGTAAAACAAAAACCTCCTTTCTTGACGGCTGAAAGCTACAATGAAACTAAGAAGGTTCGTTTCGAACACCAACCTGGGGACATCTGTTGAGTATGAAGTTACTGGCAAACAGCATGAAGAGTGAGAACTCGTTTCCTTGGCAGGTGAACCCTCGAGCGGCCACCTCCCAAGCCAACCTTCCCAAACCAGCACCAGGAACAAGCACTTTGATGTGACTACGGTCTCTGTAACATAGAGAAATAATAGTTAATTCCAATTATATTATAAATGCGAAAGGTTGAATAAACGAATGCATGTTTGTTACTTTTTCACGCAAAAACTACTTAACAGTTTTGAATGTTTGGTACATTTTTCTTTAATACAACTTAGAATGACAAACAAGCTGACGGTCCACCTGATGGAAAGTGGTAACCGTCGCCTATAGACATGAGCAGTACCATGAACATAACAGAGTATACAGTTTCGCCCATGATACCCCCCATGCGTTGCCATTCCTGAGGACTCAGGTGTTATTCCTCTGTACCAAGTAAATTGACGCCATATCCCACCCCTCAAACCGAAACACAGCCACGCAAACACAACTGCTTCACAGTTGAAACACGAATGGGGCAGACATTCGTGCTTAACTAACAAGGCAAGATAGCATGCAAAAATTCATTTAGGATTAACAATTAACATTTTGTTTTTTGTTTAAGAAGTCTTTTACATCATAAAAACTAATTACATTCAGCCAAGTATACAATCTCTTTTTAAATAAATTCACATTTAAAAATTTTAATTCATTCAGTATTTTATTATATACTTTAACACACATAGCTAAATAACTTTTTTCATATTTAGCCAGAAGGGGAATGTAATCCAGCACGAATCTATTTCGATTACGTCGAATCCATGGATATATATCAGTAGGTTTTTTAAACAAATATTTATTGCTGTAACATAGTGGTGTAACACAACGATAGTGGTAACAAACCAAGCTTTCTAAATACCCATAGGACAGACCTACATTAAGCAGCGGATGGTCAACAGCTGTCATGATGATGGCGATATTTTTATGATAATCACTAGTTTGTGCTGACAAGTGATTTCCTATACATAAATTAAAAAAAAAAAATACATACTCGCATTCGTCGAGAGGGAACCGTTCTTCGATTTCATCGAGTATGGGCTTGTAGCACTGCTCCCTCTCAGCCGCGCCCATGTCGCTCCAATCCCTCACTATGTTCTTCAATACTGATTGTACCTTAAAATTTAAAAAATAATATAATTAATACAAATAAACACTATAATTCATAAAAACTTAAAATCCTACAAACGATGATCCCAAGCTCACAAGCGGTATCGAACCCTTAAGTCTTAGGAGAGATTTTGCCTCACTCTGCGTGTTCTACCGCCTGTACAATGGATTGTGCTCAGAGGAATTGTTCAATATGATGCCCACAGCCACTTTCTACCATCGTACAGCTCGCTATCCTCATGTCCTACAGCCTTAATGGTCGCATACTGCGCGGTTTCAGAGATGTTTCCTCCCACGAACACTCAGGTTGTGGAATGAGCTCCCTGCCGAGGTTTTCCCAAGAGATTACAGCATGGGGTTTTTTAAAAGGGGGGTAAAGAAGTTTACTATTGTAATCTTTTGGAGGAAATAATAAAGAGTGTCTATCTATCTATAAATGTACTACCTTCTCAACATCATGCTGCATCTTATGCTGTTTCTGAGACACATCCTCGCAGTTGTTATAATCGCATCCGAAGCACTCTGTCCCGTTCGTAGACTTGTCAGTGGGGTCGACATTCTCAAACATGTTATGTACATCCGTTATTATCATGTGTACCACACTACTGTTGACATCTAGACACTTTTTGAATTTGGTTAGATAGGTTTTGTACTTCTCTAGGCGGCGCTGATGGTTTGGTGGTAGCATTGAGATGATTTTCTCCGATTTATGAATACGATCCAGGCTACATAGTCTGTAATGTGAAGAACAAGTTTAATTTCAAAATCACCAAAAAACGGTTAAAAAAAATAGCGAATTTGATCGTCATCACAAATTTTGCTGTTCAAAAAGTTACTCCAATAGAAAATACACCAGACTTTGTAAAAAAGTCGATTGCTTGGGTACCTCTGTCCCATTCGTGTTTCAACCGTGAAGCAGTTGTGTTCGCATGGCTGTGTTTCGATTTGAAGGGTGGGATATGGCGTGACTCAGGTGTTATTCCTCTGTACCCAATAAATTCACTCCATATCCCATCCCTCAAACCGAAACACAACAATGCAAACACAACTGCTTCACGGTTGAAACTCGAATGGGACAGAGGTACCCAAGCAATCGACTTTTGTACAAGGTCTCCCCTAAAACATTCCGAATTATGTCAATACTGTGAAAAATTCTAGTAAAACATGCATACATAGAATGACATTGATATGGATGTGAATAATCCTGCATGTTTATAATTGACAATTTTGTGTTGAAAATGCACCAAGTATTATTAAAAAAATTTCAAATAAGTTTTTAAATTATGAATTTAAAATTTTGTGTTCTTAAAAAAATTCTACCTTATTTTATTACCTCCTATTTTGAATGAAAAAATAAACTACATAATTATGAAACAAAACTAGACATAGATTACATAAAGAGAAAAAGTTTGTTCAGTTGTAGATGATTTTAAATAAATGGAATGCAATGTCTATGTACACATCAAAAAGGCAGAAAATAGTAAAACTTCTTATATTTAATATCTTTATATCCACTTATATTTACCAATTAAGAGGTTTACATTTTATATTTTTTATTAAAATTAATTCAGAATTAGCTATGTATATAACATAGCCACGAAAAAAAATACACACAAATACCGAAACCCTTCCAATTAGAAGTGTCTTAAAAAGCAGCTAAGACACCCTACAATGTCAAGGTCACCAAGTTTACCATTGTTGTGGTGAGAGCTCAGTGATTACATCATTTTAGTGTTAAATTTTATATCATAAATACACAAGTATAAGTCATTAGCATATTTAAGGTGTTGTGCCCACCCCAGTATTGTCTGGCGCCCATCCCAAGATAAAGAGCAAAGCTTTCAGCTATGGAAAAAAATATTTCTTAGACTACATACAAATCTCTTAAGAGACTAGCCCTCCTGAAAAATAATCTTAAACATGCCAATTGTATAAATACCCAGAATGACTTCAATTTTGCTTGTCATTATGCAGTACTTATTAATATAATTTGTATTAATAGCAATAAAATACTTTGTAAAACAATCAACACACCGTACCTAATCAATTGATCGGTTAATATACTTATTACCTAAATAATGGCTGGAATCAACATTTTGTACTGAGAAAAACAAGTAAATCAAAATTAAATCTAACAAAAAATTACATCCAAAATCGACCTAACAGCGTTAGACATTAGAGCTACATGCCTACACGTGTATAGGACGTAAACAAAGACTATTGATAAATCTAAATAGGTTAATTGAATCAGTCAACATCATATAACTAATACCTGTTGCTATGCAGGATTTTACATACTTTTAGATGAAAAACTTAAAGTAAGTTTAATTTAGCTAGATCTAGGGGCTATCCTAAAGGTATTTATGTCGTATTTAATTATAGATTTACTCACTTGTAATATTTAAATGCATTTACAACCGTGCGGAAATGGGCCCGCTCTTTCGCTTCATCAATCTCGTCTGCGGCAGATGTGGACGACATTTTATGTGTTATTTGATTAAAAAAATAAAAAGGCGATTATAAATTTAGCCGGAAAAATATTCAATCGGAAAAAAATACAGAGATTTTATTGAAAATTATGGAAACGTCTAATAATATTGGAGTCGGAAAGGAAATAAATTGACTGATATTCTTTGACATTCGAACGTTTGTGTACGTCTCAATACACGCAATAATCAATTTATATATGCGTACGTACAAAAGGCCATTTTGTAACTTTGACTGAGTCGCTGATAACAAATTAATAAACCTTGCAATATACATATTTGATTTAACGTGTAATTATCTCAATATGAGTGTGTAAATTTAATAACATTAACTATAATAATATTGTTACTAAAATATTAATGGACTAAAGTCTGATAACAAAGTTTTATTAATATTAATTACGGATTTCAAGAAGTTCATCTCTACCTATATTATAAAGATACTGAATGAATGACTAAATTAATTACCTTTCTATAATTATGTCTTAGGTAATCTCTGTATCTCAATTATAAGTATTTCTCAGGTATTTAGTCGTCTATGAGGCCACTCATGTTTGTCATTTGTCAACAATTGTCACTAGTGTTTCTATCTATCTGTGCCTTTTCTTGTTTTTTCTGTGTCACTTTCAAAATGTCGGAAATGTGAATTGATTTGTGTTTATCAACATTGATCGATTTTCCTAGAATAGAAAACTAAACATATTTAAGCTTAAAATACTCACTATTAACATTTACTTTCAAATTATTAACTGTTTAAATTTTTGTGTTATATGCCTAATATAATTCATTTCATTTGATTATATTATCTACGACACATTTTATGATACCATCTATTTTTTTAAATCGATTGTGACTGTGGAAAAGTCATATAATTAATGTAGTAATTATTTACAATTTACTGTCGAGACATTAAAAATCAAAATAGTAAACCGCATCGTAATCTTGGTTACGGAATAAGTAGTAAAGTGAAAAATCAATAGGACCTGCATTAGGGGCTGTTGCTAGGTTTTTCACGTTGTGCAGTAAACATTCAATTTGAATGTAGAATGATATCAGCGTAATAATATTATGGAGGGTATTTTATCACAACGAATGACTCCCATAATAAAATGTATTGTTTTGTTTCTGTTCATATTTACCGCGAAAGTACTTACTTCCCGGCCTCAAGAATCCCACGACTCGAGAAACGGCATTCACCAATTGAAACCTTCTCATTACGTCCGAACGTTCACTAAATATCATCACAGAAGGACAATACAATGGAATAACAATCATGATTTCAATTACTGGCCAACACAAGATCACGTCAAAACAGTAGGAAAAAGAAGTTTGGACATTCCAAATACAAGTGATTTTATCAGTCACTACTGGCCACAAAAAAAGATATTTATCGATGAAACTTCTAAAATAGAATCTTGGCCGGTTGAACATCAAAAAGTACTGAGAAAAAGAAGTGTAGACGTTCCAATTTCGAACATTTTAAGTGATTCAGAAAACTGGCCAAATGCAGAAAAAAAGAGTTTAAAACTTTTGAGTTCCAGTGAGTTTGTTGGCGATTCTGCTGATGTGTCCAATTTAAATGAGTTTTCTTCTAACTCTATGGCTATAGTTGGTTCGTTTGATAAAACTGCCATAAGTTCAAGTAAAGATAATTACAGTAACAAGAATGGTTTATCGAATGAGGTGAAAAAGACTAAAGTAAAAGCGGCTATTGTAATAACAGACCCTCCAGTGACCGTTGGACCTTCCATATCTTGTTTGTTTAAGATACGCAGTGTTTCCAAAAGTGTCACTCCGTCATATACTGATGAAAGGAATGCTCAGCCCATGGTGGAAAATGATAGTTATGGTATGTATTTAAAATTCTAATGAGCAATAAAACTTTTATACTATTATAACATAATCTTTAAAAATATATTTCTAAATGATATCTACTTATTTTTTTAAGTACAGGTCACATTAAATTGATAAATAACAAGCAAATAGTTTTCCACTTAATGGAGGAGAGAAAGAGACTACTAATCTTAAATCTACTAAACTTAAAAAAGTCTTATTGGAGAAACAAATTCAAAACAGTTGAGAAACTGATGCTTCACATTCTTTTTTATTTTTTTATGATGCTGTCATTGTGAAGTGCGATAATTTATTCAGTTTATTCTTTTCAGTTTTGGTTGAAATTTTTTTGTGTATTTGTTGTAATGTTTTATGTATTTATTGTAATATTTTATGTATGTGTTGTAATGTATTATGTATGTATGTCTCCCATCCGAGAAATAGGTATTAGCGACCCGCACGCATGCTAAAGGTAAAGAAGTTAAGGGGCCGCCTGAAAATCAGCGCTATATAGGTACATCTTGCTGGAGCTGTACATATATAGCAACAGCTGAGGCGGCTCCTATTACCAGCAACATTAATTGTTCTTTTTTTCTTTTTGTTGTTTTAATATTTATTTTCTTAGTAATGGTAATGAATGTCATCTATCTATCTATCTAATAATAGGGTCATATATTCCCCTGTTTGTAAAATATGCTAGTTCTTGTTTTATATATATTATTTATTAATTATATTAGTTGTAAAATAAAATTGTCGTCTGTTGACTTGATGTATTGTATATGTATTTTGTTCTTTTTCAATTGTTTATAAATATTCTTTTTTATAAAAAAACTACAATTGTCAATATATAAAAAGGTTAATTTTGAAAGTCCCCTTTGTGAGCAATTCACCCTATTAGATCAACCTCTATGCCATTTACCCTGGAAACCATCTTGGTTAAGTCTTATGGAATTTCTCTTGATAGACTAACTGATCTGCTTTCATCCTCACCTACCATCCTTCACTAGTGCCTAGCCAGTGTATACTGGTAAGGCAGGTGGAGTTACCATTCCATTTTTATCCATTAAATAAAAAGTCCACCTTATGAATAATGGTAAATGTTGCCAATAAATATGGACAGCACTATGGTATGTCTCATGCGTTACTATTTCAGAGGACTAAAATGTTTTTTTTCTTTTTTGATGGGTGAAAATGAAATGGTAACCCCGCCTGCGCTAACCGGATACGCTGGCAGAGCACCAGTGAAGGGTGATAGATGAGAATGAAAACAGGCCAGTTAGCCCATCATGATGAATTCATCAGGAATTAACCATGATAGTTTCCAGAGGGAACCATGTGGAGGTTGACCTGGTTGGGTATAAAGACTAAGATGTTATGCTTCTGTACCCTGAAATTTCATAACCCACCCATGAAACTTGAAGACAGTCATATTAGTCATTTATAAGCAGAAACAGAATGGGATATAAAAAGACTCCATTTGTAGTCTCCTTCTTGCTACGTACATGTTTCTTTCATCAACCAACTTTAAAAAGAAAGAGGTTCTCAATTTGTTTGTATATTTTTATTTTTTTTATATTTATTATCCCATTTCTTCGTTGGTTGTAAAGTGATTTGGAAAATTCTGGTTTTTATCTGAAAGCATATATGTACTTATAAATTAATCTCGCAGAAATTTTATCATAATTAATTCAGTAATTTAATTTTGAAATATGAAAATAATTGATTTTGCCACAATTGAAGTTGGTTGAAGTAGTTTTTTTTTTCTTGTGGAATGCAATCATGATTGTTTTTTTTTAAAAGTCAATTGATTTTTTTTATAGTAAATGGCCCAATATCGGAGACTACACTCCCCAATGGCGACACAGTGCAAGTGGAGCAGTGTATGCACCCGCGGCCCTCCTGCTACACTCTATGGTATAGGGGCCAAGAAGGGAACATCACTATACTGGGGCAAGGTAAGTGTGCTACTTTGAATGATTTCCAAGAGGTGCAGGCTCTTAATTGGTCGGAATTTTTTCAACCGACTTAAAAAAAAGGAGTTCTCAAATTGATTCTTTTATTTTATACTAGTTTTCACACGCGGCTTCGCCCGCGTGGATCTTGGTTATCGCAATTTTTGAAAATAACTCGATAGATTTATTTGGATAAGGATTAATACTGGAGTATGAAAATACCACCCAGACGGCGACCAGCGTGGTTATTCGTAATTTTAGAAAGAAAAGTGATTATGGTAACCTAACCGTAATAGTTAGACATATGCTATCGCGGACTTATTTATAGATCTCAATGAGTACTTTAAAAACGTAGAACATTTCTTTCTTTTGTTATTCTTTATTGTACACAAAAAGGTTATTGAAATGTAAAAACAAACATAATAGTGCACAAGGACGAGCTTATCTCCAATAGAGATTTCTTCCAGCAAACCCAATATGAGAAAACTGACAGTTCATTAGTATTATATATATATATATATATATATATTATATATATATATATATATATATATATATATATATATATATAATACACTAATATAATAAGTACGTACATCAGCATTGTGAGAGGTAATAATTCTTCAGACGTGTTTTGAAAATCCCAATGTTTGGGCTAAGTCTAATTTCATGGGGAAGTGTGTTCCATAATCTAATTGCATTGTTTTTCATTATAAGCAACTATTTAGTCAGTGTGCGCAAGATAAGCGAATTTTATACAATTTTTATACATGAAAATTTCTCATACTACAATTTCTATATTCGATCGCCATCTTGCAATCCTATTGCAGTATATAAAAATGGCAATTAAAAAACAGGAGTTGATCGTAAAACGGTGAAAATTTGAAGTTGTATATATTTTTCAATGCTAAATCATAATAAAATAAAAATTGATAAATTTGTCAAAAAAAAAATTTTGGGAGGGTCACCCTTATCATTGAGGGGTATGAAAAATAGATGTTGGCCGACTCTCAGACCTACCCGATATGCACACAAAATTTCATAAAAATCGGTAAAGCCGTTTCCGAGGAGTTTGGTAACAAACACCGCGACACGAGAATTTTATATATTAGATATTAAGTGTAGAAATAGGTCGATGATTGCGAGTCCCTTTGTCTAGACATTGTCAGAGTTCAAAGTCTGTTTGTTAGTCACACATAATTATATCTTCAATGTAGGACAAACTAGTAAATATATATATTATATTGCTTATCTAAATATATATATATATATATATAACGATTTACTTAATTAAGTAAATTAACAATTAGAACTTGTTTGTGTATAGTATATTTATTTATTTTATTTATTTATTTTTTGGAAAACGTACAGTCGAATTACAGTCAATACATATATCAAATTTATATCTATGTTAAGCCATGAATCGTTTTCACATTTGCGTAATGACAATGATCGGTTTTTATATATGCAAAATACATACATATACGCACATACACATACACACGCATACATACACACATCTATAATAATTAAAAAGTTATAAATTTTGATGAGACATCTTTAATAATAATAATATTTCTTTATTTATAGATTACAAAGATCCATTCTTGTTAGTAACAATTGACTTAAACTATGTTAGTAGAAAAAAAAATAGGTACAAAATTCATTTTATGGCCCCTGTAATAATTTTAACCCACAATGAGAGGATCGGGCTATCGTATTTATTACATAATACCCTCAGAATGCTGTTAAGCTTGTTATATGAATTAATTAAACGAACTAATTAATGTTTTAGCTTGATATATAATAATATATAATATATAATGGATTTATAAAGGTATGAAGATCATGTTTTAGTTTCTTCCGTGAAATAAATCAATAAAAGGAAATCAGGAGGCGCGGTAGTGTCCCCGCCATGCGAGCGGTTAACATCCTTTCAACCGACTTCCAAAATAAAGAAGTTCTCCTTGTTAATAAAGTTGTTACCTCATTGTCAACTCCGTCAGTTGGAAACCAATTCCGAATTTTTTTTTTCTGTTTATCTGAAAGGATATAGTTACAGATTGGTCTTATAGAAATGCTATCAAAAAAAGTTCAGTAGTTCAATTTTTAAAATGAAAATAACTTGTATTGCCACAATTGAATACGTTTTTTTTTTTTGTGAAGAACACGCTTTTAAATTATTTTTATTTTTTTTACATTGCCACACAATCACGCCAATAGTTACGCAATAGTTATAAGGAATCAGAGGGCCTACCATGAAATATTTTCCGAAATTTCGGGGACGAACGAAACAGAAATTTGATGTTAAAATTACATAATACATGCCGTTTAAAATTATTAAAAATGTTAAAATATCATTCTTCTGGACTATTAGGATAGGATTTATGTTAAATGAAATGTTAAGCTCCATTTACTGGAACGATTTTGGTACGAACAAAAACACGAAATTGAGCCCGAAAATTCGGAATTTCATTTCATGGTAGACCACCAGGCAGCGAACAGTTTGGGGCACAACTCGGAACACGCAGAGCCGAGTTTGTTTTAAAAAAAGTTGTGTATACCGATAGCGCAGACGGGGTTACCAGACCATTATCACCCATTAAAAATATCTATAATCAATAACCAATTTAAAAAAAAAGGCATGAGGTTCTCTATTCGATGATATATTTCTTTTTAATATTTATTACCTCATTACGCCATCAGTTGTAAATCGATTTGAAAAATTCATATTTACCTGAAAGGAGTTTCAAATTGCTCCCACAGAAATTTTGTCAACATCGGTTTAGTTATTTATTTATTTATATATTTATTTATTTACATATGCACTGAACAAACTTTTCAATAATGTTTTTTTTTACGCAACTTAGAATGGCAAACAAGCTGACGGCCCACCTGATGGAAAGTGGTAACCGTCGCCTATAGACATGAGCAGTACCATTTACATAACAGAGTATATTGTTTAGCCCATGTATGCGTTGCCATTCCTGAGGACTCAGGTGTTATTCCTCTGTAGCCTGTAAATTCACTTTCAAATTATTTTTTTTTTAATCAAACTGGATTTTTTTAAACCAAATAATTGTTTATGCTTCGATTGTATTATTTTTTCTTATGGGGCATAATCTTAAATCATTTTTAATTACAGGTTGTTGGCATTCGTCTCAGATGCAAGGCAAGAACTCCTGTGACAAATGTACACCGGTCAACGGCCTCATGCCCGGCTCCAAGTTCTGCTGCTGCACCAAGAGCTTCTGTAATGCTGATTTCTGTAAGTTTCACTTTTACATCATCATCTTCCTGCCCTTATCCCAATTTTTTTGGGGTCATTGTAATATGTTTTCATTTATATTACCCAAAACTTTTTGATCAGGTGGACAAATCAACTATCCAAGTCTACTTGAACTATTTCAGTGTCGCTCAAGGAGGAAACGGTGACTATGAAGGCAGAATCCACAATGGATACGGTCCAACACCCAAACTACTCCAACGTGGCGGCCTCAGGGATCCTGGTACTGGTGGCCCTCCTCGTCATGGGGGTCGTTCTCAACAAGTACTGCAGACGAGTGCAGTTGGAGAAACACGAGTTGAGCGACGGGATGGATGTCGAGAAAGGTTAGTTCTTGAATTTTTTTTAAGTGGTAACTTCTGTGAGCGCTTTGGGCATTTTTTGAGGTATGGAAGTCCATTAAACTCGCGACACTGTTACCGTAACCGACGCCTCTGTGTATAAGTCTCTCTCTCTCTCTTCATTTAAGTTTCTTTCTGTCGGTGCAACCGATTGATGCATTCTCTTCTAGCCAGCTCTATTCCATGCCATATCTTCGGACTTCGTATACGACGTGACACCTATATTCTTCAGTCTTCCCCTTCCTCTATTGCTCTCTATTTTTCCTGATTAAGATCCTAGTTTTCCTCTATTAACCTGTAATTAAAAGACATATTACACTATGTTTGTTTTTTTTTAAAAAACATAGTCTGATATGTTTTTTAATCGTCATGTCGTAAAAGGTGGCCCCGCATTTTGCCTCTTCTATTCTCTATTGTTATTATATTATTGTTCTTTTCTCATTCACCCTTTTCAAGACTTCCTTATTCGTTCCTTTTTCTGTTCAACTTGTCCTTTCCATTCTCCTCCATGTCTACATTTTAAATGACCCAAGCATCTTTGTTTCCTTTGCGTCATTCATCCATGTTTTACATCCATATAATGCTATGCTCCAAATGTAAGTTTTTATAAATTTCTTATGGATTATTTTTTATGTAAATAAATGTTTTTTTTTTTTCTATTTTTTTTTTTTTTTGTTATAAGTATCTTGATATATTGTGTATGTACGTACGTAGATACACATGCAAATGCATGTTGGCACTTTTTGAAATGGGAAAAAATAATTGAACTTCGTAACCGAGACCTCTGACGATTCAAACAATTCACACGTAATTGTTCAAGTTTTCACTTCTTTCAGCAATCCCAGAGTGCCACTCCCTTTTTTTTTTTAATTAAAAGCATACTGAAAAAGTAATTTTAAATAAATAATTTTTTATTCAACTAGACTCGTTTACAAGGTCTTTAAATAGCCATTTTTTTATAATTCTACTGCTGATTCGAAATATTGTTATTTGCTGAGAGAAACCCGCAAGAAACTCGACAGTTAGTCATTTCAATTTAAGTATAAGATAATCTCTGTTATCGCTTATGGTTGAGGGATGGGTAACAGCGTCCCTTTTAAAACATCTGTAAAACCAGAGGGAGACTTTGTATAAAAGTCGTTTGCTTGGGCACCTCTGTCCCATTCGTGTTTCACTTGAAGCAGCTGTGTTTGCATGGCTGCGTTTCGGTTTGAAGGGTAGGATATGGCAGTGAATTTACAGAGTACAGAGGAATCACACCTGAGTCCTCAGGAATAGCAACGCATGGGGAGTATTATGGACGAAACAGTATACTTTGTTATATCTATGGTACTGCTCATATCTATAGGCGACGGTTGCCATTTTTCTTCAGGTGGGCCATCAGCTTGTTTTCCATTCAAAGTTACATAAAAAATAAAAAAAACTTTAAGAGCCTAACTGCGGTTGCCAACCCACCTGCCAAGCGTGGCAATTGGCAAAACTCTCCTTATGGGGTAGGCTTATGTCCAGCAGTGGACAGTTAATGACTGAAATAATAACTAATAATAAACTTTGTTAACATTATGTGTATTTATGTAAATGTAAATACTATGTCTTAATTAACATGATCTTTATACGTTCAAACTCCTTACGTGAAATCCTAATATTTTTTTTTATGCAACTTTAAATGACAGAGGAGCTGACGGCCCACCTGATGGAAAGTTATCTAAAAGTATATAGCTTTTAATTAGCCCCATAAAAAAGTTTGTTATTTTTATTGGTGAAATAAATCAAGGTGATACAAATCATGTTCAAAATTAAAGGAAAAATGATTAAAAAAAAAACAATTTGACAGCTATGTTTTTTTTTCTACAATGGACATTAAAAAGGTATCCAGACACGATCAAGTTAAAGTGTACTTGTTCTTTTAAATATTTTTTGGAGCATTCACAATGTTATAATGGAAATTTCCATCATTATACAAAGGATTAATAGTTTAGTTCATAAATAAAAATAACTTGTTTTTCCACGACAGAAGTTGTTTTTTTTCTTTCTTTAAACTCAATCTTAATTGTTATCATACATTAATGTGAAGTGTTTTCATTCCAGGAGATGTAATGGGCACTGGTCCGGACGCTCTGGCTACTGGGTTGCTTTGTGTGGACAACTTGACTCTTATTGAGCACATAGGTATGGTACCGCAATTTTTTTTTTTTTATTATTATTTTACTAACGACCCGTCCCGGCTTCGCACGGGTGGATATTTTTACAACATTTTAAAAAGTGATTATTGTGACATAACGATAATAGTTGGGCATATAGTATCGCGAAGTATGTATGTTTGTAATGAATAAACGCAAAAACTACTTTGCCGATTTCTAAAATTCTTTCACCATTAGAAAGCTACATTCACCCTGAGTAACATAGGCTATATTTATTGCTAGAAATGATTAGGCATCCTCACTAAAACTTTAGTAACGTAACTCAAGATGTAAAAAATGCAATAAAATATCTTTCGCCGCGTGCGCTGCGGAAACTATTGGTGATAGAACAAAAGTATGTTCTACAATATTGAAGAAAATATCAATAACTACAAAAAACTCCGCGACACAATATGTCCAACTATTATCGTTATGTCACAATAACCACTTTTAAAAATGTTGTATAAATATCCACCCGTGCGAAGCCGGGACGGGCAGCTACTCTCAATATAATACCGTACCGTAATAGAAGTACCGCTTAGTGATTCACTGTTCATCTCAAATGTTCATTGATAGAGAAAGCTCCTAACATTAAGTTCGCCTTTTATACCATATTTTCTTTAATAAAATTATTTACCACAGTGAGACTTTGTACAATAGTCGATTGCTTGTGTACCTCTGTCGCATTCGTGTTTCAACCGTGAAGCAGTTGTGTTTGCATGGCTGTGTTTCGGTTTGAAGGGTGGGATATGGCGTGAATTTACTGGGTACACAGGAATAACACCTGAGTCCTCAGGAATGGCAACGCATGGGGGGTATCATGGGCGAAACAGTATACTCTGTTATGTCCACGGTACTGCTCATGTGTATAGGCGACGGTTATCACTTTCCATCAGGTGGGCCGTCAGTTTGTTTGCCTTCTAAGTTGTATAAAAAAAAATTAATTCAATAAAATAAATAAATCAATAAATACTAAACCTTGTAATATGAGGTTTTTGAATAACAACACTTAGTAAGGCCACTAATATGTAATCAAATTATGTTTCAGGACAAGGCAAGTTCGGCTCTGTGTGGCGAGGCAGCCTCGGCTCCTCACCGGTGGCGGTGAAGCTTTACTCTAATGCCAACGCGTGGCAGAGAGAGGCAGCGATATACGCGCTGCCGCATCTAGCTCACCCCAACATACTTCGGTACTACGGTAAGTATGGTATAATATATATAAAATTTGTAAACCTATTTTCTAAATTTGTACATTTAAGTTCAAGTCTGGTTTATAGTTCGTATTTTTTTTTTTAATTATTATATAACTACTTATGTTATTGTGGACGTTTTAGTTGATCACGATTTGTCAGGGGACTCCCCTGGTCATGTAAAATTACGATTACAATGCGATTAGAAATTTCAAATTCGATTACAAAGCTCCCTTCTGCCTCACATGCATAGTGAGGTAGAAGGGAGCTTCAAACAACACGCTACGTAACATTATTTATTTAAATAGAACACTGGGAAATTAAATCTTCGAAGTTGGCAACACTTTTCGTTTATGTTTTACGGGGAATCCCTCAACTGTATTGTACATAACTTTTATTTTGCTTTTGTTGTCTATATTCGTTAGTGTTGTGACTTTTAGGTAAAAGTGGTCATTTGGGTATATAATGTACGTAACATTTAGGGAGGAGTGGGGTAGTATAAAAATATGTTACGGTACGCTACATAGGAGGGAAGGAGAGTGAAAGATTTAAAAAAATTGCGTTTTTTTTTTATACAACTCTGGTGGCGTTACGTAATACTTCAATGTCCCTATTGCACAAGTTATTAAATTACAGACAAGTAACTACGCGAATCTATATTCTGTACGTTAAATGGTGCTCGTAATTTTGGTGAACTTTGAGAGTCCAGAGTTAAATCCATTAAAGTTAACGTGACCTGTGTAATTGGTCAACATTTGAACAATTTTTCACACTCGGAACTTATGTTGAAGCTGGTGTTAACTCCTGACCATTTACTAGGTCACAGTTGTATCCATTCTCAGTATACTCACATACGACTATTGTTCGCAGATTATTGGATGTGTCCATAATATATATATATATATATATATATTATAATTACTCGTATTTAATGTAGACATGATTTTTAGTATATTCGTTTACTTGTGAAAACACATCACATCACACTTGTGAGTTTTTTTTTTAAATTTTTAATGGATGTTAATGAAATGGTAACACCACCTGCGCTATCAGTGTACACTGGCGGGGCACCAGTGAGGGATAGGTGAGAATAAAAAGGCAGTTCAGTTAGCCCATCGTGGTGAATGCACCTGGAATTCAGCACGAGGGTTTCCAGTCCAGTAGCGCGGGGTATGAGGTGGTATGAGGTGGAGGTGGAGGCGGCGGGGTGTATAGTGGTGTGCGCGTGCGCAGGCCGCGAGAGCCGCGCGCGGTCGCGGCTGGTGGTGCTGGAGCTGTGCGCGGGCCCGCTGCGCCGCCGCCTGCAGCGCGCGCCGCTCTCCTGGGCCGAGTTCGCTGCGCTCGCGCACGGGCTGGCCGCCGCGCTCGCGCACCTGCACACGCCTAGTCAGTACACCTTCCTACCTGACTTTCTTGTCAGTTTTTCTCGTCTCGAAATCGTTCCGAACTGACGGTACATTTGACGTATCATAGGAGGTCTGTAATAGACCTACATGAATAGAAATATTTTGAATTTGAATTTGAATAGCTTTTTTTTCTTGATGAACATAAAGTGGCAACCCCACATGTGCAAATGGGTATAAT
Source organism: Galleria mellonella (assembly GCF_026898425.1). Lineage (NCBI taxonomy): Eukaryota > Metazoa > Arthropoda > Insecta > Lepidoptera > Pyralidae > Galleria > Galleria mellonella. Next base: position 2,447,841 of record NW_026442097.1, read on the forward strand.
CAGTGATCCGGCTTCTCGGACCACGATGTGCGGTGTGGACTGCCGTTCGGTGAGCGTGGACTTTGTAGGGGCGTTAGGAGTAAACTTGAAGTCAAGTCAAGATTATGATGAATTTATCTGGAATTAACCGCTATGGTTTCCATAGGGGATCACTTGGAAATCCACCTGATATATGTATATTGTTGGTAATAGAATCATTGAAATCATTGCCAATAAACATTTTCCCTCTCATACCTATCTATGGTGTTTAAATATGTTTTTTTTTTTTTTATACGACTTAGAATGGCATACAAGCTGACGACCCACCTAATGGAAAGTGGTAACCATCGCCTATAGACATGAGCAGTACCATAGAGTATACTGTTTCGCCCATAATACCCCCCATGCGTTGCCATTTCTGAGGACTTAGGTGTTATTCCTCTGTACCCAGTAAATTCACGCCATATCCCACCCTTCAAACCGAAACACAGCCATGCAAACACAACTGCTTCACGGTTGAAACACGAATGGGACAGAGGTACCCAAGCAAACGACTTTTGTAAAAAGTCTCGCTCTGGTATGTTTCAGTTTTATATAACAATGATTTACCGAATATGAAAGCATATCTTATTCATCAGAATGACTACTCATAACTTCACTGCATAGTATAAAACAAAGTCGCTGTCGCTGTCTGTCCGTCCCTATGTATACTTATATCTTTAAAACTACGTAACGGATTTTGAAGCGGTTGTTTTTAATAGATAGAGTGATCCAAGAGGAAGGTTTATATGTATAATACATGCATAATATTGTAGAGAAACACTGATAATTTTAAAGATTTCTAATGCGATGTGATGAAATGAGCACCCGCGCGAAGCCGGGGCGGGTCGCTAGTATGAGTTATAAATTATACAGCAACATTGGACTTCACAGTCTACTTTGTGGTACCCATATATATACTAATCCTATATGTAGACAATTTGGTCGTCTGCTTGAATCCAATTATATGTTTTTTTTTTTTCTTTTTTTTTCTATAAGATTACTGTTTCTATTAAATCCATATTACTGAAGAAATTATTGCAATAAAGAAATTATTCTCCTCCTTAGCGCCGACAAAACCGTGCGTAGTTCACCGCGATGTCAACAGCAACAATGTGCTGATCTCCTTCGATGGTCAGGCTCGCCTGGCGGACTTGGGTCTTGCCCAGGTTTTGCACCCCAGAAGGGACCGCGCTACACCCAGTAGAATTACCGAGGTAATTGTCTGATAACTGTTTCTGGAATTCAATATTGGAATACTTATTGAAAAAAAAATCATTTCAAATTTCACTTTGTATAAACTATTGTTATTTTTTTGTGAATATTAGGTAAAATCGTTTGTCAATACGGTCCTTCTAGCCGGATCTGATCCATCTGAGTCGGATATAATTTCTTGTCACCTTGAATTCGCGATTTTTTAAAGAAATTTTATATATTTTATAGGCGGGTACGCTGCGCTACCTGTCGCCGGAGGCGCTGGAGGTCGCTCTGGACCTGTGCGGCGCTCGTGCTGCCCTCTGCGCCGTGGACGTGTTCGCGCTCGCGCTCGTGCTGTGGGAGATGCTGTGGCGCACGGCGGGTGCACACCGCGGGCCGCCGCCGCCCTACCGCGCGCCCTACGACACGCTCGGCCTGCCGCCCGCGCCCACGCTGCACCAGCTGCAGGTACCGCGCGCTGTCTACTGCACCTGCACCTGCACCTGCACCTGTGTCTACCGCGCGCCCTACGACACGCTCGGCCTGCCGCCCGCGCCCACGCTGCACCAGCTGCAGGTACGCTGTCTACTGCACCTGCACCTGCACCTGCACCTGTGTCTACCGCGCGCCCTACGACACGCTCGGCCTGCCGCCCGCGCCCACGCTGCACCAGCTGCAGGTACGCTGTCTACTGCACCTGCACCTGCACCTGCACCTGTACCTGTACCTGTGTCTACCGCGCGCCCTACGACACACTCGGCCGAACAAATAACTTATAAGAATTATAATGGACCTCACCTTATGTTTTATGATTTCCAACAGCGCCTGTTCGTATCTTTTCGTCATGTAGACTATTTTTTATTTTTTTTTTATCGTGTTTAGAAAGTATATTAATTAGAATTCCTATTTGATGGAAACTGGTAATCATTACATAGACACCTTGAAGATACTGCAGAATAAAACTCTGATCCCCGTGGTACTCCTGATGCTATTCGAAATCAAGAAAGCATATTAAATATCATGCTCTATACTTATGAACTAAAATATGGCAAAAACCTTATTATTTATTCATAATTTAAAAAAGTAAAACATTCCTTGTGTTCTGTGTCGCAGAGTCTAGTATCCCGCAATAAAGCGCGTCCGCCGCTGCCGCGCGGACCGGTGCCCGAAGCGAGAGCTCTCAAAATCGCCACCGACACGTGCGACGAATGCTGGGATCACGACGCAGAAGCCAGGTACCCTTTAAATGTAGTCTCTATGCTACTTGTCCCGCCAAACCGTTTAGTTTACCAGCGCAGTATCCAATGTACCGCTACAATGTCTTGTCCCACAGCTACCTCTAGTGTCCTAACACAACGTCTAGTGTTTCACCCACTATGTCTGATATCCCATAGCAGCGTCTAGTCTCCCACTACAGAGTCTTATGTCATATTGCAGCGTTTAGTGTTCCACGTCAGCGTCTAGTATCCCGCTGCAGCGTCTAGTGTCCCACAGCAACTTCTAGTGTCCCACAGCAGCGTCTAGTGTCCTACTATAGCGTCTAGTAACCCACAACAGCATATAATGTCCCACAGCAGTATTTAGTACCCCACAGCATTGTATAATACCTCACAGTAGCGTCTAGTATCCCACAATAGCGTCTAGTATTCAACAGCAGCGTTTAGTGTCCCACTGCAGCGTCTAGTGCCACACAGTAGCTTCTAGTGTCCCACAGCAGCGTCTAGTACCCCACAGTAGAGTCTAAGTGTCCCACAGCAGCGTCTAGTGTCCCACGGAAACGTCTAGTGCCCCACAGTAGCCTCTAGTGTCCCCCACAGCAGAGTCTAGTGTCCCACAGCAGCGTCTAGTGCCCCACAGCAGCGTCTAGTGCCCCGCAGCAGCTTCTAAAGTCCTACAGCAGCTTTTTAGAGTCCCATGTTTTTTTGTTTATGAGAACCCTCCTCGGTCTTTAACGAATATTTCGAAATAAAATTTGCATAATTAATCCGTTCTCGAGTTTTTCACTTAGCAACATATTCAGTGATTCATTTTTATTTATATGCATTACTTATATAAAGGTTGACGGCCGTGTGCGTGGAAGAGCGTATGGCTGAGTTGAAGCAGATGCTACAAACTCAGGGGCCCGTCATACACGACAACAATTTGCATCCGCATCCGCCAGGTAAGAGTTTTAACCCTTTGGCCGCTCGGCTTCGTAACAATCGCCGATGATGACGAGGAATTTTATTTTTATACATTTTTGTTTTATATTCCGTCTCTATTACTCTGTTAATCTTTCTCACATGTATTAATAAATAATTAAATAAAAATAGATATATGTTTCCTCCAAAAGATTACAATTTTTAATTTTCAATAAAATAATATTAAAAATAACTACGGTTTAATAAAACAGATGCAAGCAATCCCCACCCGGAACCAGACAAGAACTCCAACTGTACAACAAGCCAGCCGAACCAGCAATCCTGTGACGTCACCACCCCCCTACTATACCCCCAACCACACATCGGCCGCAACGCGTGCATAGAACGCAACACGCACACAAACACACAGACACACACCGTCGAGCTCATACATAAAAGCCTCAAAGACATCACCGCTCCGGTAGATGGCTTTAGGGTGCAGAACGTCGAAGAAAACTGCTTGTCTGTAGCCAGAACGAATCCGAGACAAATACAGGAGAATTCTGAACGGCTAAACGAGATCAGGTCCTACCAGAGGCCGCTGGATTATGTTCAAAATGACGTCAGCTCCCACGAAGACAGAGGTCCCAAGCAAACGAATCTACTCCAAGATGTCAAAGTGGAAAAACCCAAGTGGGGCATCAGAAAGTTCTTCGAACGACTCAACAAGAACAACAAACTCGAGACAGAAGTAAAATTAGTACCTGAATCGTGTGCCGTACAGAACGGTAAGGTCAAAACGTCCCTAATCGACAAACCTAGCAACATAAACTTTGATAGACCATCCAATTTGACCTTGAGCCAGGACAATTACAATTTCGAGGAACCGTGTACACTGTCGCCACCCAACAGAACACTGTCCCCAACAATGATGCTCGAATCTGAATTGAACAGAGAAAACAAAGTATTCGGCTTCAAAGAAATACCAATCGAAAACGACAATAAGGCTCCGAACCAGATATTTGCCGTCATAGTTCCTAAAGCGAAACCCTCAGATTTCACCGACATTCGCAGCAAGTCTAGAGGAAGTTCAGAAAGTATCAACAAGTTTAGATCATCAACGTCCTCGCAATCCATATTCAAGTCGGCAAACTCAGAGTCCGAGGACTCCACAGTGAAGAAACGGCTGAGTTGTGATAACAAAATTATCACCAACTCAAATAGCGGTAGCTCTTCCAGGGCTAGTATTAATCTGGAATTGCAATATATAAATACTCAAGCCGATTACAACCATAGTCCATTCGATATGAACTCAGAATGTTCTAGCAGCGAAGACGAGCACCTCATGCTATTATCCGAGAACGGAGGCTCGAAAATAACCATGCAAACGGTAAAATTGGAGCCGGACAAGAAGAAATACCAGAACGAAGTGCTAAAGGAGTCGAGTCAAGTGACTGACTTTGGTTTCAACAAATACCAAAATAAGTACACAAATTTCGAAAACGAATTCAGCGATCCAAACGATAAGGAGAACCTAGTGAACGGATACAGCGGTGACAACCCTGTATACTTGGCTGCTCTGAACGGGGAAATTGACACGTCAGAACTCAAGTTTTTGGGTACAGACGTGGAAAAGAGCCCGAAGTCTCCGAAGCCTTCATTGAAGAATTTGTCTATAAAACGGCAGCATTCTTTGGAGCAGGTGAGTGAGATATTCTCCTCGTCGTGCGATGTGACCCTTCAGAACCCAGCTGGGAGGGTGAAGACCCCGGGGACCTTCCAGCGGCAGTGCGGAAGGCGAGGAGGGACCGCGCTCTTCAAAAAGGTAGGGCCAGTGAATGTAATAGGTTAAGTTTGTATGACGATAGAATGATGTTTGGAAACAGCTTGTGAATTATGTTTGTATGAATTAAAATATGTATGTGAAGGTAGTCTTGAGTGCATTAGCAAAATTAAATTTTTAAAAAGGTTATTACACCTTCTTTAAAAAAATAATCATTTAGTAACAGTTGGCTACAGCTTTGCACGTGTATTGTGTTTACCCTTGAATTTGAAATTTTACAAAATCCATCCTTAGTGGCTGCTTAAGTTATAAAATAAACTTAAGTTCCAAATTTCAGCTTTCTAGACTTAATAGTTTTGGTATTTCTTGTGTGGGTATAGTCAATCCCAGTTTTGCATGCACCAAGGCTGTCATACACTCTGCAATCCCAGTGGAATATGTACAAAATACGAATGTACAATTTAATTTGAAATAAGAACTATTTTATTCTTAATTTGAAAATTTTCTTTTCTAATTGTAAAATATGTGTTTTCAACCAGTGTCTTAATTGATATTAGATGATATAAATTGTTCAAACGAAGGACAAAAATCTTTAATTTTTTTTTTATCGATAGGATATTTTCTTATTGTATTAAAATCAATTAAAGAATTTATGTGTGCATGTAGGAAAGTCGTTAGATTTTAAATTGTGACAAATATGGTATTGAAAAGTATATTATTTCTTAATGTTAACTTATGTGGTGTCCCACACAAGCGATTAAATGTAATACTAATAATATAGCTGAGCTATTTAAAAATATATAAACACTATTATTGTATATAACAACTAACATATTGTAATGATATATATATATATATATATATATAAGAATCTCTTTACTTACCTACATTCCTCGTTCCGCGAACAAATTGACAAACATTATAGTTTTAATGTTAATATAATAAATACTAAGTTGTAATTTTATTAAAATACTATTGTTATGTAATAACTACACTGAGTCATACTACTTTCTTGTGTTGTCTTTTCTCGTGTGTACATTTTGGGATTGTTCAATTACTTGCACAGTTGATGGGAGGGTTACACTAATATTTTGGCTATATTATGTTTCAGTAGGACTTAAAATATAAAACGATTATTATATCGAATGAATAAAAATCGATTTGTGTATAGCATAAAATAGCGCAACGATGTCGTTGTATCGCTTATTATATTAAAGCGCCGAGGTGGGACATCTACTAGCTATGCTAGCGACCTCTGTGGCGCAATAGTGCAAACTGACATGAAATATTCATGGAATAGCGACATCTGTTTTTATTTTTGGTTAGTTGGTTTAAATAATTGTTACAAAATGCCACTTCAAACATTTGTTTTATGAAACAAGAGTCATTATTATTGCATTTAGATGTAATTATATATTATTACTAATGTGAGAGTACTAATTAGTTTAAATATTAGGAATGGACAATATATGCCAATATCTATATATTGTAGTTATAATATCTATATATCGGAGTATTAGCCCATCGTGATGAATTGGAATTCACTTGGAATTCAGCACGATAGTTTCCAGAGGGGACCACGTGGAGGTCGACCTGTTTGGGTATATTACCAGCAATGCGACCCATAATTTCCATTATTAACAATCCTTAAAAAACCGCATGTGCATTAGCGTGCACAAACGTACAGACAAACAGAAAAATTCTAAAAATCATTGTTTTGGATACTATTGCGCTCATGAAGGCCCCCTATAATAGTTTTTCTTATATATCTTCCATGTACAGACAGCGACCAGTTACGATTTTATTGTATATATTGAATAAACCAGTATATAAATATAGTAACTGAAATATATATATATTGCTATATATTACCCATACCTAGTATCATATCCATGTACAATATATGGATTTATTTTGTATAGCTCACACCATTTAATGTGTATTCCCTTAAATTCATTATATAAAACGATCATTGATATTCGTATATCGATACAGTCGAATAAGTATATGTGTTTTAAATTAGGAATTAAAAAAAAATTGTTTATGCTGCGTACAGGTAACTAAGAACAAGGAATTACATAGAAGGAATGTTAAAATAAAAACTGTAAATAATATAGTTGCTTCCTTTTTTCTTATGCAGATATAATTAGTAAAAAGAGGACGAAAGATACACCGTCAGTTGCAGATTTCTCAGTTCAAAGCAGACTAGTGTATGGATGTTATACGGCCGTATAACCCTACCAAATTCAGATACAACCCGCTTGCATACTTTCTACATAATCTGTGTCGAATATATAATCTAGTAATGTAAAATTTGTCATTGACAAATAATTGACATATCAAACATTTTCTATACACTAGCCTGCTATGAATTGAGAAAAATAGCAACTGATGTTGTATCTTTCGTCCTCTTTTTACTAATTATGTCTGATTAAGAAGAAAAGAGACAACCATATGATTTATAGTTTTTATTGTATCATTCCTTCTATGTAATTCCTTGTTCTTAGACAGGTAGTAAGGTAAATATCTATCTTCTCAAGTAAATATAAATGTACAGTATTTTAAATTGCGTCTAATATTAGAAATGTGAAAGTGAGTTCGTTTGTTACCTCATAGCGCCTAAACGGTTTAACCAATTACTATGTAATTTAGTATATACGTACTTTATGGGATAAAGTACGTACTAAAAATACCAAAAGACTACAGCATGGGGTTCTTCTAAAGAGAGTGAAGAGGTTTCTGCAGAGTCGGCGACGCTTGCGTAATACCCCTGGTATTGCAGGCGTTCATAGGCTACGGTAACAAGCTGACGGCCCACCTGATGGAAAGTGGTAACCGTCGCCTATAGACATGAGCAGTACCATGGACATAACAGAGTATACTGTTTCGCCCATGATACCCCTCATGCGTTGCCATTCCTGAGGACTCGAGTGTTATTCCTCTGTACCCAGTAAATTCACGCCATATCCCACCCTTCACACCGAAACACAGCCATGCAAACACAACTGCTTCACGGTTGAAACACGAATGGGACAGAGGTGCCCAAGTAATCAACTTTTGTACAAAGTCTCCCTCTGGTCCGACCGGACCGGACCGGAGACAATGGTGCAGCTGCTTATCAGCGACAACACTTTTGTCTCCGGTCACCGCTGTCTGACATCATAAGCCTATGCCTCTGATCTGCCCACTCTCTACTTTGATATCATTCGTTAACTGTTCATTACTAAGCATACGGCTCGCCTTAGGAGTTCTGCCAATAGTTGCCACGCTTGGAGACGGGTTGGCAACCACAGTGAGTCTTTGATGGTGTTTTAAGATGGACGCTGCTGCCTATCCCTCGAGCATTCATCATTTCAGCCATTATCCGTCCACTGCTGGACATAGATCTCCCCCATAGACTGCCATAAGGAACGGTCCTGAGCCACCTGCATCCACTGACTTCCCCCCTCGACTATTAGTTATTTATTATTGGATTTAAGCCTCAAACTCGTGTGCATGACAGGGATAAATGGTATACTGTGTCCCCCTCCATCCCATATAGAACGTGCATACCAAATTGCATGGTGATTGGATGAGGCGTTAAGGCGCTATAAGGGAAGAAACAACCTCACCTTCACCTTTATAATAACAGTAAGGACTTTCTCATGTAAATTACTTTTTTGTCAAAACTCTGCTATTTCTTAATTCTCTTCATACAAGGCAATAGCACAGTCTAGAGAACAGCGGGTCTACCATGAAATGAAATTCCGAAATTCCGGACTCAATTTCGTGTTTTTGTTTATACCAAAATGGGATCAATAAATGGAGTTTAATATTTCGTTTATCATACATCCTATCATAAAAGTCCAAAGGAACAATATTTTAACATTTTTAATATTTCCAAACGGCATGTATTATGTAATTTAAACATCAAATTTGTGTTTCGTTTGGCTCCGAAATTTCGAAAAAAAAAAAACCTTATGGTAGGCCCTCTGTTCTACCGATCGTCCAACAAACATCTAGAATTCTAGACGGAGCAGTACGTACCAAATTGTTATATCATCGTTCGGGACGTACCCCTCACCAGGGCCATCTTTCACCTATTAGAGGCCCTGGATACATTGGGATAATGGGGCCCCTATGACCATAGTATTAAAGCATAGGTTATCGTTTGATTATGGAGTAGGCACTAGACTAGGGGGCCCCAATCCATCCCAGGGCCCCGGCACGTGCCCAGTTTGCCCAGTAGAAAGAGGGGCCTGCCCCCCACTGGTTGTTTTATACCCTGTACGCAGTATTATTACCTCAGACGCGTTTTATTGCTGTTTTTACACGATTGCCCAAAAAAAAGGAGTGTAGTGTTTTCAGAGTTTAATTATATATGTTTATGGGTTTTCTTTTATTTCGCCATAACTTCTAAACGTCTGAATCGTTTAGGATGTATGAGATACCATTAAAGTCGCTGGTTATTTGATTAAGATTATTTTGTTTAATTCCGCCACCATTAGTATGCGTGTAACTGCCAACACTCGAAGATTGACCACCATTATTACTACCAGAAGTTCCACAACCTTCCATATTAGCTATCAATCTCCGACTGCCATTTCGTCCACGCGCGTTTTGCGACGCGTGTTTCACCTGTAAACGAGGCATCTTCAGGCAAATTATTAGATCGCTATTCAAAGCCTTGTTAAATGTTAACCTTTCGGCGTCCAAATTGTAAAACCGTTAGAATGCATACATCGTAATTTTTAAAGAGTTCTTTTTTTGGCGGGGCAATCGTGTTTATTAATTTGCGGAGCAAAATGTCCTTGTTATTGTCGATAAATCGATGTCTTGTTTAAAGACGTTTAATATAGTTTATTGTGTTTTAAAAGTGTACCGTTGATTTTATATTATGGTCCGTCGCATGCTAAAACCACATAGAGATTTATCCCCTTATTCATAGAAACTGAAACGTCGTACAAAAATATTAACAATCACCTTCAAAAAGTACGCAATTCGGTTGTTTTTTTTTAAGTTTCTTACTTGGTCTGGGTAATGTATAGCAATATGTATATATTTTAGTTACAATGTCTATATACTGGTCCAATAATGAATACATTAAAAGTCTTTTAATTGTCTAGACTTTTAACATATTCGAAAATATATATCCGACCGATATGGGCGATATCGAAATGGGTGATGACCATTTTACCGCCATCAATGTCCAGAGAAACCCAATATATAGATATCGGATCGGTATTACCCATACCTGTTATCTCGTAGCACCGTTAGTTTTATATATATATATATATATATATATATATATATATATATATATATATCGACATCGCTAGCGAGTCCGTGAGACAGAAGAATAGCAACGTCGGATGACTCATTCCAACTCACGGACTCGCTAACGATGTCGATTCTATCGACGAATTCGCTTGCCACTTGTCTAGAGGCCCAGGTATGTACTTGTAACTAATACAGTGCTAAATTTATTGGTATCCTCTATAAGTTACTAAGCCATTCGTGTTTCAACCGTGAAGCAGTTGTGTTTGCATGGCTGTGTTTCGATTTGAAGGGTGGGATATGGCGTGAATTTACTGAGTACAGAGGAATAACACCCGAGTCCTCAGGAATGGCAACGCATGGGGGGTATCATGAGCAAAACAGTATACTCTATTATGTCCACGGTACTGCTCATGTCTATAGGCGACGGTTACCACTTTTCATCAGGTGGGCCGTCAACTTGTTTGCCATTCTAAGTTGTATAAAAAAAAAATCTAAGCTGGAGTGCAAAGGGTTTCTTACGTAGGACGTACGTTCTATATTTTAGCTTTATTTTCTGATACTAAACTAATATACAATTCAGTATTTGTATTCCTTGTTCACAATTCTTTTTGTAAACGATTAGTACAAAAATTTAGTACCATTTTAATTTTGTAACGATGGAGACTACCATTTTTCTTTGCAGAGCAACAAAAGCACTTTTTTTTTATATCTATATAAGTGGTCACGCAATATTTAGGTACAATGCCTGTCTATACAACATCTCAATTCATAGTCATCTCATACTATTTTTATATTGATCCGTGTGTGGCGCTAGTGTGCGATGGCCCTACAGATTGTGATTATTTATTTGTAAATAGATCGTTCCTATCCATCAGCCATGTTGAATTTATTTTTGTTATGTTTAGTAACAGGTTTTATGTTAATGATTATGTGATACATTGAAATAAATTTAATTACGACACATTTTTACTTGTTTTTATTAACTTATCTATACCGTACCAAATGTAATTAGCAATCAGAGGGAACCATGAAATGTTTTTCGATATTTCAAAGCGGAATGATACACAAATTTGATGTCAAAAGTGCACAGTCAGAGAGTCTACCATGAAGTGTTTTCTAAAATTTCAAGGCCGAACGAAACACAAGTTTGATGTTAAAAGTGCAAAATACATCATCATATCAGCCTCTAAGTGTCTACTGCTGAACTTATGCCCTCCCTTGGGGAATTTTGTCAATACTTGCCATGCTTGGCAGGCGGATTAGCAACCGCAGTTAGGTTTTGGAGACGTTTTAAGAAGGACTCTGCTGCCCATCCCTCGCCCTCCCTTAGACGCCTCTTTCGACACCTGCAGGTAAGGAAACGATGGCCTATTCTATGCCGGGACCACACGGACATGATCATTGATATATTGTTACAAAATTTTAAAAATGTTAAAATATCGTTCCATTGGACTTTTATGATAGGATTATGAATACAAAACGCCGATTTTCGATTCGAAAATTCGAATTTTCATTTTATGGTAGACCCCCAGTTTGCAATAGTCGAAAATTGCTCATAATGTATTCATTACCAGACATTATACAGTATTACCAGAAGAAGACTTTGTACAAAATTCGTTTGCTTGGCCACCTCTGTTCCATACATGTTTCTACCGTGAAGCAGTCGTGTTTGCATGGCTGTGTTTCGGTTTGAAGGGTGGGATATAGCAGTGAATTTACAGGGTACAGAGGAATAACACCTGAGTCCTCAGGAATAGCAACGCATAGGGGGGAATCATGAGCGAAACGCTATACTCTGTTATGTCCATGGTACTGCTCATGTCTGTAGGCGACGGTTACCACTTTCCATCAGGTGGGCCGTCAGCTTGTTTGCCATTCTAAGTTGTATAAAAAATATAAAATTGCCATTCTAAGTTGCATAAAAAATCCTAAGGTATCATATAACCTACTCGTGTAACAAATTCCGTTCAATTCCCTTTAGTAATTTTTGCGTGAAAAAGCAAAAAATCATTTATTCATACATACTCAGACACTTGCATTTATTATATTGGTAAACTTTAAGTTTTGCATATTTTTGATAATATCGTTCAACGCTTATCAGCGTTTCGATAGTACCAAGCTCGAATCCCAACTTAAATCCATGAATATGTTGTTTTATTTCAATGGGTGATAATAGAATAGTAACGCCGCCTGCGCTATTGGTATACGCTAGCGAGGCACCAGTGAGGGATGACAGGTGAGGATGAAAGCAAGTCAGTCCATCGTGCCGAATTCCACTAAAATTAAACACGATGGTTTCCAGGGGGAACTGCGTGGAGGCAGGTTTATTTTATTTTTATTTACACATACACTAAACAAACTTTTCACTTAAATACTTCCAGCAGCAGTATTTCCGAACCGATACGACAACATAACCTTCAAGAAAAGAGTATATTCCTTTTTAAAAGGCCGGCAGCACACCTGCAATGCCGCTGATGTTGTGGGTGATCATGGGCGGCGGTAGTCACTTACCATCAGGTGAGCCACACGCTCGTTTGCCCCCTGTTTTTTTTAAAAAAAAAAATATATTTTTTATATTTATACATGTTACATACAACAAAACAACATAATAATAAAGATTACACAATTATATAATAACATTACTATTTTTCTCTGTAATTAAAATAAAAAAAGAAAAACGTAAAAAAAAAAAAACAAAATGAACGTAGCAGTGTTTGTGCAAAGGACCTAACTCAGCATACGTCGCAGTTTCATATCTGAAGCTACGACAATGATTTTTAGTATGCCCTTAAAACGTAACTCATATGACACATGTGTGCAAGAGATGATAGAGTGTATTGCTAGCAATGGGTCAGTTAAACCCCACTACTGACAATCCCTTTCCCCCTGAGTATGACACGTTTTCCGTGCCCTTTAAATGGATTATAATAAAATGTTAACTCCACCGGCGTTGTTAATATACGGTGGCAGTTTACCAATGAGCGAAGACAAGTGACGGTGAAAGTAGATAAGTTAGCCTATGGATTCAATCATACTATATTTAAAGATGCACTATTACCAGTGGGTGTGGTGTGATGTGGTGAATGTAACAAGAAATTTCTCATACTAAATAACGAGTCTACTGCGTTAAGATAGCCGGTTAACAGCGGTAGGCGCTCGCGCGTTGTTCACACCGGTCTTTCGGTGTGACCAGCTACAAGCCCATCGTGTTGGAACTGGGAACTGAGCGTGGTCGTTTCTAGGGGGAATCGCAAAGTGGTCGACCCCACAGCTAGCAATTGAGCTACTAATCCCCATTACTAAGAATTCCCTTCGCCCCCGTCCTCTGTGCCAGAGGTGTAGATATATAATGGAGGCAACCTAGAAACACTTGACAGAAGAGGGCGCCATCACACGATTTTAGTATTAGTAAACTATTTTTCATTTCAATGATAAGTGTCACAGAATCACCCCAATCGCCTGGTCCTCTAGCTGGAAATAATCTGAATTATGAAAAACTACGACGCAACGAAGATCTGAAAGTACCTACAACCTAGAACACCCGGGGGAAAGGGATTGTTAGTAATGGGGTCAAATAGCCCCATTACTAGCAATATACCCTGTCAGGCCGACCTCCACGTGGTTCCCTTTAGAAACCATAGTGGTTAATTTTTTTATACCACTGAGGTGGCAAACAAGCATACGGCCCACCTGATGGTAAGTGGTTACCGTAGCCTATGAACACCTGCAATACCAGAGGTATTACGCGCGCGTTGCCGACCCTGAAGAAACCTCTTTACCACCCTTATGAAGAACTCCATGCTGTAGTCTCTTGGGAAAACCTCGGCAGGGAGCTCATTCCATAACTTGAGTGTTTGTGGGATGAAACATCTCTGAAACCGAGCAATAGGCGACTATTGAGGCTTTAGGACATGAGGGTGAACACCCTGTCGATGGCGAGCCGTACGAATATGGTACGACTCGAACGAATGTAGTACGAAGTGGCTGTGGGCATCATATTGAACAATTCATCTGAGCACAATCCGTTGTACAAGCGGTAGAACACGCAGAGTGAAGTGAATTCTAGTTGAATTTGTCAGAATGGACTAATTGACCTACTTTCCCCCTCATCTATTATCTTCCACTGGTGTCCTGCCAGCGTATATCAATAGCGTAAGCGGGGTTACTATTCCATTATCTAGACGAATGGCGGTCCTCCACCATGCGTTTTTCGAGGCACTTTCTTCCACGCACAACCACTCTTTGAAATCAACTATAATGTTTTTAAAAATTTGAAAAAAAACTATACCAATGTCAAATACTTAAAGTATTTGACATTGGTATAGTTTTTTTTTTAAATGATTGTAAACTAAATAGACAGTAATTTTAATATTAAATCTTATCAGTTTAACAATTGCTAGGAGACCAAATAAAGATAAAATAAAATAAAACTTCCAGCAGCAGTATTTCCGAACCGATACGACATAATAACCTTCAAGAAAAGAGCATATTCCTTTTTAAAAGGCCAGCAGTACACCTACAATGCCGCTGGTGTTGCGGGTGATCATGGGCGGCGGTAGTCATTTACCATCAGGTGAGCCGCATGCTAGTTTGCCCCCTGTATTGTAAAAAACATCTGTTTTCCCCATTGCACATTATAATTTTTAGGTTATTTTCAACGAATTAATGCGAACAGTAGGGAAAACCATGACTATGTATTGGGTAAAATGAAGTAAAGATCTAGCAACACTGCCCAAAGAGTTAGGTTTTTAACTAACCAGTAAAAGAGTACATACTGCGTCATAATCAATCTATTTACTACGAATTACTTTTATCGTAACCTGCGTCTTTTATTTTCGTGCTTATAACATTCAATTCATTTATACGAAGTTTTTATTTACATACATATACAGTCACGTTTGTTTCACTTTGAAATATTTTGATAAATATCTACAACGGAGTGAGGTAAGTATGTAATATACCTAATCTTGTTCGCTTGTTAGTTTCTATATATATATATATATATATATATATATATATATATATATATATATATATATATATATATATATATATATATATATATATATATTACCATTTATATTACCATTATATATATATATATTACCATATATATTACCATTTTCACCTATCAAAAAGAATATATATATATTCTTTTTGATGGGTGAAAATGGTATGGTAACCCCACCTGCGCTAACGGGATACGCTGGCGGAGCACCGGTGAAGGGTGACAGATGAGAATGAAAACAGGCCAGTTAGCCCATCATGATGAATTCATCAGGAATTAACCATGATAGTTTCCAGGGAGAATCGCGAGGAGGTGGACCTGGTGGGGTATATTGCTAACAATGGGATTCTCAGTCTCCATTACTAACAATCCCTTTCCCCCCAGTTTCTATATATTACCCTGTATATAACTGTAATTAGCTAGCACTAAATGTTTAATGTATAATTAATATGTATAATTAATTAATATACTAATATGTTTTTTAATGGGTGAAAATGGCATTGTAACTGTAACCCCGCCTGCACTATTGGTATACACCGGCAAAAAAATATCAAAAAGTTATAATAAAAACAATGGAAACTTGTTTTTCCCCTTTCATTTAAGAGTTTCCTCCTGTCGGTGCAACTAATTCATGCATTCTCTTCCAGCCACCTCTATCTCAGGCTATATATTCGACCTCCCTATAGGTACGACATGACACCTAGTTAATAGAAACTATAATTTTTTTTTTAATTTTGTCTGTACATATTTATATTTATTCTGATATCACGCGAAAACTATTACACCAAATTGAATACAATTTTCACAGAATTGTTCTTTACAATATTACTTACAATCGCCTATATTTTACCTTGAAGGCCCATCTGAAAAGTTTTTTATTACATTGGTTTTTCGACTAGTAAAGTGGACGCGCACGAAGTCACGGTCAAAAACTAGTTAACCCTTCTTTGTATGATTTTTTTTTTATTGGTGAATAAAAAAAATAAATCAAGGTGATATAATTCGTGTTCAAAATTAAAGGCAAAATGGTTAAAGAAATAAATTAGACAGCTATGTTTTTTTTTTCTGCAATGGACATTAAAAAGGTATCCAGACACGATCAAGTTAAAGTATATATGTATATAAGTTATAATTTTTGGGCATTCAGTGTTATGATGGAAATTTCCACCAGTATGCAGAGGATTAATATAATATATAGGTACAAAGATAAATCTTAATAAATTCTTTGTAAATACTTTTTTTAAATACGTATGTAATAATTCTTTTTTAAATACGTATCTAAACGCTATCTATGTAGGTACGTGACTAAATGTATTTCTGACGTGATATGTCCAATATGAAGTCGTTATCATTTTCGTAGTGCGTGTCAGATTATCAAACTGTGTACATCCTTTTTATTTATTTAAATAACTTTATTGACCAAAATATTATACGAATAAGTTACAATAGGCGGACTTAATGCCAGTAGCATTCTCTACCAGTCAACCTTTGCAGTGAAGAGTGAATCACGAACGCGGTACGTCATTATTGGAATAGGTAAAAAAAATAACAACTGTTAATGTTGAGGGAGAGTTTGTACAAAAGTCGATTGCTTGGGTACCTCTGTCCCATTCGTGTTTCAACCGTGAAGCAGTTGTGTTTGCATGGCTGTGTTTCGGTTTGAAGGGTGGGATATGGCGTGAATTTACTGGGTACGTGTATCCTCATGTCCTACAGCCTCAATGGTCGCGTACTGCGTGGTTTCAGAGATGTTTCCTCCCACGAACACTCAGGTTGTGGAATGAGCTCCCTGCCGAGGTTTTCCTAAAAGACTACAGCATGGGGTTCTTCAAAAGGGGGGTAAAGAGGTTTCTTCAGGGTCGGCAACGCGCCTCTGGTATCTTTAGATCTACGAGTATCTTCCCACGGAAGAGAATTCCACAATCTAGTAATTAATCTATATATTTGTAACATCACAACTCCGTCGGTTATAAACTGATTTGGAAAATTTAATTTGAACTGTTAGTAATGCGAACTATCAGTTCCATTGCTATCAATATATATATATATATATATATATCCTCCTGCGGCCCGGTTTCAAAGTGGGTACATCCAAGGAAGACTTAATGTCCTAATATTAGAACAAATTAATTAAGTCCTAAACGCCCAGACTAAAAATTGTTCATATCTTGGTAACCACAACAGATAAAGGTGTAATATTTTAGGGATACTTTAATATTGATTTAGGCTTGTCCGACAGAAAAAAAAGACTCCAAAATATTTTGTTCTATATTTATCACATTGGGATGCTACATATAACCTGAAGTCCCATAGAAAATGGAAATTTAAACACCTGATATAACAAATAATTCAATTCCCAATAAGTACATCCTTATTACTGTATATCAATACATGCCATAATCAAGAACAAGCCTATGAAAACTTTTAACTCGCCATTTGTTATTAGCAGACTCTTTCTTGTTTTATAAACGGCTGTTTGATTCGTTTTATCTACGATCATATCTATTAGCTCATCATCAAAGTATTGAGTAAAATAGTCTAATTTTGAAAAATTTGTTCTGTCTTGTATCGAGTACGATGGCTCAGAAAGCATAGGAAGGTTTTTTGTGAAATTCTTTATAGCCCATGTAAACTGATTATCTGAACTGCTGCCACCGCGAACACTAGTAAATCGCGGAGTGCGCTCACATCTTCTGCTGTAATGTGCATGACTACGGGCTCGCATGTGCGATCGATCTCGTCCTCGACTACTTTTCAGAATTGGTGATGGGCTCTTAGACTCTGATTCTGAGCTGGTACTGATTTCACTTGCATCATTCCTATCTGGAACGAACTCATTGCCAGTATCCTCTCCTGTAAAAGAATCTCCCTCGTCGTCTTCGAAATCTGATTGATATAGTATCTCTAATATTTGACTATCTGTGAAAGGGAAAACTGTGTCAGCACAATGGCGGAGACTAATTAGAAGGAAAATAATTAAAGGTATAAATGCCCCCCGTACTAGTATTAACATGAAATAAAATCACTAAAAAACCATATAAACGCTTATAGTGCTAGTATTAGTACAAAAAAATAATCACTAAAAAAGCATATTGATATTGACAAAATTACGATAAAATAATAGTGTTTATATAAACTGCATCCCTTTGTCCCGATAAAAAAACAAAATGTCGTAAATATAACACAAAGATTTAAAAGATATAAATTAATTAAACAAACCTTTTATCGTTGTACTTGCCATCGCTTCGACTTAGAATGACAGAAGAACGAAAAAAAAATCCCTGTCCATTGAAAGCAGTGCACTGCCACAATACCAAATATATTTACAAACTAAACGACATTGAATACACAACGTGGCACGTAATTCAAACGCGGCAGATGATGGAAAATATTTTGTTCTAGTATTAGTACAGTGGGCGTTGACTCCAAATTGCTATTTTAAAAATTGGGCGTTTACAACAATGTGATTTTGTTCTAGTATTAGGACTTCAGATCTCAGGAGGATATATATATATATATATATTAACATACTTCTTAATTTTAAATACACTATCCGGACTTGACGCGATGGAAAATGTTTTCCACGTAAATAATACCTACTTACCTGCTTCTGGCGTATCGACATACGCCGTGTTTATCAACAAAAATTTTCCCTTGGCAATTAAGTTCCGATAGTGTATTTAAAATATACATATGTTAACAACGCAATATAGTTTAAAATTAACTATACTTGTTTTTCTTTTTCAGATCTCCAAATAGAATTATTTCTTCTTACATAATCCCATATATAAATCTATTATGCGTAGTGACCAATCCGGACATTGAAGGAAGTACAACATGAATCACCATTACGAAAATACTGCTGACGAATGCATTGTAATTTGCAACATATGCAATGTAAAAGTGCCAAATACAATTAATAACAGAGATGAACACTCGTATGGTGTAAGGCATGAAACAGAATACGATAATCTTTTATTAATAAATAAAATGAAAATGATAAATGACACGTTATATTGCCATGTTTGCAATCTCACAATGTATAATACGGATGACTTAAATCATATAAATGATGTGAATCATCGTTACGAAATAGAAAAACTTAAAATCCATCCCCATATGGAAAAAAAAAATGGTAACAAACTGGAATGCCGTGTCTGTGAAGTAGTAATTTCTAGTAAAGATCATTGTGTCAGTGAACACGTTGAAGGTAACAACCACACGATCAATTACTCCAATCTACTCGAAGACAATATGATAAAAAATATTGGCAAGCGTGTATTTTGCGAGCTTTGTCGTCGATTTGTGAAGGCGGTAAAAGTTATTGATCATGTTCTAATGGACGAGGATCATATAGATAGGTACATTTGTAGTTTGAAACAAAATCCAGAACCTCTTCATTACCATATGTGCTACAGTAGTGACCCCAAGATAGTCATCTGTAAAGTTTGTGATAAAAGCATCACTTGTACAGTGATCAATAATCATATTAGTAGCATGATTCATTTACAAAAGTTTAAAACAACTCTTGCGTTCAACAAAATGAGGAAGACGAGGAGCAAAAAGAAATATTATTGTGATATTTGTCATGTTTATGTTCCTAATAAGAACGAATTGGAACATATTAATGGTAAAAATCATGCAGAAAGTATTAAGGTAATGATAATGAAAAGAATGGTTAACGATTTATCTGAAAATAATATTTATTCATCAGACGATGAATATGATGAAGAGGATGGTACTGAATATAGTTGGGATGATGATGAGGAGGATAGTACTGAATATACTCGGGATGATGATGATGAAGAGGATGATACTGAATATACTCGGGATGATGATGATGAAGAGGATGATACTGAATATAGTTGGGATGATGATGAAGAGGATGATACTGAATATCGTGACGATTATAGGTATGATAATAATTATAATTATTAACTTGAAGAATTTTCTTTTATCTTTATAAGGTATTAACTATTGATATTGGAGATTGTGGATTTATATTTGGTGGAATTTGGAATCCATCTTAATAAGTTGGACAAAAAACCTATGGAATGACGTCGAAAATGGTGTTGGGTTTAAAACTTATGGAAGTAAACAATAGAAGTACCTAAATAGTAGTTTATAAAAAAAATTACTTGACTGAAAATAATATAGGATTTTTAATGGCATTTAAATGGAATGGAAACCTTCCCTACGTAGTAAAATGAAAGCTCTGAGAAGTATGTGTGGTATTACATTAAAAGATAGAGTAAGAAACAGTGTGATTAGAGAGAAGTGTAGACTGAAACACGGTGTAGTGACAAAAATCGAAAAGGGAATGTTGCGTTGGTTTGGCCATTTGGAGAGGATGGATGGAAGAAGAGTTACGAAGTAGATTTATTGAGCACGAATAAATGGAGATGTCGGTAGGGGCCGCACTAGACGGACGTATGTTTGAATAAAAAGGCGACGTGCTGAAGAAGAGCCAAATTAAAAGTACCCGTAACCGGCGAGCGTGTATGAAAAGATTAGACTGTGGGAGAAACGAAAGAGGGAGACTTTGTACAAAAATCGATTGCTTGAGTACCTCTGTCCCATTCGTGTTTCAACCGTGAAGCAGTTGTGTTTGCATGGCTGTGTTTTTGAAGGGTGGAATATGGCATAAATTTACTGGGTACAGAGGAATAACATCTGAGTCCTCAGGAATGGCAACGCATGGGAGGTATCATAGGCAAAACAGTATACTCTGTTATGTCTACGGTACTGCTCATGTCTATAGGCGACGGTTACCACTTTACATCAGGTGGGCCGTCAGCTTGTTTGCCATTCTAAGTTGTATAAAAAAAAGAGGGTTGTTTGAATCGAAGCATTTGGCATTCCATTGTTTCTGCTTATTCTAATGGAAGACAGGGAGACGTGACATGTATGTACGAGTATGTACCTTCCCTATAGTGTACGAAAGATAACGGCGAGTGTCAAGGAAACTGACTGCCGATTTACAATATTTTTCTTTTATCTGAAAGGAAATACATATTGGTTTTATAGAAATTTTATAAAGAGCGATTTAGTAGTTTAGTTTCTAGATTAAAATAACTGGTTTTGTCACAATTTAAGTGTTTTTTTTTTTTTTTGTGAAGACACTTATTGTCTATTTACAATTATTATCTGATAATGAAATGGTAACCCCTGCGTTAAATGTATACGCTAGCTAAGCGCCATGCCGTCATTGCAAATTCACCAGGAATTAAACGCGATAGTTTCCAGAAAATCAGAATGGATTTTTGCAACGTGACCGAATACCTAAATGCCAATATTGAATTATAGCATTATTATTTATTTAGGTTTAACTGTAAGAAGTGTGACAATAAAAATTTTATAACTTGAAGTCATCATTATTGGTATATAGTTACCATTATATTGACATGTAGTAACTAATTTATAATGTTAACTATAATTCATTTGTAATTTTATTTTTATTTTGTAATTTAAATGTTATTATTATTCTTATTATTTATTTTATTAATTTCAAAATTAGAATGTAAATATTGACTGGCCATTGTGTGACGAAAACTGTTACATTGGTTAATAAAGAATTGACTTTAAGCAATATACTGTATATTGCTAAATGCCAGTAAAGCCTGGAAGAGATCGCTCTTAGCGATAAGGCCGCCCATTGTTTTATCATTGTTATTATTTCTTATAATTGTTTGTATGATAAGTTTTCTATTGTAATCTTATGGTGGAAACAATAAAGAGTATCTATCTATTATACCTGTAGTAAGTGGTCTAATCATCATCTTCCTACCCTTATTCCAGGGGGGAAAGGGATTGTTAGTATTGGAAACTGAGAATCCTATTGCTAGCAATATACCCAACCAGGTCGACCTCCTCGCGGTTCCCCCTGGAAACTATCATGGATAATTCCTGATGAATTCATCATGATGGGCTAACTGGCCTGTTTTCATTCTCATCTATCACCCTTCACTGGTGCTCCGCCAGCGTATCCCATTAGCGCAGGCGGGGATACCATACCATTTTCACCCATCAAAACAACCCTTATTCCAATCATTATTTGGGGTCGGCGTAATCTGGTTTTATCCATATTACTAAAGGATTGGGCTTATAGTTTTACAACCGGCCACCTGCCTGACGTCAACCCTCTTTGGGAATGCTTTTGTTGGTGGTTTCCGTTACCTACGGTTCCACACAATCCCACATAAGGGACTACTCACACTTATTCAACTTTTGTCCATAGTAAACAACGATTTTGTATTTAGACGTGTACGCATTCATTCGACTCTACGCGTCTATTCTGCTTTCGCGGCAACTCAGTATAAAATGAGGATAAATGTGTGTTTATCATGCGAATGCTATAGAGAGCGTTCAGCGCTGTTCCGCCGCATTCACCGTCGAACGCGGCGAAACAGCTCTTTACAGGGATGTTTCGCGACTCCTTGTCGACAAGTTGCGACCTGTATTGTTTCTGCATTGATTTTATTTATTATTGCGTAATCATTATGTACGCAACGATTAAAGAGTGCAGACGTATTTTATAGTAAATATAAATATTTTATTTTTACGAAATGCAGCATATTCAACGCCGTACGCAGTAGACAAGCGTTTCAGCGGAGATAGCACGCTATGACGGCTTTTCTCATTCTTACGACGCCGTACGCGGCTGATAAAAGCAGAGCTGAGAGAAGTGTGACCAAAATCGTTCAGCGAAACGCAAATGGAGATGAATAAGTGTGACTAGTCCCTAAGTCCCTTATTCCTCTCTTTTACTAATTTCCTTTACGCATTTCCAACGATCCCTTCCTTTTTTCCTCAAACCTTTCCTCCAACCGTAGGTGATCTAATATTGCTAGCAATTAGTAATATATCCTAACAATCCCTCTGTCCCCTTTCCCAGTATTTTATACTTATTGGTTAGGGATAAACCAGGGAGTCTTATTTTAAAGAAATGACAGCGTTATAATTATAACTCCTTTATTTAATAAGATTGGGGTACTCACGCCATGATGGACGTCAGTAAAGAGATAAGAACGGGAGATTACATTACATAGAAGGAATGATAAAAACTGTAAATCATATGGTTGCCTCCGTTGCAAATATAATTAGAAAAAAAAAAAGACGAAAGATACACGATCAGTTATTATCAATTATATTTACATAAAAAGAAAGGAGGCAACCATATGAATTACAGTTTTTAACATTCCTTCTATGTAATTCCTTGTTCTTAGGTAATATAGGCTAATTCAGTGTTGCCAGATCTAATCTACAACTAGTGATGTACACTCATACTACTCATGCACATTCTAAAACATTTTTATAATTGTTTATGCAAATAAATTATTGATTGATTATTTTGTAGCCGACACCTTTATTTTTTTCCTAACAACAACATGACTTTTATTTTTTCTTTCTTATGCGGTGCGGTCTATATTTTTTTTTTTTTAATAAAGGATGCGTTTTCGGAGTTGGCATGCCGGCGAAAAGGATGAGTCGCAATCAAACAGCAGTGTTATAGTATACAAGCATAATTAATATTTTGATATAACGCCACACCACACATGCATGAAATACAAAGAGTACCTACAGACACCAATCCAATAGGTTACAACCTAAGAACAATGCTATTCTTGTCAGTTCATAACAGGCTAGTGACGCTAGTGTATATAAAATATTATACGGCCGTATTATTGATATTTTTATTTATACATGATATAATGAAGCATGAGCACCTGCGCCAAGCAATAAAAAACACGTATTTAAATCCACTTATACTTTTATTATATTTATTTATTACAACAATTTCCTTAGCCATATATCTTACATTTTTCACACACACCAAAGACAATCATTGCAGCACCCTCTCGCCTACTCTACCGTAACTACTCTTTCGTTGTCTGTGCCTAATGTTGCAATTATTAAAAATAATAATTGTGGAGGCTGGAGACACAAAACAATTAAACTCAACAGGTATATTAGCCTGTTCCAAACGGAACAAACGTACTAAAAAAAAAATCAACAGGTATAACCCTACCAAATTCAGATACAACCTGCTTGCATACTTTCTACATAAACTGTGTACAATATATAATCTAGTAATGTAAAATTTGTCATTGACAAATAATTGACATATCAAACATTTTCTATACACTAACCTGCTATGAATTGAGAAAAATAGCAACTGATGGTGTATCTTTCGTCCTCTTTTTACTAATTATATTTGCATAAGAAGAAAGGAGGTAACCATATGATTTACAATTTTTATCATTCCTTCTATGTAATTCCTTGTTCTTAGAATTTAACAAAAACACATCGTTTATCGATATGTTGCCACGATTGAGCTCGCCATCTTTTTGCGGAGCGCAACGTGTCTGTCTTTTTGTATTGAGTTTACTTGCGCTTGCGAAATATTTTATAATAATAATAATAATAATATAATTTATTTGCTCAAATATGGGTTATTACAGATGTTACATTAATAGGTTATTACGCCTCCATATTTTACCATAAATGGCGTGCAAATCTTCTCTTAATATAAATATTACCATATTTCATATATCATTAGCGTATAAGCACCTATACCAATAATAAAAAGTATAAACAATGTTTCCTTCATGTTGCTTAGTCTGTGCACGAAACTTGTATCGTTGAAAGAAAATTCTGAATAAAAATCGCCATTGTACAAAAGTCGATTGCTTGGGTACCTCTGTCCCATTCGTGTTTCAACCGTGAAGCAGTTGTGTGCATGGCTGTGTTTCGGTGTTGAAGGGTGGGATATGGCGTGAATTTACAGGGTACAGAGGAATAACACCTGAGTCCTCAGAAATCTTAACGCATAGGGGGTATCATGGTCGAAACAGTATACTTTGTTATGTCCATGGTACTGTTCATGTCTATAGGCGACGGTTACCACTTTCCATCAGGTGTACCGTCAGCTTGTTTGCCATTTGAATTGTTTAAAAAAAGAGATTAAAAATTATAGTCGTCATGAATATTGTCATTATCACTATTGCATCACCATGGTGATGATAATCATCGCTTCTATTATTCAAACTGCGTGAAGGTGATACAACGCGTGTCTTCAACTGACGTTTATGTCCTTTGTCCTTCAAATGGCCAATGACTTCTTCTTCAGATAAATATTTATAACACACTTGGCAAAATTTTCTCTTGCTATCGTCCATAAATATTATCATATTTTCTTTAAGTAGATCATTGTAATTCTCGGTATGTCTCTTTCCATTGATATGTTGGATTACACAATGTTTGTTATTAGGTACAAATACTTTACAGATGTAACATTTCAATTTATTACCCGCAGTACCATTATATATGCAACTTATTTGCACTCAACTTATATGCATTCAACAGGACGAAGTTTTCTAAATTTTCCATCTTTTCAACCGATGTTAAAGAGGGAGGTTCACAAATATGTTTTTTTTTTTTTTTTTTTTTTTTTTTGTTGTTGAATTAGTTACACTAATTACAATTCTACAACAGTCTAAAATTTGTAATATTTTAGTATGTAAATTTTATATTATTGAACGTTTACGTTGACCACACGGCGTTTTCTCTTTTTAACAGCGTTTATTTTTAAATTTATTCAATTTTTTTTTTCACTGAAGTGTGTAATGTAAAATAAAGTAATACACTATAATCTTAAAATCGATGCATCCATATATATGTGATTCCCTATCTATAATTAATGATATGGATTAACTATGTAAATATTAGATTAGATATGGAATAAAAGTAGTGTAGTCCCGGCATAGACTAGACTACTAGCCTTTCCCTTCCTATGGATACCATAAAAGTCGACTAAGAGAAAACAATGGTTAAAGGATGGGTTGTAGCGTCCCTCTTTAAACATTATCACTCCATTATTATCTATTAAAAAAGGGCAATAACGTGCGTGTTATTATTATTATTTAATTGTCTATGGTCGGTACTTTATTGCGGCGTCTCAGTACTGTCACTATCACTATTTAGTTTGTACGTCACATCACCAGTGTTGCCAACGTAGCCAACTGAGAAATGCATCTAGCCCTTTTTTCTTCATTCAGTGGCACAATACAAAGAGGCAATATAAAAATATTGCCAAGTATATCTCTTTAGGTCTGGGTGTTTTACAAAAAAAAGTATTTACAAAAAAAAAGTATTTAAGTATGTCTATCTATTGTTTAGTACACATAGTTGAAGCTCTGCTTGGCCTAAGACTAGATGGCGCTGTGATATACTGTGATATTTTATTTATCCCCTAGCCTCGAATCTAGCCCTATTATGTTCTTATTTACTTAAGTATTCACCAGAAACAATACTAAAAAAAATTAACTTCCAGAGTGGTTGAATTAAAAACCAAATTAATAATTGTCTGTTTTTATTGCTTCTGGATTTAAAAGTACACGTAACTATCAAGCGTATATGAATAGATTGGTGAATGTGGAGGAATCGAAAGAGGTTTGTTTGAAGCGGAGTATTTAGCGTTGCATTGATTCTGCCTACGCCAAAAGAACACAAGTATAATATATAGATGTAAGCTAAATAAATTCAATATGCATTATTAGTAAATCACAAGTTTTTTTATGCAACTTAGAATGGCAAATAAGCTGACGGCCCACCTGATGGAAAGTGGTAACCGTCGCCTATAGACATGAGCAATGAACAATGAAAACAATTAACCATGATAGTTTCCAGCGAGAACCGCGAGGAGGTCGACCTGGTTGGGTATATTGCTAGCAATGGGATTCACAGTCTCTATTACTAACAATCCCTTTTCCCCCTACTATTTCGGTTTAGCCCGAAAACATCGAACTGTGTTGGCAACACTGCATAGCATATCACACCTACAAATAATATTAATTGCACACTATCAAAAGTACCTGTATGTATAAAAATACGGTATATTTTTTGCGTATATATTAATAAATCCTATACCAATATAAAGTGACGAGATAAGTCGTGTAGAATGTGACACGCATACCAGCTTTATACCTAGGTAAGTGTAAACCAATATTACCTACTAGCTGTTCCCCTTCGTCCGCGTTTCCGTCGTTTTTCGTAAAATAAATAGCTAACTCCTTCCTCACGGTTCAGTGGTTTTGATGTAACACACACATTTCCCTTCACTGCTCTGCTCTGCTCCTATTGATCGTAGCGTGATGAAAAGTATACTATAACCTGCCCAGGAGTATGAAGAATAACTGTACTAAGTTTCGTTAAAATCCGTCGAGTAGTTTTTGTTTCTATAACGAACAAAAATTTTACTGATTGCATTTTCGGCATCAGCATCGATCACTAATCACCCCGCTGATAGTTATTTTGCAAATATATTTCATGTACAGAATTGACCTCTCTACAGATTTATTATAAGTATAGATAAAGAGGAAAAAAATGGAACGTAATGTCAGTGTTTTGCTCTTTTGAGGGCGAAGCAATAAACTGAGTTGTGACCATTTTGTGTTACTGTGGTACAGGCATGAAAGAAGGAAATTGTTGTTTTATATATTTTGCTTTTTTTTGTTGCTTTTTCATTTATCTCTTTTTACTGTGTACGCCTGTATTATGTATATGTTTGTATTGTTATTTATGTACTCTAAATAATGCAAATAAACTATCTATTTATGTATATAATTTGTAAACGCAAAAATACTTTGTTGAATTTAAAAACTCTTTCATTTGTGTGCTGTAAGTAATACAAATGAAATATCTATCTATCTATCTAACTATATTAGACTACTACTGAGGACACACCTGAGGACTCAGGTGTTATTCCTCTGTACCCAGTAAATTCACGCCATATCTCACCCTTTAAACCGAAACACAGCCATGCAAACACAACTGCTTCACGGTTGAAACACGAATGGGACAGAGGTACCCAAGCAATCGACTTTTGTACAAAGTCTCCCTCTGGTTGAGGGATGAGCAGCAGCATCCCTCTTTTAACATCACCATTGTCTAACTGCGATCTCAAACCACTTGCCAATAGTGAGAGGTCTATGTTCAGCAATGGAGTTTTTTTTTATACACAATGGACAGTTAAAGGCTGATATGGTACAGGTTAAATAAAAAAAAAAAACAATATATAGGTAACTGTTTATTAACTATATATCACAAATAACATACATAAACAACATAGGTTGCCACTTATCTAAATATGTGTATAAAAATATTAAAAATATGAAATTAGGTAACAATTGAATGCGAAAGAATATAGTCGATATGTACAAATAAAAAAAATATAAGCAAGGTATTCACAATAATGTACATTGGGTAATTATGAAAGCTCTTACCTGTGTGTGCCAACGGGGTCGTTTCTGAAGCCTCCTATCTTTAAATCTATCTTTAAAAATAAAACAATTTGATATACCAGCGAAATCTTTATTCCAAGGACCAATATGAATTAAATTCCTAATAGATTTACGTTAGAATTATTATAAATTTACTTGACAATGGTCCATAAAACAGAAATGTCGCGATATTATAAAATATTAGTTTAAGAAATAGGTTTAAAAATATGACGCCTCAGAATCGACTCTTAATTATTTGTAAATTAAAAAACAAACACAGGTTCTTTGATACCAATAAGTAAACAATTTCCAATATTTCGGAACATTTTTTTTTAAACCACGAAGATGGCAAACTGGTATACAGCCCGTTTGATTATAACGGTTGTAAACGGTCATTCTAGTCTATGGACACGTGCAACACTAGGGATGTCAAGCGAGCGTTACCGATCCAGAATATTTTTTTTATACAATTTAAAATAGCAAACAAGCTGACGGTCCACCTGATGGAAAGTGGTAACCGTCGCCTATAGACATGAGCAGTACCATGGACATAACAGAGTATACTGTTTCGCCCATGATACCCCCCATGCGTTGCCATTCCTGGACTCAGAATTATTGCGAGACTAACGTTTTTGTTCACTGATAGTGAACAACAATTCTATAATTCATTCAGAAATATTGAAAACTGTTTTTATTTTTTTTATTTAAGGCAGTTGTAGAACCCCTCGGTATGCACCCTCATAAATAACCTTTTGCGTTGTAAATAACTTTTTTATTTTTTATTTTATGGAATGATAAATAAATACATTTTTAATTGTAATAAATCATATACATCTAGATGAAGTGTCGTATCAAAAAACCGTCCTAAAAACGCAACGCCAAAAGTCCGCCAAAAGTTTTTTCACTCGGATTGTTCAAATGTGAAACTTCTTGTGTGTACAAAAGTCTGAAAGTGTACTGTTGATATTTATATAGAATACTAGCTCTATCCCGCGGTTTAATCCGCGTCCGCGTGATCAATGTATAAAGTATACTGTATTCAAAGTTAGGTTAGGTTTTTTTTATTGATGATAATGGAATGGTAACCTGCGGTATCGGGGGGGGAAAGGGATTGTTAATAATGGGATCAAATAGTCCCATTACTAGCAATATACACTGTCAGGTCGACATCCACGTGGTAGCTCCTGGAAACCATCCTGGCTAATTCTAGTTGAATTCATCAGGATGGGCTAACTGACCTGCTTTCATCCTCATCAGTCATCTATCACTGGTGCCCCGCCATTGTATACCGATAGCGCAGACGGGGTTACCATACCATTATCACCCATTAAAAAAAAACCTGCGCTATCGGTATACACTGGCGGGGCACCAGTGAAGGATGACAAGTGAAGAGGAAGCAGGTCAGTTAGCCCATCGTGACAAATTCAACAATAAATGTATCACGATGGTTTCTAGAGGTTAGGATAACCTATCCATGAACTAAATTTCATTCCAATCCAGTCAGTAGCTTTCGCGTGCAAGAGTAACAAACGTACCTACAATACAAGGTACAACTAATTTAGAAAAACCGGGGGGAAAGGGATTTTTAGTAATGGAGACTGAGAATCCCATTGCTAGCAATATACCCAATCAGGTCGACCTCCTCGCGGTTCCCTCTGGAAACTATCATGGATAATTCCTGATGAATTCATCATGATGGGCTAACTGGCCTGTTTTCATTCTCATCTATCACCCTTCACTGGTGCTCCGCCAGTGTATCCCGTTAGCGCAGGTGGGGTTACCATACCATTTTCACCCATCAAAAAAAACAACTTAGAAAAACTTTTACCATATAAATATATATCAAAAATGCAATATGGTTTTGAATTTGACAGCCTTATACACTAGTTCGTCAAATAGAACGCGAACAAAAAAAATTTACCCTTTTCTTTGGCAGTATGGTAAAAAGAATTGTTTTTTTTTTTTAACGAACTAGAATATAAAGCTAAGTTCGATGATATACGTACAAACACCGAATCGTGGGTCCCCCAATAGTGCACAGAAATCATGGAATAAAAGTGGCACGGTAGTGTTCCATCCAAGTTTCTACTTTGACATTACAATTTTGATTATACATTTCAATTATGTAAATCGTTCGTTATACTTTAATACAAAAACGAAGTCTTATTGGATATGTAACTAAATTCGACTTTAATACGCTGAAATAAGAGTTCAATTTCTTTCATCAATATTTTTTTATTTATTTCTTTAACAATTAATAAAGATTTTGTCAACAGATTGATCATAATGTGGAATGTAAAGTTTTTCATTATTTATTCTCGACTTATGTAGCAAAAGTATATTTTTTTTATGTAAATTCGAATGGCAAACAAACTGACGGCCCACCTGATGGAAAGTGGTAACCGTTGCTTATATGTAATGTATATTTAGTACATAGATGAATAAATTAACATTACCTCCCATACTGAGAAGGCGCGTCTCGCTCTCTAGTATGAGACGGTTAAATTTTCTTTTGTCATTTTTCGACCCACGTTCCTTTGGTGAAAATGTTCAATTTTGTTGGAAGAACACTACCTTCGAAGCATGAAATCGAATTCGATTTTACCACATTACCTCTTGTTGTTGTAATTTTAGTTATTTGTCGAATGAGACTTCATGTTTGAAATAAAGTCTAAACAGTTGTAGCTTTTTTTTTCTTGAAATATTTAATAAACAATCTTTGTATGTTTCTTTGAAATTATAGCGCCTAAAATGAATAAATATCTAGGGATAAAAAGTATTTTGTGTTAAATCATTTGTCTGTATAAGTGTTATTGTATATTTACATTCGACACAAATATCTGATTAAATGAAAAGTTGAATTTACTTACATATATATATATATATATATATATATATATATTATATATATTGTCTTTGCCAGAGACATTTTTATGTTGTTTTTGTCGAAATAAAAATACTCTGTCCTTCTTCTGTTAAATTTAATAATGACGTCGTTAAAATGCTAAAAGGCAACAAAAATATTTCATATTTTATAATAAATAGTATGACTTAAGTTTTAATGTTAATTTTTCATACTAATCACACAATGATTGTTTAATAAATTAAACAAGTAAAAAACAGTACTTACTAGCAAATTTTGTTTAGCTGCGCACCAGTGTATTATGTACATAAATGAAGTTTAACCTATTAACCGCCCCATCGAATTTATTTAACAAATATTTTCGTGCCCGTAGTGTTCGTGTCGCATCTGACAGAGAAAGTCTTTGTAGGTATGTAGTTTTCGTTTATTTAACTAGCTACGGGCGTATTACATTAAGACAGTACTGAAAGAGAAAGAGAATATAGAACAAAAAGTTAGAATATTAAAATTATTCGTCCAAGGAGGTACAATGCACAGTTGTCGATTCGAGTCGGACGCTAGGGGCACGGCGACTGCTACAAAGTCGAGCGTTCGAAAGGCTAAGTCATACGTCACAACTATTAGCTATATAAAAATATTACACCTCACCATAATTTTCGTTGAATTTTGTGAAAACGTGCGTTAAAAAATGTTTTTTTTTTTTAACCAATATTTTACAAATGACCATAAATACATTGCGACTTCGTCCACATTTTTGTTTACATTACAAACCAATTAATCATA
The DNA here is from genome assembly GCF_026898425.1 of Galleria mellonella. Lineage (NCBI taxonomy): Eukaryota > Metazoa > Arthropoda > Insecta > Lepidoptera > Pyralidae > Galleria > Galleria mellonella. Next base: position 2,480,152 of record NW_026442097.1, read on the forward strand.
CGACCCAACGGATGCTAATCAAAAAACAACATTCTATCTCGATCAAAGCTTTCAAAGAATGTTACAAAGTTCTAAATTTTCTTAATAGATGGCATTTCATGTACATACTTTATGCGAACTTGGCCTCACACTGTCGAGCTTCCAAACCAATCACTGGGCAAGTGTTAAATACTAGCCACTAACGCCATCTAGTAACATAAGCACGTAATCACAAAATTCACCGCACAACACACCTACATTATAAAAATCCCGTATTATTCACAAAAGTTGGATACCATAGACGATATCCGTACCGTAAAAACCACAGACAACTAAGTCTATCAGACACTTTGTGTTCCCCTTACTATAATAACTATGTGATTGTTGTACCATGCCGTTAAGACCTGTGGAAAAAAAATACAATTAATCCATATTCATTGTTTGTTTATTTGTAATGGATCAACTCAAAAACTACTCACCCGATTAAAAAAAAATTACATATAGAAAGCTACATTATCAGCGAGTAAAATAGGCTATATATTTTCAAAAATTCTATCTACCCGTGCGAAGTCGGGCCGCATTACTAGTTAAACTCAAAAATAAAATACATAAATGGCATACCAATCCATTCTGATTGTGTATATATATGTATGCATATATGTATGTACGTATATATATATATATTATAAGGTAGCACATTGTTTTCTCACTGTGATTATTTCTTATAATTATTTATATTTATAATAAGTTTACTATTGTAATCTTTTGGAGGAAACAATAAAGAGTATCTATCTATCTATCTCACGCATATAAAAAAACCATATTTTCCATAAAAAAAAAAACAATAATGTACTCACGTGTCCCTGGCGGGCCGCTGCAGACGGGACAGCAGCCGGAAGGCGATCAGCGGCCACAGCAACACGAATACCAGCGTCGGCTTCGACAGCTCCTGCCACGGCCAGCGCCAGCGCGCCTGCTGCTGACCACGACAGGGAGTTTTTTTTTTTTGATGGGTGAAAATAGTATGGTAACCCCGCCTGCGCTAACGGGATACGCTGGCGGAGCACCAGTGAAGGGTGATAGATGAGAATGAAAACAGGCCAGTTAGCCCATCATGATGAATTCATCAGGAATTAACCGTGATAGTTTCTAGGGAGAACCGCGAGGAGGTCGACCTGATTGGGTATATTGCTAGCTAACTATGTGTAATAGCAACCCCATGCTTTTGGAGGGAAAGGAACTGTTAGCAATAGAGTTTGACAGCCCCATTGCTAGCAATGTGCAATATTAGGTCGACCTCCACGTAGTTTAGTTTACCAGAGGGAGACTTTGTACAAAAGTCGATTGCTTGGGTACCTCTGTCCCATTCATGTTTCTACCGTGAAGCAGTTGTGTTTACATGGCTGTGTTTCGGTTTGAAGGGTGGGATATGACAGTGAATTTACAGGGTACAGGGTAACATCTGAGTTGTTTGGAATGGTAATGCATGGGCGGTATCATTGGGCGAAACGGTATACTCTATTATGTCCATGGTACTGTTCATGTCTATAGGCGACGACGACCACTTTCCATCAGATGGGACGTCAGCTTGTTTGCCATTCTAAATTGCATAACATTCATAGAAAAAATTCACACTTTTTTTATGAATGAATGAATAAATATGTAAATGAATGATATCTTTATTCTTTCAGCCTTTAACTGTCCACAGCATCCCCCATAAGGGGGTATTTGCCAGTATTAGCAGGCGGGTTGGCAACTGCAGTTTGGCTTTTGGTAATACTTTAAGAGGGACGCTGTTGCCCAAAGAGATATGGCCTGGAATAGAGCTGGTTGGAAGAGAACATATGAATTAGTTGCACCGACAAGAGGAAACTAAATAGAAACAAAATACTTACATCAAGCATCCTGCGGTCGCCCTCGACTGCCTTCCTCAGCGCCGCCACGTCAGCCTCCAGCCGTGCCAGGGTGCCGGGCAGCTGTTCCAACACTTTCAAATCTGGATACCAAACATGAAACCATTTTATTACACGACTGCCCAATAGTTTAAAATTGTGTTACAAAATAAACTGACCTCAATTGTGAAAAATGACCAGTTATTTAAACTACTCAACCAATTTGGGGGGAAGGGATCGTTAGTAATGCGGGCTTCCAGTCCCATTGCTAGCAATATACCCTGTCAAGTCGACCTTCACGTGGTCCCCCCTGGAAACCATCGTGGAAAATTCCAGATATATTCATCACGATAAGCTAACTTCTTTTTTTATACAACTTAGAATGACAAACAAGCTGACGGCCCACCTGATGGAAAACGGTAACCGTCGCCTATAGACATGAGCAGTACTATAGACATAACAGAGTACACTGTTTCGCCCATGATACCCCCCATGCGTTGCCACTCCTGAGGACTCAGGTGTTATTCCTCTGTACCCAGTAAATTCACGCCATATTCCACCCTTCAAACCGAAACACAGCTATGCAAACACAACTGCTTCACGGTTGAAACACGAATGGCACAGAGGTACCCAAGCAATCGACTTTTGTACAAAGTCTCCCTCTGGTACTGACCTGCTTTTTCATTCTCACCAATCATTCCTATGGGATAAATATCAACCGTAGACATAACAAAATACACTATTATGTCGATGGTACCCCTTATGTATTGCCATTCCTGAGGACTCGGGTGTTATTCCTCTGTACCCTGTAAATTCACTGCCATATCCCACCCTTCAAACCGAAACACAGCCATGCAAACACAACTGCTTCACAGTTGAAACACGAATAGGACTGAGGTACCCAAACAGACGACTTTTATACAGTCTCCCTATGGGGCGTGCCCGGGTTTCTGCTTCAAGATTATAATTTTAGAAGCGCAGATACAGGTCTACCCTACACCTCCTTAGAGGAGGAGGAGGGCGGTCTTGAGGGAGAGCACAGAAGTCGTGGAGAACCTCAAGGCAAGTATGTTCCCAGGAAGCTTCTGTGCTTCTGGGCAGAACTGGGCTGGCTTTACTGTACTATTTACATTACATTGCAGTTTCCCTATGGTAAATAGTTGTACGGTGGGCTCCAGAGAATTCTGGAATGGGCATGGAACAACCTCCTTTAAGTATGACTGCGAGGTGAACTCACGAGTGAGCTGCGAGGATATCTGATGTGCGTGTCCGTTGCTGAGGCGCAGCGCAGCGCGCTGGGCGGCCGCCTCCGCTTCGCTCTGTAATGTACAGAAGTACAAGAAAAGTTAATAGTACATTATTGCAGCAGCCAGCAACTGAGGCATTGATGGACGAACGTGCAAATGTGGGCCAAGACGTAGCCGAGGCACACGTACGTGAGTCCATCAATGCCTAGTTGTGGCCAAGGTTTGTATAGTACTTTTCTCAAACAATGCGCAGAAATCAAAAACACAATTTTACTTTTTAAGTTCAATGATGAATAACGAACAATAATCATTTTTCACGCGCCATAATGTTCCTTTGTTTTTTTTTTTCAATAAACAGCTTTCTATTTGCAAGCCAGTTCGAAATTTAAATAAAACCTGTTATTAGTTACCTCCTTGGTAGCCATGTTTCGAAGTAAAAGTCATTCCATTTTTTAAATTACAGGACAGATATGAGTTTACATAGTAATTTATCTGGCCGCAAAACACGACAGATATGGATTTTTATACTACTTGGCCAGTACGGCAATTTTGATTTATCTCGAAGAAAATTGTCAAAATAATGCTCACATTTCCAAGCATGTTTGAGAAAAGATTATTTATTTAACTCTTTAATGCACCAGAAACAAAAATATACAATGACAATTGAATAATTCAAGTGAAATACAGTAACATAAATACAGATTGAAATATACACATAAAGGTACAAAAGGCGGTCTTATCGCTAGGGCAATCACTTACAGACAACCTTTGGTTAAAGGAGAACAGATAGAAGTGGGCAGGTGGCTATTATTATCTTTCATCATCATCATCATCATCATATCAGCCGTTAACTGTCCACTGCTGAACACAGGCATCCCCCATAAGGGGGTATTTACCAGTAGTTGCCACACTTGTGAAATGATCTTACGGCCGAGATTTTCCTTAGAGACTACAGTATGGGGCTCTTTAAAAAGGCTATATTAAGGTTCCTTGAGGGTCGGCAACGTGCGCGTGATACCCCTGCTGTTACAGGCGTCTATAGGCTATGGTAATCTCGTTTACCATCAGACAGGCTGTATACTTGTTTGCCACCATAGTAGTTTAAAAAAATTCTCGGCTGGCGGGTTGACAACCGCAGTTATGCTTTGGTGATATTTTTTTTATACAACTTAGAATGGCAAACAAGCTGACGGCCCACCTGATGGAAAGTGGTAACCGTCGCCTATAGACATGAGCAGTACCATGGACATAACAGAGTATACTGTTTCGCCCATGATACCCCCCATGCGTTGCCATTCCTGAGGACTCAGGTGTTATTCCTCTGTACCCAGTAAATTCACACCATATCCCACCCTTCAAACCGAAACATAAGAACCGAAATTTAAGTTCCTTTAATCGTCTACGACACACATGGGAAAGGGATGGATCATTCTACGCTGGGACCAGACGACGTGCAGCAGCGATGGCATGTGTACTCACAGCGTCCATGTCGACGGTGTCGATGAACTCGTCGTCGTCGTCGTCGTGCCGGGCGCGGGTGGGTGAGCCGCCGCGCAGCGGGGACGACTCGCCGCTTACCGACCGCGACTCTGGAGAACAGAGTAGAATGGAATAGAATTATATAAGTATGTATAGTAGAAGTACAAGAGATCCTGATGGATCGACGTGCAATGGTGTAGCTGACCCCATATGCGAATATAAGATACTAGCGGCCCGTCCCGGCTTCGCACGGGTGGACATTATTACAACATTTTAAAAAGTGGTTATTGTGACATAACGATAATAGTTGGACATATAGTATCGCGAAGTTTTTTGTAGTTATTGATATTTTCTTCAATATTGTAGAACATACTTTTGTTCTAACACAAATAGTTGCCGCAGCGCACGCGACCAAAGATATTTTATAGCATTTTTTATACCTTGAGTTACAGTACTAAAGTTTTAGTCAGGATCCCTAATCTTTTCTAGCAATAAATATAGCCTATGTTACTCAGGGTGAATGTAGCTTTCTAATGATGAAAGAATTTTTAAAATTGACAAAGTAGTTTTTGAGTTTATTCATTACAAACATACATACACACAAAAATACAAATTTTTCCTCTTTATAATATTAGTGTTGAAGATGTTATTCGTTTTTCGCTCGCTACTTCATATGCGAACATTGTAGACATTGATCTAGCTGTTTCCTGCGGTTCCGCTCGCGTAAATCAGTACATATTCTATGTGCTAATTTACTCACCCTTGTATCAAATTTCATTCAAATCCATTCAGTAGTTTTTGCGCCAAAGAGTAACAAACAAATATCCATTCACCCATGCATCCATGGTTACATACATATCTGTCACGCCTGTCTCCCATTAGAGTAGATAATTCCTAGTGAATTCGTCACAATGGCCAACTACCTGACTTCATCCTCACCTATCATTCCCTTTGGGGGGAAGGAATTGTTAGTAATGGGGAGTTTAGTCCCCATTGCTATCAATATATCAGGTCGGGGGAAAGGGATTGTTAGTAATGGAGACTGAGAATCCCATTGCTAGCAATATACCCAACCAGGTCGACCTCCTCGCGGTTTCCCCTGGAAACTATCATGGTTCATTCCTGATGAATTCATCATGATGGGTTAACTGGCCTGTTTTCATTCTCATCTATCACCCTTCACTGGTGCTTCGCCGGCGTATCCCGTTAGCGCGGGCGGGGTCACCATATCATTTTCATCCATCAAAAAAAAATACCCTATCAGGTCGATCTCCACGCGGTTCCTCCTGGATACTATTGTGACAAATTTATCATTGAATTTGTCACAATGCTTATGCCGCTAGCGCAGGCGGAGGTACCACAGTATTATCATTAAAAAAAACCCAACTCACCTATAGGCGTATTCTGTGTGGACCTAACTCTAGCCAGTATGTCTCCCGCGACCAACTCCAGGTCGTTGCTGGGGAAACCCTGGTCATCGTCGTCCACTGACAGGAACGAGGCTACATCCGAGTTGTACGACATGGTCTCGACGATCTGTGAAAAGAACAATTTACATGGAAAATATGTTCACGACTTAAATCGGTGACAGGGCAGTCGGAGGCAAAATAAACATAGGTATGAACTAGCTATTTGCCCGCTACTTCGTGCACGTGAATTTCAAAAGTAAGAAACCAAAGAAATAGACTACTTCTAAAAGACGTATCCAGATAAAATATATATGGCAGAGAATTTACAGGGTACAGAGGAATAACACCCGAGTCCTCAGGAATGGCAACGCATGGGGGGTATCATGGGCGAAACAGTATGTGTGTGTACTGTTATGTTCATGGTACTACTCATGTCTATACGCGACGATTACCACTTTAAATCAGGTGGGCCGTCAGCTCGTTTGCCATTCTAAGTCGTATAAAAAAAAAATTCCTTAAATACCTTCCAAGTACAGATATCAGGCAGTTACATTTTTTTTCTTTGCAAATAGAAGCATCTCTTAAAATTAATTAAAGGCATGCCACTGAAAGTTCTGCTCGCGTCTTAGGGTGGGCACCAGACAATTTTGGAGTAGGCACGGCCCACCAGCCCCCTCTTAAAAACGCCTATGGACTACTTGCCTTGTGTAACTCGTCTACGTACGCTTGCATCGCTTCATCTTTAGTCATGTTGCCCAATTTGTTCCACGACTCCCATTTTGCTCTGAAATACAGTAAGAGATCAAGTTAGTTTTCAAGGTTCATAACGGAGACTAGCCGGAGTCTAACAAACATGAAAGAAAAATACCACCAAATTGGGAAACTGCTTATTTTTGAAGTAGGATGAGAAACAAAAAAATAGTATACCTGTTGACTACATCCCAGAAGCCTGGTTTCGGTTTGTCGCACGGTCCGTCTGTCGCTTGCTTGAAGTAGCTGTAGAACCGCAGCATCAGCTCATTGCTTGGCTGGTATGAACCTGGAAAAGGCATACAGACATGATCTCAGTAATTTGAATATCAAGAAATCAGAATTAGTGCTATATATTTGAATTGAAAACTTCTTTATCTGTGGGCACTTTGTGGAATGGGGAAAAATACTGGATTCGCGTGACATACTATCACAGAGAATATCGTCATAGTCGTAGAATACTGACGGATCTGACAAAGATTAAATATACATATCCGTCAGTATTCTACGACTATGACGATATAATACTAATATAGTATTATATTATCTGTGGTATACATATAAAACTTGTTTATATTTATAATGAGTTTACTATTGTAATCTTTTGGAGGAAACACTAAAATATATTTATAAAAATCAAATAATTTATTTACACTAAATGGTGTTTACATATGTTTCCATATATATATTACATTAGAGCCAACTTAGTATCCTCGATACAACTTAGAAAGGCAAACAAGCTGACGGCCCACTTGATGGAAAGTATTAACCGTCGCCTATAGACATGAGCAGTACCATGGACATAACAGAGTATACTGTTTCGCAGATGATACCCCCCATGCTGATTAAGGCTTCCCCATAAGGAGAGTTTTGCCAGTAGTTGCCATGTTTTGCAGGCGGGTTGGCGTTATGAGGCGACAAACATAAAAAAACAACCGAACTGAGAAGCACCTTCTTTTCGAAGTCGATTGAAAAAATCAACCTTGTGTGGGTAGTGGAGTCGATGGACACCTAATCCTACCTAGGTGAGCATCAACTCATATCGGGTCCTCGAGGCGGAGGATGATTAACGCCATCCAAAGCTCACCAGGGGGGAATGAGGACCGTGTGAGGGCGTGTTGCATATACCCTTCACGCCCCGAAGTGGAGTTACCCTTCATTGGGGCTCGTGTCAGTGTCGAAGTCGATTTCAAAAGGGATTCCTCGGCATTGTCGTTTAGAGCTGGGAGGTATATCGTCAGGTTGTTTACCCGGTAGGAGTCCGGCATTACCCACAGAGGCCCTATACGAGGTCTGCATGATGCATTTGTACTGACGTAAAAAAAAAATAGGCGGGGTTACCATACCATTTTCACCCATCAAAAAAAACTATAAAGGGATCAAAGAGATTGTTAGTAATGGGATCTAACTGACCCATTGCTAGCAATACACCCTATCAAATCGACCTCCACGCGGTTCCCCTTGGAAACCATCGTGATTAATTTTAATGGAATTCATCACGATGGGCTGGCCTGCTTTCATCCTCACCTATCATCTATCACTGGTGCCCCGCCAGTGTATACCGATAGCGCAGGCGCGGTTACCATACCATTATCATTCATTAAAAAACAAAAAACAACTATAAAACAAAGTCTTTAACAACTAGTGCAATGTTCAGATAAGTTATTTGTAGAAACTTACGTCCATCATTACATTCACAATTGAATATCGACTCTAATATATGAATAAAACGTACTAAATTCGTATGTATTTATTTTCTTTGTTCCAACTTCTAAATGTATCTCTTGACCTTAGTAATCTATGCATATTAATTGTCTTTATAAAGCAACTATATTTATTTAGCTACTATTTTTCCGTCTATTATTGTACGCACACTGCCCGCTAGTAATTGATGCTCCTTTCCACTCAGGGTTTGCTGGAAGAGAACTCTTACAGAGTTAAGCTCGCCTGTTGTACATCTTTATTATATATATATATTATATGTTGTAACTTTTTGTGTACAATAAAAAATAAATAAATAAACGAAGTAGCGGGCAAAAAGCTAGTCTCCCATACGTCATTCAAACCATACAAACGGACATAACACGATACATTGAAATTGAAAATACAACAAAAACATAATTTACATAGTGAACGAGCTAGCTTTTTATCGCCTCTCTATTAATAGAACTCCAGCGAAAAAAGATATGGCAAGCGCGAGTCGACGTTACCGAGTGGGTTCCGTCCATATCTTTTTAAGCGACAACAGAATACTCTTAGTTCGTTTGAATTTTCGACTCTAAACCGATTTGAACAGACTTCAATATTTTTTTATACAACTTAGAATGCCAAACAAGCTGACGGCCCACCTGATGGAAAGCGGCAACCGTCGCCTATAGACATGAGCAGTACCATGGACACAACAGAGTGTACTGTTTCGCCCATGATACCCCCCACGCGTTGCCATTCCTGAGGACTCGGGTGTTATTCCTCTGTACCCTGTGAATTCACGCCATATCCCACCCTTCAATATATGAATAACAAATATACTTACACATATATAAAATATGCTATGTTATATACGAAATTGAGAATAATATAAATTTTATATGAGACCAATCGGTCAATATATCTTTTCAGATAAAAAAAGAATTTCCCAAATATGGGGTAAGTAACAAAAAAAATACGACCAAATTTAGAAGAAACTCCTTTTTAAAGTCCGTAAATTTAGTGACAAAAAAAAAATTATGCCCTATTTATTTTTTTTATATGATTTTGTACGTCCACATTTAATTCATTGTAATACTAGCAGCCCGTCCCGGCGTCGCACGGGTGGACATTTTTAACATTTCCCTTCACTGCTCTGCTCCTATTGATCGTAGCGCGATGAAAAGTATACTATAACCTGCCCAGAAGTATGAAGAATAATTGTACCAAGTTTCGTTAAAATCCCTCGGAGTAGTTTTTGTTTCTATAACGAACATACAAACAGACAGACAAAAATTTTACTGATTGCGTTTTCGGCATCAGCATCGATCACTAATCACCGCGTGATAGTTATTTTGGAAATATATTTCATGTACAGAATTTACCTCTCTACAGATTTATTATAAGTATAGATACCGTACCGCCTAACAGTCGATTATTTAATTTTTTTAGTTTTTTTTTTTTAATACTTATTCTCCTATTCGGGACGTAAAAAAAAAGAGAAAAGAAAGTTAAATTTTAAAGCGGAACCCTAAAAAATGTTAAATAATAACACTTAACGGTATTGACGATTGCGGCCGTTGTTTTTTTTAACGCCATTCTCGAACGGTAGTAAGAAAGAGAAAGTGAACCGTAACTTGATATAAAAATATTGCTGTTTGCAGAGAAATTTTATGACTTTGGTACTCGTATTATTTGACCATGTTGGGTACGGGTTCGATTCCAGCACAGGACAAAAGCAATACTTTTAATTTTTTTTATGCAACTTAGAATGGCAAGCAAGCTGCGGCCCACCTGATGAAAAGTGGTATCCGTCGCCTATAGACATGAGCAGTACCATGAACACAACAGGGTATACTGTTTCGGCCATGATCCCCCTCCCCCCGTTGCCATTCCTGAGGACTCCTCCTTCCTGTGTTATTCCTCTGTAGGTACCCTGTAATTTCTGTGCCATATCCCACCCTTCAAACCGAAACACAGCCATGCAAACACAACTGCTTCACGGTTGAAACACGAATAGGACAGAGGTGCCCAAGCAAACGACTTTTGTACAAAGTCTCCCTCTGGTGAGACTGGTGGGTCAGCATTTGTAAGTAGTTTGATCATCAACGCTCAGTCTGTAGAATAAGCTCTCTACTGTGGTTTTTCCTAGAGACTACAGTATGGGGTTCTTAAAAGAGGATATATTAAGGTTTCTTCAGGGTTGGCGACACGCACGTGACAGCCCTATTTTTTATCACGTTATGACGTATACATGTTATGACCATCATCAGACAAGCTTTTTTTTACCGGATGATAATGGAATGGTAACCCTGCTTGCGCTATCGGTACACACTGGCGGAGCACCAGTGACGGATGATAGGTGGGGATGAAAAAGCAGGTCAATTAGCCCATCGTGATGAATACATCTGGAATTCAGCACGATGATTTTCAGAGGGGACCACGTGGAGGTCGACGTGACATTACTAGCAATGGGGATCAGACAATCCTCATTACTAACAATCAGTCCCCCCCCCCCCCATTAGACGAGCTATATGCTTGTTTGCCACTTTTGCGGTATGAAAAAATCATCGTAACCGCTGTTATATCAAAATCGGTCCAGTATTCCCGACGTCACGATGATGAATTCGTAAAATATTGCAAAAATGCAAGGCGAAAGTGTGGTCATTGTCTTTCCCATGTTTGGCTCATGGCGGCGCACACCGCGTGTGATTAGATTAATAATTAGATGACATCAATGGGGAATAAGTTATCCTTTTAGATAAAAAAAAAGCCGATTAAGTGCGAGTCGGACTCGCGTAACGAGGGATTCGTACGAAATCATCAAGTTATATTTTTTTTGGGATATAACTACAAATTTACGGTATTCGGATTGTTTTCTGTACTTGTGTTACATGATATTGCTTCTTGCCAAATGTCATAAATCTAGATCAACGGGAATTACCCTATTTGTTTGGTTTTGATTCCCTTTGCGAATGTCAAAATATGCATTATAAAGGGAACATAAACGGCCGTATCTTTTGATTGCGTCGATTTAGAAGCTTGATTTTTTCACTGCTTTAAGAGATTGCAGACCTGAGTACATGATATTAACTTCAACTTGATACCTCCACGCGTTTCTAAGAAAAAGGGTCTTGACAGATGGACGGACGGACAACGAAGTGATCCTATAAGGGTTCCGTGTTAGTCTTTGGACGTACGGAACCTTAAAAAAGAATTTTCCAATCGGTTTACAACTGACGGAGTTATGAGGTAACAAAAATGATACAATTCTTTTTTTATCACAATTCCTTCACTGTTTCTAGCATTAGGTTATGGAATTCATTGCCTGTTGTCATTGACAAGTGAAAGATTATCTTTTCTCTATCTGATTGTTTCTTCTTTTCAGAAATTGGCATTCTTTATTTATGTATTTATATAATTATTTATTTTATAATAGTTTGTTTTCCTTGTGCCTATAATTATTAATATGTATCCTAGTATTAGATACATATTTAACATATATGCATGGGATTATATAATTTTATTTGATTGATATGTATATGTATGTGTCTATATATATATATATATATATATATATATATATATATATATATATATATATATATATATATATATATATATATATATATATGTATATGTATGTGTATGTGTGTATGTGTGTATGTATGCATATATGTATATAATTTTCATATATTTTTAATTTGCAAAAGATGCTTTTTTAATTATACAGCACTATCATACATACTAGTACAACAATTAGTCCATTACCTTAAGGTTTTCTTGAAAAGATTGCTCTCAACAATAAGACCGCCTTACTGTACTTATACAATTTGTAAATTGTCTTGCTTATTTCCTATATTGTATAATACAAATAAAGTATAATCATTCATTCAAAAATACAACCGAATTGAGAACTTGCTTCTTTTTGAAATCCCCTGATATATTAATTACATGTGTCAAATTTTAACCTTTTTTTTTATAATCGCATACAGTCCAATAGACTAGACCGTATCTAGTACAAGACACAAAGTCCAAAAGCGATTTTTTATCACAACTATCGGACGTTATTATGATAATTATACCGACGAAATGTTATCTATTCAAGTATTTATTTATTATTCAGTTCAATAAGTCAAAGAGGGTAACGAAAAACAAATGTAGCTTGTACATAGTAAATGATGGTAGGTAACAGTTATGGAAATCATCACTCTCACAGTGTGTCACACGTCAGTTTCACATGTGTATTTCAATGTGTCACTCAGAAATTTCACATGTGTATTTCACATGTGTCAGTCAGAAGTCTCACATGTGTTTCAAATGTGTGAGTCTTACATGTGTGACTCTCACATGTGTCAGTCTCACGTGTATGAGTCTGACATGTGTGTGTCTCACATGTGTGTGTCTGACATGTGTGTGTCTCACATGTGTGACTCACACGTAAAGTATATGATACTGAATAATTCAAGACTTTATTCTACAATAATTTAAAATTGTGTCTCACAAAAAAAGCAGACTTCAATTGTGACAAACCCATTTAATTTAATTTAAAAATAACTTGTTAACTTTAGACAGATAGATACTCTTTATTGTTTACCTCAAAAGATTACAATAGTAAACTTATTATAAATAGATACAAACAATTTCAAGAAATGTTCACACTGAGAAAACAAACTAATAAAATTTCTATGGGATCAATCTGTGAGAATATCCCCTCAGATTAAAAAAATAAAAACAATGAATACAAATATAAAAAAAAAAACAAAACTTCAGTTAAAACCAAAATAAAAATACAATAAGGTTAAAAGAGCCGTGAATCGTTTTTAGAAAATCATGGTACGCTTGTACCTGTGTTCGCCTTAGAGCAAGAGCACTGTCGTGCTCTTCCACGGGATACGTGATCTACCCGTGCGAAGTCGGGTGGGATTACTAGTTATCCGACCCGGCTTCGCACAGGTAGAAAGACACACATAAGAAAAGACATAAAGACGGAAATTGTTTTTTTTATATATTTTTATTTACTTTTTTTTTGTTGCTTTTCTATCTTTTATCTCTTTTACTGGGGGGAAAAAGGGTTGTTAGCAATGGAGTTTGACAGCCCCATTGCTAGCAATATGCCCCCTATTAGGTCGACGTCCACGTGGTTTCCCCTGGAAACCATCGTGAACAATTCTTGTTGAATTCGTCACGATGGGCTAACTGGCCTGCTTCATCCTCACCTACCATCCTTCACTGGTGCCCCGTCGGTGTATACCGATAGCGCGGGTGGGGTTACCATACCATTATCACTCATATCTCTTTTACTGTGTACGTCTGTATGTTTGTATTGTAATTTGTGTGCTGTATGTAATGCGAACAAATTATCTATCTATCTATCTATCATAAGGTCACCGTGGATCGATTACAAACGGTCGCGTCTGATATTAAGGATATTATTATAAGTAATTAAGGGGTGAGTAACGTTCTATTGTGGGTGGAAAACAACCACTTGACTGGGGGCCGACAGAGACTGTCAATAATGGAGTCTAGCCCGCTGCTAGTAATATACGCACCCTATCAAGTCGCCCACCACGCGGTTCGAGAAGAAAGGAAGCAAAACAAAAATTTTTATTCAATTAAATTTTGTTATAATTTTGTTAATGGCGATTTTTGTGTCAAATTCAAACTTCTCTTAAGATGGGCATTGTGCAGTCAATTTGAAATTTTTTCCAGTATCGACAGTACAAGCATGTTGTTATGTCATTCATGCGGTCATTTCATTTTGGACGTGCTTCGAATAAAGCAAATTGTCAGCGATATTGATGTTAAAAATTTTTTTTTATTATTTCACTTTATACGTAGTACTTTATATATATATATATATATATATATATATATATATATATATATACAAGCGGCCCCATAAATCAATGTTATAAACCTAATGTGCTAACATACAAAAGTATAATAAAGTACATACATACATTCTATAAATGTATACATATAATATATATTTTGAACAATACATATTAAAATAGGCAATAAATAATATAATATCACAAGTCAAAGGTGAAATAAATAGGTTGATATGACGTCAATGTAACTGTATCAACTGACAATGTAAATTACTAGCAATCGGCTCCGACTTCGCATGCATTTTTTTTTAATGGGTCATAATGGAATGGTAACCCCGCCTGCGCTATCGGTATACGCTGGCGGAGCACCAAGTCGGATACCTACATTAATTTCAATTGGATTTTTAAATTTGATATTGGATTAAAAATATTTAACGTATTCGTTACTAGCGGCCCGTCCCGGCTTCGCACGGGTGGACATTTTTACATTTTAAACAGTGGCCATTAAAGCTGCACACGCGACGGAAGCTTGTAAAAATGGAGTAACTTCTCCCGTTTTCCCAACATTTCCCTTCACTGCTCTGCTCCTATTGATCGTAGCGTGATGAAAAGTATACTATAACCTGCCCAGGAGTATGAAGAATAATTGTACCAAGTTTCGTTAAAATCCTTCGAGTAGTTTTTGTTTCTATAACGAACATACAGACAGACAGACAAAAATTTTACTGATTGCATTTTTGGCTTCAGTATCGATCACTAATCACCGCCTGATAGTTATTTTGGAAATATTTTTCATGTACAGAATTGACCTCTCTACAAATTTATTATAAGTATAGATTATTAGGGGTAGGTAATATATACCACTGGGTCGTTTGCTTGGGTACCTCTGTCCCATTCGTGTTTCTACCGTGAAGCAGTTGTGTTTGCATGGCTGTGTTTCGGTTTGAAGGGTGGGATATGGCGTGAATTTACTGGGTACAGAGGAATAACACCTGAGTCCTCAGGAATGGCAACGCATGGGGGGTATCATGGGTGATACAGTATACTCTGTTATGTCCATGGCACTGCTCATGTCTATAGGCGACGGTTACCACTTTCCATCAAGTGGGCCGTCAGCTCGTTTGCCATTTTAAGTTGCATAAAAAAAAATCTACGACGCGGACAAAGTCGCGGCTCGGACTGATGTCCGTATAATTATGTTAAATAGTGGTTTGTATATAGTTTTCACCCAACTTCAAAGAGGAGGAGGTTTTCAAATCCGTTGCATTTTTGTATGTTTGTCACCTCATAACTCCGTCAGTTGTGAACCGATTTGAAAAATTCTTTTTTTTTTTACCTGAACGAATCCACTTACAAATTGGTCTCATAGAAATTTTATCAAAATCGGTTCAGTAGTTTAATTTTTAAATCAAAATAACTTGTTTCGTCTCCATTGAAATCGGTTTTCCTTTTTATGGGACACGATCTTAATTATTTTCACTACGCTCCATCTATATACTGTTACTCTTTTTACGAGCGCCATTTGTTTGTTTTTTTTTTCTATATAACGTTTTTTTACAAAGCAGTTTACAAGTGGAAACTTCTGATCTGACCTTCAATTTGGCTTTGTATACTCAAATCTATTAAGTAAGTATATTAGTGTTTTTTTTAATATGATTTTTTAAATATATAATAAATGATAATGGCATGGTAACCCCGCCCGCGCTATCGGTGTATACACACCGGCGGGGCACCAGTGAGAAATGATAGGTGAGGATGAAGCAGGTCAATTAGCCCATCGTGATGAATTCAACAAGAATTATTCACGATGGTTTCAAACTGAAACACAGCCATGCAAACACAACTGACTTAATACGGTATAACTAGCAATGGGGTTATCAAACTACCCATATATATATATATATATATATATATATATATATATATATATATATATATATATATATATATATATATATATATATATATATATATATATATATATATATACACACACACACACACAAGGATAATATGTACTCTTATATAATTGTATATTTCACATTGTGATTGTATGTTTGAAACTGCGACCTTGAAATAGTTTTCTTGTTAACAAATCACTTGCATCGAGGTCAATGACCGCTATATTGCAATTGTTTTAAATTAACTACATTTTGCTCCATAACAAGATATGGTTGCGTAAAAAAAACCGAATTCGATTATAGAAAAACCAGTTATTTTGAGTTTAAAACTAAACTACTAAACCGATTTTGATGTAATTTCTATGGAACCAATCTATAAGTACATGCTTTCGAATAAAAATAATAATTTATCAAATCTGTTTAAAACAGACGGAGATTTGAGGTTACAAACATCAGGTGGGCCGTATGCTTGTTTGCCACCTCAGTGGTAAAAAAAAAAGTACATCCGAATTGAGAACACCCTTCGAATTGAAAAGTAGATTAATCGATTGAATGATTTTTTAATAAAAATAAAATTTTTTTCAACAAAAATATACAGATGCAATTACCAGACACAGGGGGGAATGGGATTGTTAGTAATGGAGACTGAGAATCCTATTGCTAGCAATACACCCAACCAGGTCGACCTCCACGCTAGGACAATCCTGTGTTATGAACGTCTTAATGGATTTTTTTTTCATCAATGATGCAAACAACTGACGGCCCATCTGTTTTCATTCTCATCTATCACCCTCCACTGGTGCTCCGCCATGCGTTGCCATTCACTGAGGAGTCGGGTGTTATTCCTCTGTACCCAGTAAATTCACCCATATCTCATCCTTCAAAAAAAAATTACAGACACATGATATATACAACTATATTTGATTCACAGTGTCTGAAACACGAATAGGACAATCGACTGTGTTATGAAGTCGTCTTTAATGGATGGTAATGGAATGGCAACCCCGTCTGCGCGGGGGGAAAGGGATTGTTAGTAATGGAGTCCTACAGACTACTTGCTCGAAACCTTTAGTCACACATTTTTTGTTCTTTGAATTTTGGAGTGACGTGCCATGTTATCGTAGACAATTTATACTTAACTATTAAAGCAAACTGTTTACAACTTTGGCAAAGTAGGTAAACTGCAACTTTAGCACCTACATAACTATGTTTACATACTGCAAACAATACTAGACGTAATAATATTTACTACTGGTCGCCTTGTGGCGGATATTCCACCATAACATATATTGTAATAAATGATTCATTATGGTTACGTTTGACATTCAGTAACACTATAGACAAATAATATTAACAGACAAACAATATTAATCTATTCACAATTTGACCATAGACTTTAACAATAAACAAAAGAGTATATATGCATGGGTGTATGACAAATACATGATAGTTGGGGGGAAAGGGAGTGTCAGTAATGGAGACTGAGAATCCCATTACTAGCGATATACCCAACCAGATTGAACTACTCGCGGTTCTCCCTGGAAACTATCATGCTTAATTCCTGATGAATTCATCATGATGGGCTAACTGGCCTGTTTTCATTCTCATCTATCACCCTTCACTGGTGCTCCGCCAGCGTATCCCTGTTAGCGCAGGCGGGGTTACCGTACCATGTTCACCCATCAAAAAAAAATACATGGTAGTGTGTGTATCAAAAACATGGTAACGTGTGTAATGCTTTTTTTTTTTGGTGATTTAATGTATTTTAAGCATAATTAAAAAGAAATTATTAGCATTCTGCACTCCTTAGAAGTAGGATAATTAAAAAATAAAAAAATAACTGACTTTAATTGTGAAAAAACAACATAAAAACCGAATTTAGAACCCCTTCCATTTTTGAAATCATCAATCGAATCGAGACGCCATCCACAGTTACATAATGTTAGAACGGTTTGGCAATTTCTAAAACATGCAACACTTTACAATTACGAGACGAGACGAGGCCTGTTTTGGACTGTTTGGTAATGAGGTCCGAGTTATACTCGAACATCGGTTTCAATAGCGCCGAATGAAAAAGATTGTGGCTCGCAGAAAAAAAACCGATCAAGTACGGGTCGGACTCGCACAACGAGGGTTCCATACAAAATCATCAAGTTTTAAAAACCATTTTTTTATTTGTGAAATAATTACAAATTTATGGTATTCGGATTTTTTCCTTTACTATTGCTAGATGACATTGTTTCTTGCTCAAGTTTCATGATTCAAGGTCAACGGGAAGTACCCTGTAGGTTTTGATTCCCTTTGCGAATATCAAAATATGCATTATAAAGGGAACATAAACGGCCGTACCTCTTGATTGCGTCGATTTAGAAGCTTGATTTTTTCATTGTTTAAAAAGGTTGCAGATTGAAGTATATGATATTAATTTCATCAGGCGTGAATTTCATTCATTAATTCATAGGCGACGGTTGCCGCTTCCTATCAGGTGGGCCGTCAGCTTGTTTGCCATTCTAAGTTGTATAAAAATAAAACAAAAAGGCGCCCAAGCAAACGACTTTTGTACAGTCTCCCTCTGGTATCATTTAATAAATTATTTAAATACAGATAAAATTGTTGTATTGAGTACTATCGGCCAATCGTACACTTGGTCGCTTGATTAGTTTCCCATACAAAGTCCATTTTAAGTACTTTGTACAATGGTATATGATAAGTGAATCGAGTGGGGGGAAGGGACTGTTAATAACGAGGTGAAATAGCCCCATTACTAGCAATATACCCTGTCAGATCGACCTCCACGCATGTTTCCCCTTGAACACCATCGTGGCCAATTCTAGTTGAATTCGTCAGGATGGGCTAACGGACCTGCTTTCATCCTCATCAGTCATCTATCACTGGTGCCCCGCCAGTGTATACCGATATCGCAGACGGGGTTACCATACCATTATCATCCATTAAAAAAAAAACTGAACTGAGTTGTGATTATCACTATCTCTGCATAGTATAAAACAAAGTCGCTTCCCGTCTGTCTGTCCCTATGTATGCTTAGATCTTTAAAACTACGCAACAGATTTTACTAGGCCACTTCTTCCTTTCCCGTGGGCGTCGTAACCGACGACTACAATAAGTTTATATTCGAGGAATGGACAGCAGCGTCCTTCTTGAAACATCACCAAGGCCTAACTGCGATTGCTAAACCGTCTGCCATGTGCATGGCAACTACTAGCAACCTCTCCCCCCTCCAATAGGAGGAGGCCTATATTCAGCAATGGAGAATTAACGGCTGATATGATATGGTAGGGAGGGGAAGGCATTGCTAGCAATGGAGTTTGACAGCCCCAATGCTAGCAATATGCCCCACTGGTAACCATCGTGAACAAATCC
The DNA here is from genome assembly GCF_026898425.1 of Galleria mellonella. Classification (NCBI taxonomy): domain Eukaryota; kingdom Metazoa; phylum Arthropoda; class Insecta; order Lepidoptera; family Pyralidae; genus Galleria; species Galleria mellonella. Next base: position 2,499,710 of record NW_026442097.1, read on the forward strand.
TGTTGAATCCGTCACGATGGGCTAACTGACCTGCTTCATCCTCACCTATCATTACTCACTGGTGTCCCGCCAGTGTATACCGATAGCGCGGGTGGGGTTACCATTCCATGAGCATTTTAAAAAATCATATAAAAAAAACACTACTATACTAAATTGACTAGAGTACCGGTGACGAGGATGGGGTTACTATTCGATTATCACCCATTAAAAAAAAAGGTTAACTTTATATTCGAGGGAAGGGCTGCAACGTCCCTCTTAAAACCAAGGCCTAACTGCGGTTGCCAACCCGTCTGCCATGTGTGGCAACTACTGACAACCCCCCCCCCCCCTTCTATAGGAGGAGGCCTATATTGCAGTGGAGAATTAACGACTAATATGGTATGGTAATGGTTAATTCAGTGGTATGAACATGAAAGCATACAGTTGCAGTTGGTAAGGACGACCGGTGCTAAAAATGGCATTTCATAATAAGTACCTTCTTGAACTTTAAACCTGTATGCAAGGGGGGAGAACAATTTTAAGAGCTTACGAAAGGTCAAACCTATAAGGTTACGATGTACTAGCTTATGCCCGGTACTTCGGGCGCTCGAATTACAGAAGTAGGAAAGCTATTGAAATACATATAATGGGGGGAAGGGATTGTTAGTAATGGGGAGATTAGTCCCCATCGCTATCAATATACCTTATCAGGTCGACCTCCACGCGGTTCCCCGTGGAAACCATCGTGACTAATTTATCGTTGAATTCGTCACGATGGGCTAACTGACCTGCCTTTTCATCCTCACCAATCATCCCTCACTAGTGTATGCCGATAGCGCAGGCGGGGTTACCATTCCATTATCATCCATAAAAAAAATACATATAATAAAACTATAGACGTCAAATGTCTGTACATAGAAAAAAAAAACGTTAAAAACCGAGTCAGGGGGATGTTAGAAGTGAAATAGAACGCATTCAGATTTTTCAAATTTTTAGTTTCTCTGTCTGTTTGTACGGATTAATCTCTAAAACTGTTAGATCTTATTAAGGTACCTCATATCATTTTTTCTAAAATATCTTCCATGTACATACATCGTCTATTATCATCGTCTATTCATCGTATATATATATATATATACATACATACTATACAGCCTAAACACATTACCCTCCTTTTTTAGGCAGTCGGTCACACTACGCGAGACAATGTACCGATCATTGGCACAGTCATTTGTCATTCAATAAAATTGATATATGAGCGAATTATTCGCCTTCATTACACGTTTCATACATAGAGGAATGGTTTTTTTTTTTATCAAGCCATCCTTTTTTCGCAAATCCAGTACATAATTTAAATCACCCTCAGTTATCATCCCTTATCGGTGCCCCGCCAGCGTATACCGATAACGCAGACGGTTTTGTTTACATCACGCCGCCTTTACTGGGTACGGAGGAATAACACCTGAGTCCTCAGGAATGGCAACGCATGGGGGGTATCATGGGCGAAACAGTGTACTCTGTTATGTCCATGCTACTACTCATGTCTATAGGCGACGGTTACCACTTTCCATCAGGTGGGCCGTCAGCTTGTTTGCCATTCTTAGTTGTATAAAAAAAAATACACAGACCAACAGTGTATGGCGGCTGCAAACCCAGTGACCCGGATGTCGTCGCCTCCGGAGTAGAAGCCGGGGTAATGGGGTACGCCCCTACCCCGCCCGCCCACACATCATCCGGCGGGCAAGAGAAGACCATATTGTTGTTCGGTTTAGTTTTTAATGGGTGAAGATGAAATGATAATCCCGCCTGCAGTACCTCACCTATCAACCCTCACTGGTGCCCCGCCAGCGTATACCGTTAGCGCAGGCGGGGTTACCATTCCACTATCATTCATTAAAAAAAAAAACGAGTTTTACAGAGAAAAAAAATTTTAATAAAATTATTTTCATTGACATAGATAGATAAAATGGCGTGATCAATATAAAATAGATAATATGTCCTTGTACAAAATTATAAGCAGGTTTATGTATGTACATACTAGCGGCCCGTCCAAGCTTCGCACGGGTGTGCATTTTTACATTTTAAAAAGTGATTATTGTGACATAACGATAATAGTTGGACATATAGTAACGCTAAGTTTTTTGTAGTAATTGATATTTTCTTCAATATTGTAGAACATACTTTTGTTCTATCACCAATAGTTTCCGCAGCGCACGCGACCAAAGATATTTTATAGCATTTTTTACATCTTGAGTTACGTTACTAAAGTTTTAGTAAGGATCCCTAATCTTTTCTAGCAATAAATATAGCCTATGTTACTCAGGGTGAATGTAGCTTTCTAATGGTGAAAGAATTTTTGAAATCGGCAAAGTAGTTTTTGAGTTTATTCACTACAAACATACATACACACAAAAATACAAATCTTTCCTCTTTATAATATGAGTGTAGATGTAGCTACTATGTATATTCAAACGACCTTCCACGCTCATATCACATATGGGGATTCTCACAACAAACGATAGTTAAACTTTATTGCAAACTAGCTACACGCCCCGGCTTCGCACGAGTGTACAATTTCAACAGACTTCAAAAAGAAAGAGGTTTTATTTCTTATTAATGTTTGTTACCCCATAAACCCGTCATTTATAAAGTAATTTGGAAATCTTTAAATCTTTTTTTATCTAAAAGGATATACATACAGATTGGTCCCGTAGAAGTTTTATCAAAATCGGCTTAGTAGTTTAGTTTTTAAATCAAAATAAATATTTGTTACTTCATAACAGTTTGTAAATCAAAAGAACTGGTTTCCCTCTATTGACATTCTTTTTTTTTTTTGTGAAACAATTATTTTCGCCAATTCAGAACCGATTTTGATAATTGTATAATCGATACAAGTTATTCCCGTATTAATCTCATGTTAATTTAGTTATGATCAGCCACGCTGTTTTCCAAGCGATAATAATCTTGTTTCGAATCGTTATCGACCGAAGCGCTGCGCGTTGCTAGTTTTACACGGCTATCACTAGATGTCGCTACATGGATTCTACAGCGCGCTATAAAGATTCTCTCGCGAAGAATGACCTCTCTGCCGTCGACGAGTATCGGCAAGACCTTACTTCATAGGATCATTTCTATAGTAAGCTCTTCACCCAGAAACTCGCAATATGTGAGGGCACACAAGCCACGATGACGAGACGTGGCGCGGTACCCTGAGCGTGAGGCGGGCGATGGTGGTTCACCATCAGCCCTCGATGATCGTTCGCTCCCTTCGGGGAGAGTGGGGCACTGTCGCTTTCTGAGTGGTTTTTTAAACTCTTATAAATCATTTAAATAGTCTACTACATTCTAATAAATCACATGCATGCATTTAATAATTTATTGTCGAATTTAGAATTGTATGTTCAGCAATAATAAAATATCGTGCTGTCGTTTCTACGTTATATGTTTATACGTTATAAAACGAGCCTATTATAAAATTTGTTTTGAGTTTACTTGTACTTATTTATTAAAATGTTACATTATCGACTTGCAATAACCTATATAAATACTATGTTAAAACTACATATGTTAGTTTAAAAGCGTTAAGAGGAAAAACGTTAATACTTTCTGCCTGTTTTCAATCATAATTAAAGAACAATAAAACATCTATATTTTGTATAAAAATATCTAATACATGGCAGAAATGAAGTCATTTTCCATGTAGATACTATTACTGCAATAAAAGTAACAGCTGGCATGCATTTTAATAATTTTGGCCTTCATTTAACTTGGTCACTTGTATTACATCATAGATTAGAGAGATTTATTTTTATGGTATGCATTGTTTTCATACTTGATTTAGTACTTGCAATCTCTGTCCATTGTAATCTCTAATATTTGGTTCTGAGATCTGTTTCCAGATAAAAAAAAAATATTTTTAATAAATATGGCAGATTAGTAAGTTATAATTTTATACAGCCTTAATGTTCAATTAATTTAGTGTCTTTTTTTTCAACAATTTTATAAATTCTGATACTTTATTTTTTGATATGAAGATTGTTGTCATATTAGTAACATCTATATTTTTTTATTTGGCTATTTGTTTTTATTTTCATTTGCACACATTGAATATTATTATGGGAAAAAATAAATTAAATGAAAATTTTGAACTCTGTATAGTTCAGAACTTTTTTAATAAAGAAAATAATAAGACACTACAATCACAATGGCTTTAATGGCTCTTAATTTGTTCCCTGTTTTTTTTTTTTATTAGCAGATTTTTTTTTACTTTAGACTAATGTTGATTTTATAAACATTTAAAAGTGCTTGTAAACTACTAAATAAATAAACTTGATTAAAGATGATTTAAATTTGAATTTGTCTAATACTTTTTAACAACTCCCACTGACTTTATCTAACTGAGAAACCTATGTTTGCACTTGTATGTTTATTTTTATATTTCTTCAAATGCTTACTACATTGAATAACAATGAGGTTTTTCCAAGAGACTACAGCATGGTATTCTTCAAAAGGGAGATAACGAGGTTTCTTCAGGGTAATACCCCTGGTATTGTAGATGTTTATAGGTGATGGTAACGGCTTACCATCAGGTGGGTTGTATGCTTGTTAGTCACCTCAGTGTTAAAAAAAAAATAGCAACAGAATGAAACTTCACAATATTTTGAAACTACTTGTCATTGCCTAAATAAGTTAAGATTGTGTTCCACAAAAAAGAAAACTCTTCAATTGTCTCAAAACCAGTTATTTTGATTTAAAAACCTAATTACTGAATTGATTTTAATAAAATTTACATGACAACAATTTCAAAGTATATTCTTTCAGATAAAAAGACATATTTTCAAATTGGTTCACAACTGATGGAGTTATGAGGTAACAAACATTAAAAAAAAAGAGGAGGTATCCAATTGAGTGGTTTTTTTTTAAAGGTGGTTGAAGAAATAATGCAATACCAAGTTGCCCATAAGCAGTAGTCTTAAAAAAAGGACTGTTCAAAAATATTACAAATACTTTATCTTTCTAGTTTACTTAAATGAAAAATAATCTTATTGTATTATATATATATATATTCTTTATTGCACTTGAAAAACAGAGATACAGGGATTATATTAACAACTTATTAGCAAGGGTGGTGTTATCTCTGTAAGAGAACTCTCTCTCTCCAGACAACCCAGTGTAGTGAGGGAGAAAATGATTAGCAGGTAATCTAGTGTCATAAAAGTACAGGAAAAAAAGGTCTGTCACGCCTGTCTCCCATTAGGGTAGGCAGAAACAATGGAACGCCAAATGCTTCGATTCAAACAAACCTCTTTCGCTTCTTCCACATTCATCAATCTTGTCATACACGCTCGTCGGTTACGGGTACTTTTAATTTGGCCCTTCTTCAGCACGTCGCCTATTTGGTCGACATACGTCCGTCTACGGCGGCCCCTACCGACATCTCGGTATATAAGATAAATAGAATACAAATAAAATAAACATACATGAATTGCAAATATATATATATATATATTAGTAGGTGCATAGTACTATTATTATAAATAAATAAATATTATTAAATATTCACATTCCTATTACATCCACTTATCAAATTTTTATTATTATAATACAGTTATAATACAAAAAATATATATATAATTTATCTATGACCTTCCTGCCTTCTATAGTTTATGGTAAAACATGATTATTTACTAATTAGTCACATTTATCATAGTATTAAACAAGATTATGATATCATTTTAAACAGGAAAAGCATAGTAACAGATATATAGTATTTCATTATAAACAATTTATCATTTCAATCTATATTATTTATAGATAATAATGAAATAGCTACATACTTTCTTTATCAAGTGTGGACAAATTGAAGGTCATTTATTAGTATATGCATGTACTTGGTCAGTGGATATGCTTAGGGACAGTTTTTTTTTAATATAATGATAAATATATATATATATATATATATATATATATATATATATATATATACATATATATATATACTTTTTAATTTTTTAATCTTAATTACTTAAATTTATCTTATGAAAGATAGATATTCTATTATCTTTGGATATAAGCTTCCTCCAGTGAATTGAATGAGACAAAAAGGGGCTTTTTATGAGCACTTAAAACTAGTTTTATAGATTAAATGGAACTGCTTTGCATGTTGACACTAAGAGCATAGACAAAACAGGTCTGTTTGTAGTCACATGACCTAAACCTTTCAAGCTTGCAAAAGCCCCAATAGATAAATTACAATAACAATTTATAAACCAGTTGTTCTAAACTGTATGAGATTTCCCATGGACTACTTCCATAGAAAATTTCATACACTATTTAACACTTTTTGAGGATAGAAAATTTATTTTTTGTTATAAGGATTTATATCCTGTGCTATGAAAAATCAAGCATAGAACTCAACCCAGAATACAAAGCCAATTTAAAAAAGTTTGTTTCTTATATTTTATCATTATTGTTTTTTTAATGAATTTTAATACAGTATTAAATATAAAGTGAATTGTATCAATCATACTATACAAAATTATAAAATAACTAAAGTTTATTATATTATTTAATTTTTGAATATATAATTCTAAGAAAAGCACTGATGTCCAAATATCAGATATAAATTTTTTAGTTTAGACAAATTTCTAGCTTAATATTGATAGTTTTAAATGTGTCTTGTTGAAACAGTAATGTGTAGTACATTTTTGTATTTATAAAAAATAGATTATTATTGTAATGAAAAAATTATCAAATTCAAAATAATATAACCTAAACATCCTTTAGTATCTTATAAAATTTAATGCCTATTCCCATAAAATACCTATTAACTTTTTCTAAAGAACAATTTGAAACAACTAGGATTTAGTATCTATTAATACTGAGATTACTCTTTTTAAAAATAAAAGTGATTTGTATTATATTTATTTTATAGTATATACATAATTAAGTTACTGGAAATAGCTCAAATGTAGCTAAAGTAAAAAACAATATATATAAAATGCATAATTAGTGTCTATAGATACAAACAATTCCTAAGAACAATCTTATAGGTACGATAGTAATATTCCAATACGAAAATTATGGATGTACGACAAGTTTCCTTAGCCAATTAAAACGTCTGGTCTGGATAGATCTATTAAAACACATCTAGGGTCATTAAAACCATATAATTTACGTAATATACAAGTTTACAATCTCTAGAAACCACATAAGATTTTAGAAGGGATAGGAAAATTTTGTATCGGAAATCAAGTCGAATACTCACCGCTTTTCGGTAAACTCCTTATAACATTCACAGCAGCATTAAATTTCTCTTCTAGAGACATTTTGGCACAATAAAACACCCAAATAAAACACGGGCACTATTTTTCAATAATAAAACACGCACTTTGGACCTAGTAATAACAAATTCACATCACCAAAATTAAATTTCCAAATTATTTATACGTTGTGTCTTCTATTTAAAATATTATAAAAAACATCATCTGTTGTACTGGACAGTCATAAACGTATATCTTGTAACAGAATTATAGGGAATCGGCAATACAAGAAAAACAATTAAGAGACAAGACGGACGACAAATATTGTTCTGTGAAATGAATCGCTAGCAGATACAAGCTGAGCTGACAAGCAAAATTCGAACCACTCACGAAGATAGATAGTACAAGCTGGCTGACAGTTGGCTTTGACAAACTGTCATAATGTCAATGTTGGTATATTTGGCTGATGTCAAATAGAGTGGACGGCTGTCGAGAACTGTAATACAATTACACCAAAAATTTCAGAATAGGATTACACACCATTGTCCTTACATCAATGGATAACTCTCATTATAAGATACCTAACCTCCTATTAAGTCTTTATGTTCAACTGCTTCTAATGCCATCTAATCACAACGCAGTTGTATAGACCTACTTTACACAATGCGTCGCGATTGGGCGGCTCTCAAGAAGAATTATAATTTCTTAAAGTTTACTTATTTTGTATCATAATTATAATTTATAGAAACAAGTGCATGTAACAAATTTCCTGTCCTGTTTTTCTTTAATAACCTTCTTTCGAATAAATAAATTTCCATTATTCAGTAGATTAAATTAGTTATCTGTGACAGACATAAGAAGAAAATATCTGTCAGTGTAATAATCTGTATTTCCTTTCTTGTCATCTTGTCAAATCGAGCCGAGACACTAAAATATCTATAAGAATTTAATATTAAATTAAAGGTAATAAATCCAAATTAATTCTAAAAATCGTAATTACTAATTACAAAATATCAATTATGTAGTATATAGAAGTGCTCTTATGATTTATTATTGTATTATTTATTTAATTTGTGCTCGCCTTAATTGGAACCCGCGCCTGTTTTAGCGGTATATTTTTTTGATCAAGTGCGAGTTATATTTTTCATTTATCATATTTCAAGTGATGTTTACTTTTAGTCCATGTACATTGGTATTAATTAAAAGTAATTATACTTGCCAATCTATATTAAATAGATGTGTACCCAATGAATAGACTGATGGTTTCATAAAGTTTGACAATTCAAGGGACGGTATTGCTTTTTTGAGATTATTTTTATTCAAAATATTTCGTTCACTATTCCCATAAGTATTATAACACTGAATTCACGAAATTTTAATTGTATTTCAACCCAAACTCTTTCAAATTATAAAATTAACCATAATAATAATACTTGGTCGTGGGTGCACAGAAATCACAATAAAGCAACCATAATTACAATGACTAGGTTGAAGGTAATTAGTAAAATCATTGATTGTCATGTAAGTAAACATTCATTAAATGGCTATATGAGAATTTGAAGATTATTTCTTACAAAATCCGAAAAACAGTACTAGACTAATATATAATTTTAAAAGTTTTTCTTCACTGTATAAAATTTAATAATTAAAAATAATATTTTTTATTAAATATGTTTTTTATAAATTCCATAGCTGGATATTTAAAAAAGTATTGATGTTATAAATATACATAAAATTATTGCAATGTATTAAACAATATATTTTCAAATGTTGGCTTGCCACATATTTAAATATATATATATATATATATATATATATATATATATATATATATATATATATATATATATATATATATATATATATATATATATATATATATATATATATATGGATGATATTTACCATACATAAATTCACTCCATCTACCTTCCATAAAAAAAGAGCAAAATATTTACTAATTGAGAAATTTGTGCTAAAACTGGATTTCCTTTTAATGTAGCTGGTGGTAGTTGTAGTAGTGTAGTTTTTGTTGATTTTTTTTTTAATTAAAGATAATTAGAGGCAATTTTTTTTAAATTGGAGATTAGTATTATTTAGTTTTTAACAATATTGTAATAATTTATATATTTTTTTTTCTTTACTCTCTTGTATTTAACAATTTAGTAAAAAACATACTAACAAATACATTGCAATTGTGTAGGTTATAATTTATTCAAGAAAAGATTGTTCATATTCATACATAATAATAAAAAGTTTTCTTAATGCATTTTTACTAATGTTATAAATATGGAATTGTGTTTGTTTGTTTCTGTCAAAGTATTTGACATTTCATTTTTTTTTATGGTTGAAGATGAAATGGTAGCCCCGCCTGCGCTATCAGTATATGCTGGCAGGCTGCCAGTGAAAGGTGACAGGTGAGGATGAAGACAGGTCAGTTGGCCCATAGTGATCAATTGAACAAGAATTAACCATTATGGTTTCCAGGCGGAACCACTTAGAGGTCGACCTGACAGGGTATATTGCTAACAATGGGGTTGTTAAATCTCATTATTACCAATCCCTTTCCCCCATGACATTCTATTGTTTCTGTTAACCCTAATGAAAGAGAGGTGTGATAGATATGTATGTATGAGTTTGTTTGTTACCTTATTCTGCTTTAATGGGTTAAGCAGTCATTATGAAACTGATATACACATACTATATGGAATGGAAAAGGATATAGGGTGCTTTTTGTCACGGTCACATCCACAACCTCACGAATAAAAGTTAACAATTTGCAGGACACCTTTCTTGTCTCAAGATAACACACACAGGAGACTCAAAGATGCCAGAGTTGACAGAATTGGACAAGGCTACAGCCTCCATGACTGAGAAGCGCAAGGAAGAAACTGCTTCATCAGACAGTGACTCTGATGACACCATTCCAGAATTGGAAGATGCTGGTGTGTTTATTTATTTACTAGCTTTTACTTGTGGCTTTGCCTGCATGAATTAGTATATAAAACTATTCTATATGTTAAGTTAATATTATTTACACACTTTATATACTAGTTTTATTACATAATATATCTGCAATATGTAATAATCTCCAATCTGTAATAAAATTGTCATGGTGATAATTTAAGAGGGGTGCTGTTGCCTATCTCTCAACCAATAAAAAAATCCCTTAGTCTCTTATGACACCCATGGGAAAGGAAGGGATAGCCCATTCTATGCAGAGATCACACGGCAAGTACTGATCATGCTTGTGCTAAATGTAGTAATTATTTTTAGGTGCACCAGGCACAGGAGGTATCTCCAACCCAATCGCTGGCATAGATATTGTGTCGAAGGCAAAACAGTCCCGAGGCGAGAAGAAAGCGCGCAAGATTATGAGCAAACTGGGACTAAAGCCTGTTAGTATTGTATTGTAATATTTTTATTGTACCTACTTTACATTGGATACATTAGAAAAAAATATATATACAATGGGGGACTTATTGTTGTCAATGGAGTGACCATTTAGCAATACAGTCCACGTGGTTTTGAGACACTGAAAGAGAACGTATAAAGTTTATCAAAGATAAAAACTGGGGATAATTCCAGTCACCCATTAAAGATAAATCTTAATTAAATGAAAGAGAACATAAAGTTTTCAAAGATAAAAGCTGTAACAGCTAAAGATAAATCTTAATTAAATATGAACATAATGTTCCGACCTACAGTAAGTTATTGTATACATCTACCACCTACTACACCTACTACCTATATATTCGCAATTGGCCACTGAAACAGAAGTTTCAGAATTATGTTAGTGTTAATATTAGGCTGTTGTAATCCCATTAACAAACAGACTGGCCATATTGTTGTTTCCCATCATAATAGTATAAAAAAAGTGACAAAACACTGTTATGGTTAAAATAGATTTGTAGATTTTAATTTTTATAAATAAAGGGGTAAATATAACAATAATAATGCTAACATACCTAAAAGAAAACCATAAGCGAGAGACATAAGTTCCTTCTGTAAGAGGAAAAAGAATTTTTATTAATGAAGTCAAATAATCCCATTAGGGAAGGGGAAAAGGGATTGTTAGTAATGGAGACTGAGAATCCCATTGCTAGCAATATACCCGTTTTCATGATTGCAAATTTTTACTCATCTTCAATTTGCAGGTACAAGGCGTCAACAGAGTCACCATTAGGAAGTCAAAGAACATACTGTTTGTGATCAACTCGCCAGATGTATACAAGAATCCACACTCAGACACCTACATTGTGTTTGGTGAAGCCAAAATCGAGGATCTGTCGCAGCAAGCCACCATGGCAGCCGCTGAGAGGTTCAAGGCTCCAGAGAGTGCAGCCACTGGCAATGATGCCACATCCACTGGCACGGTCAGTTCATGTACATGATGAAGAGTTAAAATTGCATGATTTTTAATTCATTTTGAAAAATATAGGGTACAAAGGAATAACACATTAGTCCTTAAATATGGCAACACATGAAGGATATCATGGGTGATACAGTGTACACTGTTATGTCCACAGGTCATGTATATAGACGACAGTTGCCATTTTCCATCATCTTTAGTGGTTCTTTCTACTTCTTGATGTTCAATTTAGCTGAAATCTTGTACACGTCTTTAATTCTGGTAGCAATGCAATATTAAAATAAAAATTAATAATTATTACTATTAATAATTATATTAAAAAAATCTGTTATTGCCTATATTTATAAGAGATGTATGTTAATTATTTTATAAGAAAGCTGTGGATTTTTTTAATAAAATAAAAAAAAAATTGGTCCAACCAGGAATCTAACCCAACCTAATTTATACAAAGCATAGTTTACATGCAATGTTTGTAATTTGTCAACAAAAATAAATATGCTTTACATTGTTTACATGTTCCAGACTGTGGCACCAATAGCTGAGGAAGAAGATGAAGAGGGCGTGGATGAATCTGGAGTAGATGAGAAGGATGTGGAGATAGTGATGTCTCAGGCGAACGTGTCACGAGCCCGCGCAGTGCGCGCCCTCCGGAACAACCAGTCGGATATCGTCAACGCCATTATGGTGAGTGGTGTCACATGAACCATCGATCAGTGTCGCCAACTCACGAAAGTAATAATGAGTTTTATTTACTTTTAAATGGTATTTTTTTTTTATTTTTACCGTCATTCGAAATTCAAATATCGCTAAAAAAAAAACAGATGAAGAATTAGGTGTTACATAAAATTTTTCAAATTATGAATATGTGTGATTACAAACTACCAAGCAGTAGTAGTTCAACGTTTTAAAATATGTCACGAAATGTACCTAAATATGACTGATGTATATTTTCAAAAAATATATATTTTCATTGAGGTTTTGTTACATAATCATCATCATCTTCATCATTTCACCCATTGTCCATCCACTACTGGATGTACAAAGATTACATTAGATACAAATATTGAAATTAAGTTTCACCAAAAATTTCTCAAAAAAATTTTTGGACGGGTGCGTGATTCATAGCCAATAAGAGATCCCTAAGTTGCTTACATTACCTAATGGATCATTTGACCCTACATAGACTACTTTTTTATCTCCTCTCGCTAATAATTCCTCACCGGTACCCTCCCAGTGTATACCATTAGCGTTAATGGTATATTTTTTATAACTGGCATATTTTTTATAATAATTAGCATCATTATAAAAAATTATATGTGTTAACATTATTTATAAAAACTTTAACTATTTCTTGTTACAGGAGCTGACAATGTAAGCAGCAGTAGTCACAATATCTACGTTCTAGCTTTAAGTACGTGTTATACTGCGGGCGTGTCAGCCCGCCTACATACAGATCCAAAGTTGTATAAGTTGGGCCCAGGTGTGCGATGATTGGCAACATAAGGGAGTGTATATAGCATTATTTACTTCAATACAATAACATTTAATTGTCTGTGGTGTTTTATTATACAGCCTTTTTTATTTTACTTTTGTTTTTTTTACCGAAGTTCATATCACTGGTTAGTTGATTTTAATTATTTTGTATAATTTCGCTACAACTAGTATACGTGCGAACTGACAATATTTGAGGATTAATTACTTTCATTTTTAGAAGGTTTACTATCTCTTCCCTATTAGTTGTCAATCTCCGACCGTTATTCAGTCTACGCACAAGTCGCAATACGTGTTTAATCTCTAAACAAGACATCTATAGGAAAATTAATAGATCACGGTTTGGAACCTAGTAATAATCGTACAAAGCACACTACAAGTTATTAAAAAAAAATCTAGTGGATTAATCAGTGATATAGGACATTTACCTTAATTGTATATATCTGTAATCTTTTTAGATATTAATTAATTATCATTGACTAAATAAAATTACTAAAAAATCTAAAATTATTTTTATTTGTATTACTATTGAACGTTAGCAATTTGTCATATAGTTAAATAATTAATTTGTTTACATTCTCTATTGAAGACTGTACAGTTTTCTTTTCCTTATTTATGATACATCCATATTTCCGTTACTAAATAAAGGCTACGCTATTAATTGACTTTTGTTTGTTATTACTCATCCCACAAGCCCTCGATCCCTTTTGTACAATGTCTTATGGTCAAATCTTTGTAATCGCCAAACGACGGATTATGAAACTAAAATGTGACGTATTACTGGCCAAAAATAAAAAATAAATAGGTTTTCTTGTATTTGTTTTCTACTATCTTTTGTTTTAGTTCCATGTCATCTTACATTCTTTACCGTCGCAGGTAGTACTGTGCTAAATCTATGTTCTAATAGTACACATACCTACCTATCTCTCGTAAATAGTAAAATTATATAATAATGATATTTGTATATGAAAGGTATTTAAGAAAAAACTACGCTCGACTATAAGCTCGACTGATGCTAAAACAATATTTTTAAAAATATGTACATATGTTTATTTGTAAGTAATACTGGAAAATACGGGTTTTAAAGTTGTATTTCTAAAAATGTAATGTGTACATTTCGTTTAGTGAGGCTATCAAGGAATGGTTTATTTAATTAATTTAACTATTTATACTTCTGAAATTCATACTTAAGAAGTAGGTAGCGAGTAAAATACTAGTATGAATGTCAATGCCGAACATGGTCACATACTCTGTACTATTTTATGTCAGGAAAATAAGTAATAATCCTGTATTTATTTCATATATATATAATGTAAAATAATGTAAATATACATCTTTTAACTTCTAAAATTGTTACATATTTAATTACCTAACATTAAAAAAATTTATTGTGTACCTACATCAAGTAGATTAATTTTTTTAACTGTCATATTGACAATTCAATATTTGACATTGACAATTTTGAATTGTCAAATCAAATTCATTGTTTTCCTTCTAGAATATAATTTGGTTTTCAATAAATTTTCCTAATTAATCTCTTTTCATCTTGAATTTGTACGGTGATTTTTGGGTGAAAAATGGCTATGTTCCCAGGAACAGTGGCCTTTGATGAATATGGGCGACCATTTATAATTTTAAGAGATCAGGAGAAACAGAAAAGGCTTACCGGTATCGATGCACTAAAGGTAAGATAAATTGTTTATTTATAACTTTATGTTGCTATTATACTCTGTTTAGACATTGTAGTATAATAAACAATACACAAATATTGATACTTAAAAGAATTTTGCGTCTAAAAGTTATTATAACCTTAGGTAAAATTGTCACACAAAATCCGCTTAAATTTATAGAAAAATCAAGTTTCATCAAAGAGACTCTATTTCTCATTAATATTTTAGCATTATAAATCTTAAATAACATCGTTATTGCTCTGTTATCGTCCGTATAAAGTCATAAAATTGCAGTATTATTACCAGGTGTTTGTATGAGTCACATGACACTACGTCCAATTTTAGCAAACTAACACCGAGATATTAAAATTATAACTTTATTTAAATTATATATATTTAGTTTTTTTTATTTTACAAAGAATTGCATACCAAATTTAAAATATTTTTTGCTTTATACATATACATAAGAAATTTGTTATACATACTATGTATATATATTATATACTATATAATACTATAGTAAACATTCAAAAAGAACAAACAATAAATAGTATGTTTTCAAAATTAGTTATTTAAAAATATGATAGACAAAATATAAAATGGAATTATTTTGCTATAAATTAATTAATTAACTAAAACTACACTCAAAATATTTATATATAAGTAAAAAATATAAAATAAAAAAAAAGAAAAAGAAAATCCTATTATAACAGTATATAAGTATGTGTATGGTGCTATCAGTGTCCAAGACAAAGTGATAAGAATCAATCTAAGATTGCCCAATGATTCTCAGTGTTGCAGTTTGATAAAACTTGAACAATGCCTTGTATTTATTTATTTATTTATTTATAGGATTACCAACATAAGATACAGCTAAACATTTTAGTACAATACCCTGGTAGATTAGATCTAACTGTTCTTACATTTATAGGCAACCACAGCATGCCTTGTGTTTGACAAACATTAAAATGGAATTAAATTATTAAATGTCATACAAATAATACAAATAAATACAAGTAAATACAAGTAAAAATATTAACAATATGGATAATAACATAATATAAATAATGGAAATTGTATTTAAATTATTTTAAATTATAAATAAATATAATATAATGCAATGGCGAGGTACATTAACATTTTAATTTAGCCATAAACACAGAGTGACAGAGTATTGATTTATTATAATGGAGACACCTAAATATATTACATTATACCAATATATATTATTATATTATTATTATTGCCTGTACATTTATTTTGATTTTTTATTTTTATTATCTGTTGAGTAAATTAATAATTTTATTTAAGTAAATTTTAGACAATGATATATTTTCAACCAAAATAAAAAAAAAGGAGATTCTGAATTTAATTATATTTTATACATCTGTGGGTAAAGGTGTCCCTGACGGACTGACAGACTGACTTTCAGACGATCCATATGAGGCTGGCATATTCACTCTGGTGTACCAAAGCCTCAACAAAAATTTGATTAAAAAACAAAAATTCCTTACCTCATTTGTCTGTCTGTTACAAAACGAATTTGGAAAATTCTTGAAATGAAAACTTATAGATTGATCTCATAGAAATTTTATCAAAATTCTTTAAGTAGTTTAGTTTTATATCAAAATGACTGGTTTTTACCACAATTGAAGTAATTTTTTTGTTTTCTGGAACAATTTTAATTATTTGCACTATTATTTTGGTAATAAGGGATGCCATGTTTTTTAATATATTAATACCACATGTAGAAAAAGAAGTCATGAATGATTTTATCATTACATAAAGTAACTTTTTAAGCATGGTCATGTGATCCTGACATAGCATAGGCTACCCCTTACTTTCCCATGGATGTTGTTAGAGGCGACTAAGGGAACTTAATGGTAGAGAGATGGGTAGTAACATTCCACTTAAAACATTTTTAAAAGCCTAATTGTGGTTGCTGGACCACCTGCCAAGGGTGGCAACTAATGGAATAACTACCCTATAGGTAAGGCTTATGTTCAGCAGTGGACAGTCAATATCATCATCATCATCATCATATCAACCTTTACTGTCTACTGCTGAACATAAGCTTCCACATTGAGGGGTTTTGTCAGTAGTTGCCACACTTGGCAGGCGGATTGGCAACCGCAGTCAGGCTACAAAGATGTTTGAAGAGGGATGCTGCTACCTATGCCTCGCCCTCCCTTAGTTGTCTCTTACGACACCCATGGGAAAGGAAGGAGTGGCCTATTCTATGCGGGGACCACACAGCTTTAAATATTATGTTTACCATTATATAACTCACAATAACATACTACCAACTTCTCAGTCTCACATCCAAGCCGCGCGCCAAATATCCGGCATCCTCCGTACGTCCCTCGGTCCCCGAGGCCTCGACAAGATGATGGTGTCCTCCGACGGCGAGGTGACGGTCACCAACGATGGAGCCACCATCCTGAAGCTGATGGACGTGGAGCACCAGATTGGAAAGCTCATGGTGCAGCTGGCCCAGAGTCAAGACGATGAGATCGGCGATGGGACAACTGGTGTTGTTGTTTTAGCTGGTGAGTAAAATGCTGTACAGTAAAAAAAAATAACTTCCATATTACTTAGAGATCTAGATCCAGGAAGTCACAACTCTATATTTCACGTCACCAACAAATGCTATTAATTTTAAATCTTACTAATGTAAAATTGTAACTGGATGATGTCTGTACAGAGATCATAATTTTTAATTTCATTTCATAATTTTTAAGTTTATTTCATAATTTTTAAGTTCATTTCATAATTTTTAAGTTCATTTCATAATTTTTAATTTCATTTCATAATTTTTAAGTTCATTTCATAATTTTTAAGTTCATTTCATAATTTTTAAGTTCATTTCATAATTTTTAAGTTCGTGAGGTCGTCACAGTAACACAAAATGGTCACAACTCAGTTTATTACTTTGCCCTCAAAAGAGCAAAACACTGATATTCTGTTTTGATTAAAAGCCGCAGTTTTATTAATATATATATATTTTTTTTTAATATGCTAATCCATTTTATTTTTTTACTAGCCGTTTCCCGCTGCGTTACCCGCTTCTATGTAGTTTCCATTAATCATTCTCGTTAGAACACTTAATGAAACCAGTCTTATATTGTATTATATACTTAAATGATAATTACGTACCTAATACCCTTATAAATGTTCAGCCATTTCAACTGATCGGTTGTTTTATAGCATTTTATATGTGACTCTTTAGATTGATATAACTTTTTTATTTATGAACCGATTGAAATAAAACAATAAATGCTAATTGGAGCAAACCGTAGCGCATTAGTGAAAACCGCTTTCAAAACGGTTAAACCGTTTCAGAGATTAGCGTACACAAACGTACAGACGTAACATTTTTAAAATCATTGTTTTGGGTTCTATTGCGCTCATGAAGGCCCCTTATAATAGTTTTTCTTATATGTCTTCCATGTACAGACAGCGATCGGTTACGATTTTATTATATGTATTGTTATTTAGGAGAATTATAGAAAATGTTACACAATTTTCAACTTAGAATGGCAAACAAACTGACGGCCCACCTGATGGAAAGTGGTAACCGTCGCCTATAGACATGAGCGGTACCGTGGACATAACAGAGTATACTGTTTCGCCCATGATACCCCCTATGCGTTGCCATTCCTGAGGACTCAGGTGTTATTCCTCTGTACCCAGTAAATTCACGCCATATCCCACCCTTCAAACCGAAACACAGCCATGCAAACACGACTGCTTCACGGTTGAAACACGAATGAGACAGAGGCACCCGAGCAAACGACTTTTGTACAAAGTCGTTTGCTTGGGTTACTTTACTTCTTTGAATTTGAATATTAATTCAAATAACTGAACATCAGTGATGCCTTAAGTTACTCACATATTGTTTTGATGTGCAGTACGCACTGTGATATTTACCTTGGCTGTGTCTGAGATGTTCAGTTGCTTCGATTTAATAAAAAAAGAAAAAAAAAAACTTGATCTTGAAGAGGTCAAAGGACAAGCTGGAAATGTAGTAAATTATTATTTGTAATTAGTTAAAAAAAAAAAAAGAAGATGTTGAGATGGATGTGCGGAGTGACAAGAATGGACAAAATCAAGAATGATTATGTCAGAGGAAGTATGAAAGTAGCGCCAGTGATAGAAAAGTTAAGAAGTAACCGTTTATCTTGGTATGGGCACGTGATGCGCAGGAATGAGGAGTGTATTTAAAAAAAAGTGTTAAGAATGAATGTAGATGGGTATAAGAGGAGAGGAAGACCTAAAAAGACATGGATGGATTGTGTGAGGGACGATATGGCCAGAATGGGAGTGAATGCGGAAATGACTGGGAATAGAAAAGAATGGAAAAGGGAAACATATTACGCCGACCCCAAATAATAATTGGGATAAGGGTAGGAAGATGATGAGTTAGTTAAAAAAAACAACGATTGGGATGATTTCTGTGGATGTAACCCCCCCGTATTTCAGTCACCTCGTGAGCTATTTTATTATTAATATTATTGTTATTATTGATAAAGAACTCCATCTATCGGCAAAAATTTGTTACTTTTCGAACGTACCACTTAGGCGCACTCCTGGAGCAAGCCGCCAATCTGCTGGACAAGGGTATCCACCCGATCCGCATCGCCGACGGCTTCGAGATGGCAGCGGCGACCGCGCTCCAGCACTTGGACAGCATCAGCGAAGCGTTCCCAGTGAACAGGAACACCAGGGAGAACCTGATCAAAGTGGCGATGACCACGCTCGGCAGCAAGGTGGTGGTGAAGTGTCACCGATTGATGGCGGAAATTGCTGTTGATGTGAGTATCATTTATGTATTTAAGACTAGTTTTTATGGGTTTTACTTCGTTTTTTTTTTTTTGCAAGGTAGTCGTATTTTTCTGGAGCATGTACATACGTACATATCTGTCACGCCTGTCTCCCATTAGGGTAGGCAGAAACAATGGAACGCCAAATGCTTCGATTCAAACAAACCTCTTTCGCTTCTTCCACATTCATCAATCATTTTCATCCGGTTACGGGTACTTTTAATTTGGCCCTTCTTCAGCACGTCGCCTATTTGGTCGACATACGTCCGTCTAGGGCGGCCCCTACCGACATCTCCATTCATTCTTGCTCGATAAATCTCTTTGGTAATTCTTCTTTCATCCATCCTCTCCAAATGACCAAACCAACGCAACATTCCTTTTTAGATTTACGGAGCATGTGTTATATTCAAATAATAATTTATTTTATTGGTTTATTCAGGCGGTCCTGTCGGTAGCCGACTTGGAGAAACGTGACGTGAACTTCGAACTGATCAAGGTGGAGGGCAAGGTCGGCGGCCGGATGGAGGACTCGATGCTGGTCCGCGGAGTGGTCATCGATAAGACCATGAGCCACCCGCAGATGCCCAAAGTCCTTAAGGTATGAATAACAATAGTCTATTCCAACATTATTAGCGGTTCTTTTGTAACAGTAAAATGTGATTCAGACTCAGTTTAGTTTTTTTTTTATGTTTCTTACTAAGTCTAGTCTTATTATTTTTCTGTTACGTCTTGACCAGGCACAACTTTAATGATATACATATACGACAATGGAATTTTGGCAAACACCTTGAACATATGTATTATGTAATAAGGTTTCGAGGTGTCATTTTTCACAACATATCCTTTAAACTAATATTTTAAATTGATAATTTCCTCAAACTACAGTTTTATGGATCATATTACCATTTGACCATATTATTGTACCTTGACCATGTTGACACAATTTTAGTGATTCCTCTCCATCCTAAGGTTGCCTGCAAGAGATCGCTATTTAGCGACAAGGCCGCCCATTGTTGCCTCTTTATCTTGCTTTTATATAATTAATTAATTCATTTTGTGTACATTGTTATTATTGTGAATATTTATAATCTGTATCATTCTTTGAAGGGAACAATAAAAGGGTTTTCATTCATTCATTTTGTTATAAACTGTAATAGATAGGTATTTCTGAGATCGTAGATAGATAGATAGATAGGTAATTTATTTGCATCACTTACAGCACACAAACAGCAAAAGACACCAAAGCAAAGTGAAAAAAGATAAAAAAAGATACATGTACAAAAGATTAAAAAAAAAAAACCAAAAACAAAATCAGAATGCATAATAAAATTTTTTTCTCTTAATGCGTATGCCACAGTAATACAAAATGGCCACAACTCAGCTTTTTGCTTTGCCCTAAAAAGAGAAAAACACTGATATTCTGTTGTGGCCAAAGATGCTATTACTCGGTCCATGTTAGTGATGTGACTCATCTTGGTAAATTTGTTCTAGTTTCCATGACTACTGTCCTTGTTGATTTTAAGACATAGAAAAAAAATAAAGTTGTTTTAATTTTATCTCTTTTTAATTATTAAGTTAAACGTTGTAGAGTGCATGTATGTTCTTATTATTCATTGCGTCTACCTTTGCGAAGTTTTAAACTTCGTAAACCGATTTGGAAAATTATTTTTTTATATGAAATGATATACTTACAAAATGGTACCATAGAAATATTATCAAAATTCGTACAGCTTTGAAATCGAAATAAATGATTTTACAATTATTTAAGTTGTTTTTTTTTTGTGGAACACAACCTTAATTTTTTTTTTCTCAGGACGCAAAATTGGCCATTCTGACGTGTGCGTTCGAGCCACCCAAGCCGAAGACCAAGCATAAGCTGCAGGTGGGCTCCGCGGACGAGTACCGCGAGCTGCGGCAGTACGAGCAGGACAAGTTCCTGGAGATGGTGCGCAGGGTCAAGGTAACAGTGCTGTTCCATACAAATTCAATTTTTTTTTTTTCATAATTTTCCATTTATATTTTTACTAATTGGATGTTCTCCACAATTTTGTCCGTGTGCATCAGATGACTTTATATGATGACTTTATATCATCAGTATATAAAGTCATCATTATTGTATCAACCAATTAACTGTCTACTGCTAAATACAGAGAAAAATTTGAGCATTTTTTATATTAAAGAACACGTCACAGAAATCTTCAACTGTTTAAAAACAGCGTTCTCAATAATCTTAACACTAGATACAAATACAAACTTGCTGTTCCGAAGTATCGTTTAGAAAAAGTTAATAGGTCTTTAATGGGAATGGGCATTAAATGTTATAATAAGATACCTAAGGATATTTGAATTTGCCTTATAATAAGTTAAAAACTGTTATTAAAAAAGATTTGTTGAACAAAGCCTACCTACCTATACACTAAACAATTACTTGAATCATAATTGTACCATGTAATTTTAGACATAATATATTTAAATAAATACACATAATGTTAACAGAGATTTAAAAGAGTAACTGTTTAGTTTCTAAGAGCTCTTCTCAATAGATAACATACTTTCCAAACCCGGCATTCATAAAAAAAATGGCAATTTAAAGCTTTGAAAATTTGAAAAAGTACTATTGATATTAGTTTTACATACCATTTTTTTTTTAATAAATGATAATGGAATGGTAACCCCACCCGCGCTATCGGTATACACCGGCGGGGCACCAATGAGGGACGATAGGTAATGATGAAGTAGGTCAGTTAGCCCGTCGTGACGAATTCAACAAGAATTGTTCACGATGGTTTCCAGGGGGAACCACGTGGAGGTCGACCTAATAGGGCATATTGCTAGCAATGGGGCTGTCAAACACCATTGCTAACAATCCCTTTCCCCCCACATACCATTATTGGTATTTCTTTTAAATTTCACTCGTGTCACCAGGACGCCGGAGCGACACTAGCAATCTGTCAATGGGGCTTCGACGACGAGGCGAACCACCTCCTCCTGGCCGAGAATCTGCCGGCCGTCCGCTGGGTGGGAGGGCCCGAGATGGAGCTGATCGCCATCGCGACCGGTGGTAGGATTGTGCCCAGGTTCGAGGAGCTCACTCCGGACAAGCTGGGCTCTTGTGGACTAGTTAGGGAGCTGAGTGAGTATTACAGTTTATTTTTTATTTTTTTTATATCACTGACGTGGCAAACAAGCATACGGCCCACCTGATGGTAAGCGGTTACCGTAGCCTATGAACGCCTGCAATACCAGAGACATTACGCGCGCGTTGCCGACCCTGAAGAAACCTCTTTACCTAGTTAGTTAGTTTAGATAAGAGATGGCAATTAACGCAGTAAACTATTATTTTTACCTGTTTTTTTATTTTTGTTTTAATGGATGAAAATGAAATGGTAACCCTATCTGTGCTATAGAATTTTTTTATGGATGACAATAGAATGGTAACCCCATCTGCGCTATCGATATACGCTGGCAGGGCAATGAGCGAAGAATGGAGCTAGTTTTTTTTTTTAATGGGTGATAATGGTATGGTAACCTCATCTACGCTATCGGTGTACACTGGCGGGCACCAGATTTATTTATCGTTGAATTCGTCACGATGAGCCAACGAATCTGCTCCATCTGAGGGGAAAGGGATTGTTAGTAATGGGGTCAAATAGCCCCATCAGTCTATTGTATAATAGTCATCCCTTACTGGTGCCCTGCCAGTGTATACTGATAGCGCAGACGGGGTTACCATTCCATTATCATCCATTAAAAAAAACCAACACAATAATTAAGATTGTCTTTGATTTTGATTTCCTTATAGTGTGATAATAAAAATTCTAGTTTGTAAAACACGCTTGTTTCCCGCGCAGCGTTCGGCACGTCCAAGGAGGAGATGCTGGTGATCGAGGAGTGCTCCAACTCGCGCGCGGTGACGCTGCTGATGCGCGGCGGCAACCGCATGATCGTCGACGAGGCCAAGCGCTCCGTGCACGACGCACTCTGCATCGTACGCAGCCTCGTGCAGGTACGACCACAACTCGGAACACACACACGTGTACGACGGTTTTTACCCATTGGAGCCAATTGGGAATGGCTAACAAACTGAAGGTTGGGGGGAAAGGGATTGTTAATAATGGAGACTAAAAATCCCATTGCTAGCAATGGGATTTTTATATATCCATATATACTCAACCAGATCGACCTCCTCGTGGTTCCCCCTGGAAACTATCATGGTTAATTCCTGATGAATTCATCATGATGGGCTAACTGGCCTGTTTTCATTCTCATCTATCACCCTTCACTGGTGCTCCGCCAGCATATCCCGTTAGCGCAGGCGGGGTTACCATACCATTTTCACCCATCAAAAAAAAACTGGAGGCTCATTTTTAATTCCCTCTACCTCAAAGGTTGCTGTAAGGTCCTGGCTTAGAATCTTCCTTGAGGCGACTAAAGGAATGGTTGAGGTATGGGCAGCGGGGATGCTGCTGGATTTAAAATATCACAGAACTCTAACTGCGATTACCAATCTGCTTGCCAAGTGTGACAACTACAGGCGAACATTGTGTGTCTGTCGTTTTTTGCGGCTAAATAAATTACTATGTAAACTCAAATTTGTCCTGTAATTTAAAAATGGAACGACCTTTTTTACTTCGAAACATGGCTACCAAGAAGGTAACTAATACAAGGTTTTACTTAAATTTCAAACTGGCTTGCAAATAGAAAGCTGTTTATTGAAAAAAAAAAAAAAAATGGCGCGTGAAAAATTTTTGTTAAGTATAAATATTATTTCTTGTCATATAGTTTTTTACTGTTTAGGAATCAGATTTATTATTGTTCGTATAGGGGAAAGTACATAGATTCGTATTCGTCATTGAAGTTAGTTTTCTGGCGCGTGAAAAATAAAATTGTTCGTTATTCGTCATTGAAGTTAAAAAGTAAAATTGTGTTTTTGATTTCCGCGCATTGTTTGAAAAAATACTATACAAAAGCCTTAGCCACAACTAGGCATTGATAGACTCACGTATGTGTGCCTCGGCTACACCTCTGCCCACATTTGCACGTTCGTCCATCAATGCCTTAGTTGCTGGCCGCTGCAGTAATGTACTATACTATTATAATCTTTTGGAGGAAACAATAAAGAGTATTCACATATCTATCTAATACTAAACCTATTTATTAAATTCATTTCAATGAGTAACATGACTTTATTTGCAAAACATGTGAAGCCACAGTTAGTCCCTAGTCTATAAAATAAATATTTCCCATCAGGATTCCCGCGTGGTGTACGGCGGCGGCGCGGCGGAGATCTCGTGCTCGCTGGCGGTGGCGAGCGCGGCCGACAAGCTGTCGTCGCTCGAGCAGTACTCCTACAGGGGCTTCGCTGACGCCCTCGAATCCGTGCCGCTGGCGTTGGCTGAGAACAGGTGATTCCATTCATTTCTAATAAAATTACACTGTGTTGAATTATTTTTTGAAGTTATCATAAAATAATTTTACAATAAAACAAATAAAATGAGTATTAGGGACTACTCACACTTTATTCAGTTCCATTCGCATTTTGCTAAACGATTTTGGTCACACTTCTCTCAGCTCTGCTCCTATCGGCCGCGTACGGCGTCGTAAGAATGAGAAAAGCCGTCATAGCGTGCTATCTCCGCTGAAACGCTTGTCTACTGCGTACGGCGTTGAATATGATGCATTTCGTAAAAGTAAAATAATTATATTTACTATAAAATACATCTGCACTCTTTAATCCTTGCGTACATAATGATTACGCAATAATAAATAAAATCAATGCAGAAACAATACAGGTCGCAACTTGTCGACAAGGAGTCGCGAAACATCTGTGTAAAGAGCTGTTTCGCCGCGTTCGACGGTGAATGCGGCGGAACAGCGCTGAACGCTCTCTATAGCATTCGCATGATAAACACACATTTATCCTCATTTTATACTGAGTTACCGCGAAAGCAGAATAGACGCGGAGAGTCGAATGGATGCGTACACGTCTCCATACAAAATCGTTGTTTACTATGGACAAAAGCTGAATAGAGCTGAATTTTTTTTTATACCACTAAGGTGGCAAACAAGCATACGGCCCACCTGATGGTAAGCAGTTACCGTAGCCTATGAACGCCTGCAATACCAGAGGTATTACCGACCCTGAAAGAAACCTCTACCCCACTTTTGAAGATGTATGCAGGGTCTGGGTCTGGGTGTCTGAGTGTCTAGTGTCTGAGGGTCTAGCGTCTGAGTGTCTAGTGTCCGAGTGTCTAGTGTCTGGGTGTCTCAGTGTAGTCCTATTATTTAATACCCATATTGTGGTGGTTGTGGAAAAATTTGTACCTAGTCCGCCATATTGGACCGGCGTCCATCTTGAATTTTAAATTTTGACATAATCATCGTGTTTTACTAGTGTAGCCCTTTCATTTGATATCCATATTGCGGGAGTTAAGGAAAAATATGTAATCCGCCATTTTGTATCGGCGGCCATCTTAGATTTATAATGTTATTGATTTTATTATATTGTATTGTCATCTAAATTAAATGTGTGTACCAAATTTCAGATCAATCTGACAACATGCTGTAGTCTCTTGAGAAAACCTCGGCAGGGAGCTTATTCCATAACCTGAGTGTTCGTGGGAGAAAACATCTCTCTTTTTAACACTTTACAAACACAACGATACAATTGTATAAGTACAGTAAGGCGGTCTTATTGCTGAGAGCAATCTTTATGTTATGGCTGTATTTATTATAGATAGATAGATAATTTATTTCCATTACTTACAGCACACAAACAACAATAGACATAAATGCACAGAAAAAAAAAGATAAAAAAATACATGTACAAAAAATAAAAAAACAAAATGCTTTAAATAAGCAAAAATTTTTTCCCTTCATGCGTGTGTTTTAGGTATTATATATGTCACTATTGAAGTAAAATAAAATAAAAATGTATTTCATTATGAAAAAATTTTAACTTCGCAGTGGTCTGTCGCCGATCGATACTTTGTCGGAGGTGAAGGCGCGCCAAGTGGCCGAGAACAACCCATACCTGGGAATCGACTGTATGGGCAAAGGTAATCCTGCTAATATTATAAATGCTAGAGCTTGTTACTCGAAGAACTAACAACTGATGGGGAAGATAGGTTTTTTTTTTATACCACTGAGGTGGCAAACAAGCATACGGCCCACCTGATGGTAAGTGGTTACCGTAGCCTATGAACGCCTGCAATACCAGAGGTATTACGCGTGCGTTGCCGACCTTGAAGAAACCTCTTTACCGGCCCTTTGATAGAACCCCATGCTATAGTCTCTTGGGAAAATCTCGGCAGGGAGCTCATTCCACAACCTGAGTGTTCGTGCGAGGAAACATCTCTGAAACCGCGCAGTACACGACCATTGATGCTGTAGGACATGAGGATGAACTCCCTGTCGATGGCGAGCCGTACGATGGTAGAAAGTGGCTGTGGGCATCATATTGAACAATTCCTCTGAGCACAATCCGTTATACAGGCGGTAGAACACGCAGAGTGAGGCAAAATCTCTCCTAAGGCTTAAAGGTTTCATACTGCTTGTGAGCCTGTGAGTTCTTGAGTGGCAACACCATACGGACAAATGCAATGTAGGACGATGTGGGGCGTCGTCTGATGATGGCGACTGGCGACGTCTAGATGGAACGACAGCCTCGAATGCATTGCAGGAAGCGAGTGAATGCAGTAGCTCAGACCCGTTCCTTAGAACAGTCTATGTAGGGGAGGGGCTTACGTTGAGCCGTGGATAGATAATGGCCCAGGTGATGATGATGATGATGAAAGTTTGTAACTCAAAAGAATCGACGACTGATGGGGAAGAAAGCTTCTTACGTGCCGACACCATACAGGCAAGTGAAGTGTTGGACGACCCCTCTATTACTATTATTACTAACAATCTCTTCTCCCCTCATGTATGTCTTCCACAAATCTCTGTCAGCCTTTTTTTTTATTTTTATTCATTTTTTATGCACCTCAAAATGGCAAACAAGCTGACGGCCCACCTGATGGAAAGTGGTAACCGTCGCCTATAGACATGAGCAGTACCGTGGACATAACAGAGCATACTGTTTCGCCCATGATACCCCCCATGCGTTGTTATTTCCGAGAACTCAGGTGTTATTTCTCTGTACCCTGTAAATTCACTGCCATATCCCAATTATAGAGCTCATGAAATCTATGATTGTTAATATATAATATAAACAATTTAATTTCAGGTTCCAACGACATGAAGTCTATGAACGTGATAGAGTCGCTGCACTCGAAGAAGCAACAGATCGCGCTAGCGACGCAACTTGTCAAGATGATACTCAAAATTGACGATGTACGCTCGCCCGCTGACTCCATCGAATAAAACCACATCAAAACATGTAGTTAGATATGTAATTATTTCTATAGACGTATCCTTAACACATTTATTTTATGAAATGGAGAGGTTATATCATAATTGATTTTAAACTATTGCTAATACCTACCTACCTACCTATTTAGTACCTCGATGTACTAAATACTGAGTCCTCAACAAAAAATTATTGGTATTGATGTAATTTTTCTATTTTATACCGTAAATGTGGAATTAATATGAATGGATAAACGTCATGTTCTTTTAAGAAAAGGGGAAGTAAAATAGTCTGAAAAGAAAAGCGCTTTAAAACGGCTGGACCGATTGGTATATATATTTTAATGTTTGTAACAAAAAGTCAATAATTCGAAATAATATTGATTCCGAAATAAATGTTATTATGTAAATTCGCAATAGTAACATTTTTTTTTATCAGAGAAATAACTACTTACTGAATGTCTAATAGCCGACGGTTACCACTTTCCATCAGGTAATCTGTCAGCTTGCTTACCTTTAAAATTGGCTACAATATAGAAAATGTTCTTTTTCCAACTATTTTACTTTCCTATCCATGCAAAATAATATTTTAACTAAGAGACTGCAGTGTCTATGTTAAGTTACTTCAATTTAAGATATGAACAATGTGTCCTAATGTATTCTCAGAATCCGCCATCTTGTTAATGCGAGCAACAACAAAATGGCGTCGAATATTGTAAACGAAACTTCGTTGCATTTGTTTAATTAATATTGTAATAGGAATTTCATTTCTGCAAAACATGCAACATGTTGAGTTCATTTTGAACAATAGTCAGTTTAAATTGACTTTAATAATTGTATTTGGTATATCCAATCTGTTTTATCAATTTTAACAGTGTATCAGAGAGGAATTTAGCTAGAATGACCGTTTACCACCGGACTGACTATATGCTTATTTGCTACCTTCGTGGTGTAAAAAAGAGATAGTTTAAAATTAAAATTTGTTAAAACAGATAGGGATTACCGGAAGTATTAATTTTTTGTCTCAAGTCTTGAACAATGTGATGTCGCCGTATATGAACTGGACGGGACGGGACGGGAAATGTTGTGTACGTGATGTATGCCTTATTGCACTAATAAATTAAAAAGCTATTTTATCGACTCGTTTTATTTTACGCTTAACCATTTAAGGTGTATGGTACATCATCTACTTACCCTCATATGTGGTAAAACCAATTATTTAGAACAACTGATGGATTTATGAGATAAAAAAGGGCGAGGGATCAGCAGTAGCGTCCCTCTTAAAACATCTCTAAAAGACTAACTGCGGTTGCCAAGCGTTGCAACTACTGGCAAGAGTCCCCTTATGGTGAAGGCTTATGTCCAACAGGAGACAGTTAATGGCCGAAATAATAAAAACAAAATGCCAGAGGGAGACTACAAAGTTTCTCTCTTTGTACAAACAAAAGTCGATTACTTGGGTATCTCTGTCCAATTCGTGTTTCTACTGTGAAGCAGTTGTGTTTGCAGGGCTGTGTTTCGGTTTGAAGGGTGGGATATGGCGTGAATTTACAAGGTACAGTGGAATAACATCTGAGTCCTCAGGTATGGCAACGCATGGGGGTATCATGGGCGAAACAGTATACTCTGTTATATCCATGGTACTGCTCATGTTTATAGGCGACGGTTACCACTTTCCATCAGGTGGGCCGTCAGCTTGTTTGCCATTCTAAGTTGTATAAAAAATATATATATATATATTGAACATTTGAATAAGTTGTTCAAATATTAACGTCTATCATTACATCGTTGTTTGCAGAATGAAATCAAAATAATAGCATGTTTTTAAAACCAGTAAAACTTTATATCTTCCCCGAAAGAAACAAAAAAAGAACCATCCACACTAACTTCAAAACTAGACGTCCATATATGTATAGAAGGCTAAAAATTTTATTGATTTTAGACCCACGTTCCTTTGAGAAAAGGTCTACCATGAAATGAAATTCGAATTTTCAGATTCAATTTCTTGTTTTTGTTTATACCGAAATCGCTTTAGTAAATGAAGCTTAACATTTCGTTCATCATAAATCAAACCATAAAAGTTTGAAGTACATTTTTAATATTTTTAAACAGTATGTATTATGTAATATAAATTCCATGCCTCAATATTGTAGTTACATACACAAAATAGACTAAATTAAAAACTCTAAAATCGCACAACCTTTAATTTTCCATTTATATGGGTTAATACAGTTAACGCGTTCTTTGCCAAAAACTTCTTCAGAAGTTTCCCTCCAAAACGCGCCGCCATTTTAAGAATTAGCATGCACGAGTCTTCCAAGATGGCGGTTTACCATTATCATAGGCGTTAGCGAACACCATAAAGACGCCGACGTAGCAGGCTATGACTGTAATACTGTACAAAAGTCTATCGCAGAAGCCGCCTTTCAACCAAATCGGTCTGCCATCTTCACACTGGAAGTCGGCTTGAAGTTTCTTAAACTTCACTAGGCTTCTTTCTTTCGTTGTTGATACACAGCGAGATATTATGGACACAGCTACGGGACGGGACAGCAAATTTCTATTCGCTACTGACAAGCCGCGGGAAATGCATAAAACTGCGGTATTTAGTAACATGTTTTTAGCTAAAGTTGTTAAAAACAATTTTTTTTTTCTAAATCGTAATGATTTGTTAATCTCTATGGAATATTTTGACTTTGACACTCATATCTTCATACTTACTTTTTTTTTTTTAATAAAATGAAGTCTTTATTTTTTATTTTATGCCAGTTATTTTGTTAATCACAAATAGTAGGCGGATGCGGCAGCCATGTACCAGATTTCTTTTAAATCCGTTCAAGTGTGATATAGTAACGAACATACAAACATCTTTATAAATTTTCATAATTATAATAATAATAGGCAGAGACGAATTATTCCTAAGGCAAAGTCGGTATGTGCCTAGAGGAGTACGTGGCGGGATTATTAAAAAAAATGGTACCACCATTTTTTTATTATAATAAGTATATCTGCATCTACTTACACATTATAAAAGATATTTATATAATTTATCCAAACATTGACATAGCTATAAGAATGTGCGCATCGAGAGCGGTCGCCAACTATAGTGGTGAGCGGAGTTTTTCCTGTCTAAAGACAGTGAAAATTTATCTTTTTTTTTTTTTTATACAACTTAGAATGGCAAACAAGCTGACGGCCCACCTGATGGTAAGTGGTAACCGTCGCCTATAGACATGAGCAGTACCATTTACATAACAGAGTATATTGCTTAGCCCATGTATGCGTTGCCATTCCTGAGGACTCAGCTGTTATTCCTCTGTACCCAGTATGCACTCAGTACCCATAATAGACAAGAGATTGAATTCATTAGTAATACTTAATAATATATCAAACTTATTGCTATATTTTATTCCTATTATTGGGGAAAAGTGATTTTTAGTGATAGGGATCGAACAGCCCCATTGCTAACAATACACGTTATCAGGTCGACCTACACGCGGTTCCCCCTGGAAACCATCTTGGTTATATTCTGTATGAATTCGTCACTAAGGGCCAACTGACCTGTTTCATCCTCATTTATCATCCCTCACTGGTGCCCCGCCAGCGTATACGGATAGTGCTGGCGGGACCTGACAGGTCACATTGCTAGCAATGCGACTGGTAGCCCGCATTACTAATAACTGTCTTATCATTAATTATAAAAAAAAAATACAATAAAGAATCTTCTTTAAAGAGTTCTTTTACAGTCTGTATTCTAAAAACAGTTTCACCAAGTCCAATACTGTAATCGTTTACCGAGCGAGGGTCCATTTCAGATTACTCCGAGGACAACCTCGCTCGTTTGCGTCGTTATATGTCAAAGCGTTCGAAGGCCAACGTTTTCCCTTCCTCCTCATACTCTTCTTTCGTCATACAGAAGGAATAGAACTCGGGATCTCTAAAGATCAGTTTCCCACCTTCCCATGGATAAGTTATTGGGTTTTCAGCGAGTGTAACATTTACGTCGAAGTGGTCCAACGCCATTGAGCGTACCTCATTGTATACTCTATCACGGAAACCAGGAAATAGAGTGTTGCCACCGTAGAGAAGAATATTTTCTAGGAGATTCTCCTTATTTTCTTCTGGGCAAGAATTGATCGAGTGTATTATAGCTTCGGGGATGCCCATTTGTGGGATGCCGACGTCCGATGGGTGGAAGAGGAGTTCGGGTATTGAGAATCTTTCGTTGGTCAATCGTAGAGTCTGCTGTTCTAGGTCTTCGTCGGGTTTGACGACGTCGCGGAGGTAGCCACGCCGGATCGTTGTGTAATCGGGTAAAACATAATCCTTGACTATTGTGTTTTCCGAGACTGGAATAGAAAAAGGAATTGTCTTGAAAGGATTGCTCTCAGCAATAAGACGCCTCACTGTACTTATACAATTGTATCGTTATATTTATTGTCTCGCTTATTTCCTATATTGCATAATGCAAATAAAGTATACTCATTCATTTATTCCAAAACAAGAATTGGTTTAACTAATACTTTACCATACATTTAATTTTTATTCAAGCTGATATTTTTTTTATACCACTGAGGTGGTAAACTAGCATACGATCCACTTGATGGTAAGCGATTACCGTAGCCTATTAACGCCTGCAATACTTGGGACATTACTTAAGCATTGCCGACCCTGAAGAATTTTATAAAGAATGATAATGCTGTTGACCGCAGATGGCCTTTACAGCTTCGCCGAACGCTTGCACTGGCTAATGCTGATGGCTCTACAAGCCCGCGAGAGGGGAGCAACGTAGAAGACACTTATCGATGGATTGCGACCTATGCCCAAGAACGCAAGAGCGGCTAAATATTACCCTGTCTAAAGACAGTCCTTTTTTTTTAATGAATGATAATGGAATGAAGAGTAACCCTGCCTGCGCTATCGGTATACACTGGCGGGGCATCATTGAGGGATGATTAGTGAGGATGAAAAAGCAGGTCTGATAGCCCATCATGACGAGTATGATAAATTAGTCACAATGGTTCTCCAGGGAACCTGATAGAGTTTATTAATAGCAACGGAGCTGTTTGACTCCATTACTAACAATCCATTTCCTCCCAACCATTTTAGTTAATTTCTAGTGAATTTACAATGATGGACCAACTGACCTGACATTATCACCACCCACTCATACTCAAACAGGGTATATAGTAAACACGGTATGTGCTGTTATCGCAGAATGGGTTAGAGGTTACCATCCCATTATCCAATGGCGTAACAATAGGGTGGCAGAGCAGGCAAGATGCCATACATTTTGCCTGCTCTGCTCTATTATTCCACTCTGGCCTCTGTCCTGGAGAACCCTTGGTTTTAGTAGCTCTGAATACAGGAAATATCTAACATCTATTGTTTGTATAATTTAAAAAAAAATGTATTTAATCAAATTAACAATTATAGTATTAACTCAAGATCATACACAAATGTAAAAATAAATTATCATGTTTTCAATAAAGTATTTTTAAGTGAAACCAAAAAATTACACATTAATTGTAAAAGTGATAGCAAGTTAGTTAGTTTTTTAATGTTACTAAAAATTTAAAAATAAAATGTATGTAAGTTTTGATTTTTATATTTGCATGCTTAATATAAGTACCTTAACCTTACAAAGTCATAAGGTTCTTTTAATTTATAAGATCTAATGTTTTATACCTAAAACTAGAGCAAATAAAAGTATTGTTATTATTATTATAACACTAAGCTTGTTTATATTAATGGAGGGCTCTATCTGATGAATTTACATACAGCTCAGATGGTGAAGTGAATAAAGTGAATAAGGAGTAACAGGGGAAATGGATTGATAGTAATTTGGACTACCAGAACAATTGCTGGCTATATACCTTGTCAGGTTTCCCCCTGGAAACCATTGTGCTGAATTTCAGGTGCATTTTTCATGAGAGACTAACTGACCTACCTTTTCATCTCACTGATTACTCTCATTAGTGCCTACATCTCCCTCATTAGTGCCTCACTAGCATATACCATTAGTGCAGGTGGGGTTACCATTTGATTGTCTTCCATTAAAAAAGGAGACTCTCTAGGTGGAACCACATGAAGGTTGACCTGACAGGGTATATTGCTAGCAAAGGGACTGGTAGTCCGCATTACTAACAATCCCTTCCTGTACACTACATATCTATTAGGTATGCCAATTTTTTGTTTAATTATTAAATAAACATTTATAAACTCTCTTTAAAAAAATATGTTTAGTAGACCAAGTGAACAAGCAATAACTGTAGTAACAATGGTAATACTCTTACCCTTCTTCTTAGCAATCTCCATGTCGCCCATAAAATTTTGGGACACAAAACAGGAGTCCTCCTTCACTTGGTTTATAACATACGTCTCGTCCATAACATTCAACTGTCTATATGACAATATCTCTTTCAAATGATTCGTCAACACCTTGCCACCGACATCTATCCTTCTTATACCTTCTCTGTACTTCTTGCCCTTTATATACGGGACAATATATGTATAACTATACCCCGAATCCACCACAACGGTGCATTGATTATTCTGTTTCTTTCTATAATGGTATTCAGCTAAATCAGTTGCATTAATCCTCAATAATGACTGGCATTCGTACTCCTCAAAGAATATTTCCGTCATAGCTTCTTGTATTGACGCGAAATTGTACAAAGGTTCAGTAATAATCAATGCTGTTTCATTGAAGTTTACTGGACAGCACTCCTTGCTGAATATATAGTCCCAAACAGTTTTCTGCGTGTCCCAATTAATTAGGAAACCTTTCTGAAAGGGTAGTATATAGAAAAGACCGGAAGCATCGCGGCATTCATCAATTTGGGAGCCGATGAACGGACGGCGCCGTTCAGACTTTGCTTTCATTATGCAGTTTGGTACAATCTTCGGCTCTGCCGAAGAGAGACCCACTTTGACGGTGTACGCACCATTGTCGAGGATATAGCAGGAGGTTTCACTCATTTTTATATAACCCAATTGAGGTTACCGGTCTTTTAGGATAGAAATTAAAATCGCATTGTATTGTCGCTATATTAGATTTCAGGTTATATATATATTTAACGGTAATCGTGAATAAGAAATATCACATTCATATAGAATTGAAAAAGCCCACAATTCTGTGTAATAAGAAGTAAAAAAAAATAAAATGCAAAAATTTGAAATATTCACGTAATTTGTGAAAATACAGAGAAGCAAAAAGTAATGTTTATGACAATAATTGTCAAATGTCAAATTCTGACAACTGTCAATCTTAAACAGACAGTTAATTAAGGGCTATGGGGTTGCCTACTGCTAAAAATATTTACACTTTACTGACAACTCAGAAAATGTTTTAAATAATATTAAAAATTTATTTTATACACTGTTTTATATTTACAAAATCTGCTTGTTCATTAGGTATTAAACAAATACAGCAAAATTAAAGCTAAAATTTGCTACAAAATCACATTTTAATTTATTAAAAAAATAATAAACAACCAGTAGCAGTGTAGGTTCCGACATAGAAAAGGCCACCGCCTCCCTTTACCGTAGGTTACTTAAGAGGTAACCAAGACCTGTCTTAGCAGGCAGAAGCATCCCTTTTAAATATCATCAAAAGCTAAAACTGCGGTTCTCAACATGCCTCTTATGGAGGGAGCTATGTCCAACACTGGACAGTTAACGAATGATACAATACAAAAAAACAACCAATTAGTAAAATAATACAATATATATACGCTTATTTTATTATATAACTTCATACTAGTTGAGTTTCACAGAGGATAAAAAATAATAGACAAAATTTCAATTTTAAATATTTATTTATACCATCAAGTATATTTTATGCACATTACTAGCTTAAACTTAATAAAGTTGATTCCTCTGGAATAGTAACATAAATTATTCTACCTGTTAACAAATAAAAAAATATTAATCATTCCGCCATGATAGTTTTATCAAATAGAGAATTTATCATTATTTTTATGAGCCATAAATGTCAATGGCAAAAAATTGGACATTAAAAAGAATAAAATGATACTATCCATAATCAATATAGATCATATTAATATATAATTAAGATTGTGATTTTACAAAAAAAATCACTTATTTTAATTTAAAAACTTAACTAGTAAACAGATTTTAATAAAACTTCTATCGGATCAATCCATATGCATATTTTTTTAGATAAAAAAAAATTTTAATTGGTTTACAACTGATCGTTTATGAGGTAACAAAAAAGACAAGTGAATTGAGGGTCTCCTTTTTCTAAAGTTAGCGTTACATCTGTTTTTGTGACATATTCTCATTTGGTCATTAGTCTTTTAAACAGATTTATAGGATATAAAAAATAATGTATTGAAACTCACTGTTTCCTGTTTTACTTCTTGAGAAGTTGGTGGCGTGTGATGAGGTAGGGAGCTGCGAGTCCGGACCCAACAAATACAGTAAAGAGTGCTGTCAACTTGTAGCGATTGTAGATGTCGAATGGAAGGTTCTGGAAATTATGAAGAATTATAAATAGATTATATAGATGGATCATTGAGTCTCAAAAACGGGTCATCATTTTGTCAGCTAATTAGCTGACTTGTTTTCATATCAGTATTCTATATATTTATGTACATAATGTATATTAACATATCTATATTTAATAAATAAAATACCTTTTTACGAATAAAAAAAATGCATAAATTATAAAACAAAATAAACATAGAAGGAGGGAGAGTTTGTACAAAAGTCGATTGCTTGAGTACTTCTGTCCCATTTGTGTTTCTACCGTGAAGCAGTTGTGTTTGCATGGCTGTTTCGGTTTGAAGGGTGGGATATGGCTTGAATTTACTGAGTACAGAAGAATAACACCTGAGTCCTCAGGAATGGCAACCCATGGGGGTTATCATGGGCGAAACAGTATACTCTGATATGTCCATAGTACTGCTCATGTCTATAGGCGACGGTTACCACTTTCCATCAGGTGGGCCGTTAGCTTGTTTGCCATTCTAAGTTGTATAAAAAAAAAGGAAACAATCATAACTATTTGTCATGCAAAATTTGATGAAAAAGTTGACCAGCTAACCTCGAAACCTTTGTATGAAGACTATCTATATAATGTAAGTTAATATACTATGCAAAAGCCATTTTTTGAAACACACAGACACAGATAGTCTATTCTAATTGTGTTTTTGTTGTGAAGCAACTGTGTTTGCCGTGTACTAGTTTGAAAGGAGAGATCTAACGTTGAAAAACAAAGTACAGAGACATATATCCAGTAAATACTACTCATGCCTATAGATGATGGTTACCAGTTTTCATCAGGTGGGCCATCAGCTTGTTTACCATTCTACATAATTGTGGGATTTCCACTGTACATTAATTAAATAAGAGTTACATAAGGTTATGATTTAGTTATTGCTATAAACTGTTAAAATATATCATTCGACATAATCAATATAATAAAAATGTATCCCATCGAAATATATTTTTTTTAACTTGAAAATGTGGAAAAACAAAGCAATTGACAACGTAATATATATATTAATAATAAATAAAAAGCAAGTATTCTTATTTACACGTCTAATTAATTATTTTTTCAGACAAATGAGAATTACATAATGCGTACTTTGAAAATGGAACTTACCTCTCCAGGTACTCCGCCATGCGAGTGGCACCTTACGAAATTGGTCATTGCAGTCCTGCCTAACTTATTGGAAATACGAGCTAGTGGGGCGTTCATTTTGAAAATTGCTACTGGTAAGTTACAATTAATAGATAAAAACCAATTTCTAGTAATGAAATGGGTGAAGAGTTTTTTTTTTTTGGAAGTCTACTTTTAAGATTAAAAAGTTAAAAACTACTATTGCGTTCGTATACTTTATTTCCGTAGTAGTTTCTACGAACGCGACTTTCTGCCGAAGATGAGTACATGAAATAAAACTGCATTTATTTAAAAATTTTAATCATTTATTAACTGAGAAAAACGTTAAATATCTACAGATATATTTCTATCGTGTTACAGTTAAAATAATAAAGTAACGGCTTCCATATCATCTGAAAAAAATAAAAATAAAAGCACTTAAAAACATATATTGAATTTATAATGAATTTAATTGTAAATCTTTCCTTTTGATTTATAATTATTTTCATTTAATGTAACATAATAATTTGTTTCGTATTATTTAACGCACATTCTTTTAATTCTTTACACGTTTGTACAAACATAAAGATAGTCCTAAAGTATATAATTATTGAAACCAATCCTACAAGAGCGCCCTCTATATATTCTATCCCATTTCACAGTAATAAATACTGTGAAACAGTCGGAATCGTCAGCTTATGCAAGTTTGTAAACACAATGAGTAATTCAATAATATTTCGAGAACTTCGTTGTTTCAAGATTATTCTTCTATAATGTATTGTTTAACGCTTATAACACATTAACGTAGCTATATGTAGGCACACAAATAGATATTTTATATTTTGAACGTCTTTACTACTGATGCGTGAATAATAGAATATGTATACGTGCCGACACACTTTTGTGGCTTTTATGTGGTTTAATCAATAGTTGCTTGTCATTAAATTCAATAAAACTGCGGCAAACAAGACGAAGTTAATCTAATAATAATTATAATAATTTATTCAGAATTCTAATTTTATATACTGTATTACAGTAAATTTTTTATAAATTTTTAATCTTTGTCTATGCTAACGATTTAGAATGGCGGAACACTAGTAAAGGACGTAACGACTAGAATGAAGTAAAGGCAGTTGGTCCATCGTGGCGCATTTATTAAACCCATCATGGATTTTTTTCTAGTGAATTCCAAGTAATCCGCGCGAAAAGGACGAAGTATATTGTTATCAATTAATACAATAAATTGTTAATAATGGGGATGTTCGCCCCCATCCCTCCCTCCTGTATTATAATATCTAGATGATCTTGAAGAAACTTTACCTACACTCTGTTTAAAGGATCCCATATTGTAGTTGCAGGGAAAACTTTGACAAGGAGTTTATACCACATCCTAAACATTTATGGCCAAATTTTAACTACATTGGATTTTTATTAAATAATAAATCCGCATGTGTTATGAATATAATATATATTAGATATAAGGGATGTGAAATAAAGACAGCGGATGGACTTACAGTTTGTCCATCGTGACGAATTGGCCAGAAATTAATTATGAAGGAATACATAGCTAGAAATTTAGGTTCCGGCATAGAATAGGTCACCCCTTCCTTTTCTGTAGGGATCGGGGATATATTCAGCAGTGGACAGTTAGCGGCTGATTTTTTTTTATACAACTTAGAATGGCAAACAAGCTGACGGCCCACCTGATGGAAAGTGGTAACCGTCGCCTATAGACATGAGCAGTACCATGGACATAACAGAGTATACTGTTTCGCCCATGATACCCCCCATGCGTTGCCATTCCTGATGACTTAGGTGTTATTCCTCTGTACCCTGTAAATTCACGCCATATCCCACCCTTCAAACTGAAACACAGCCATGCAAACACAACTGCTTCACGGTAGAAACACGAATGAAGTTTTACGTTTTAAATTAAAGTTTATACCATTGAAGTGGCAAACGCGTGTTGCCGACCCTGAAGAAACCTCTTTACCTCCCTTTTGAAGAATCCTATATAAGGCTAATATAACATTGCTAGCAACGAGGTCTCTAAATCCTATTATTAATAAAATCTTTTCCTCTGTCAAGTGTTGGGCTAGCACACAAAGGCTCACCTTACTTCTTCCTGAGCTGATGCAACACAATGAGGTATGGGGCTGCTAATCCTGTACCGACAAACAAGAACACGTTCAGGGTGAGACGAGTCCTGTTGTGGATGTCGAAAGGCAGGTTCTGGAATGTCATAAAACTTCTAGTTAGATGGTGGAACATGTAAGATAATATTTTAAACGACTTAAAAAAAGAATGTGGATGTATTGTAAATTATGTAATTATTTATTTTTGTTGTTTAGTTCTCTGTCTTGCGCTACTGCTGCCCACTTACTACTTCCTATGTCAGTATTTAGTTGACTGGAACAGATGTCTTTTAGAGATAAGTTCGCCTTTACTTACTTTGTTACTAATTTGTTATTATTACTGCATGTTTTAGTGCAATAAAGAATATATACAAAGTTTTCAATTAGACAAATATTTTGTTAAAATGTAATAACGATACGTTATTTAAACGAAATGGTTTAGTTTCAGTGTTGGTTAATCTTCAGAAGAAGGATAGATACTCTTTTTTTTATAACTAAAAATGATAAACGGCCTTCTTGATGGAAAATGTTAACCGTAACCTATAGGGGGAAAGGGATTGCTAGTACTAGAGACTGAGAATCCCATTGCTAGCAATATACCCAATCAGGTCGACCTCCTCGCGGTACCCCCTGGAAACTATCATGGTTAATTCCTGATGAATTCATCATGAAAGGCTAACTAGCCTGTTTTCATCCTCATCTACCCTTCACTGGTGCCCCGTTAGCGTATCCCGTTACCGCAGGCCATTTCCGTTACCATTCCATTTTCATCCAATAAAAAAAAAACGTAACCTATACGTACGCTATCATTCCTGATGACTATAGCATATTATGTAGCCATACCTCATAATTTCATTGCATTAATTATAAGGTTCGAACAGAAACCCATGGATTTTTTTTGTACAATTTAAAAAAAGAAAATTTCTGCTTCACAAAAAGACCTCGCGTAAAATGTATTTCGCTTACGATCCATTTAGGTTTACCCCCTGTCGTGTTGCATTTTGGGGTATCCTAAGGATATGGGGGCGTTATAAAAGGGAATTATTCAAATTACATTCATATATACAAGAAAATAAAAACATTACCAAATAAAGACACGAAAAGAAAAGACGCAGTTGATAGGAAATACTATTTTTTTTATACAACTTAGAATGGCAAACAAGCTGACGGCCCACCTAATGGAAAGCGGTAACCGTCGCCTATACACATGAGCAGTACCATTTACATAACAGAGTATATTATTTAGCCCATGTATGCGTTGCCATTCCTGAGGACTCAGGTGTTATTCCTCTGTACCCAGTAAATTCACGCCATATCCCACCCTTCAAACCGAAATACTACTACCTAATCGATAACTTTTATATTTATGTATTAATTTGTATGTTTGTTGCTCCATTATGTATGCTGTATCTATTTTAGATACATTAAGTACACGGAACATATTTAAATATTTAAGTAAATTTATTGTTCGAATTAAAATAAGGTACAAAAGGCGGACTTAATGCATTACTGGAATGCTTTATTTATTAAATAATTGGTTAATACGATTAGTACTCTTCTTTACCAGACATATTCTGGTTTTATAGGCAACATAATACATGGGATATTATATATACTATTTTAACCCTTCTTTGTATTACTTTTTTTTATTGGCGAAGTAAATCGAGGTGATATAATTCATGTACAAAACTAAAGGAAAAATGGTTAAAAAAATAAATTTGACAGCTATGTTTTTTTTTCTGCAATGGACATTAAAAAGGTATCCAGACACGATCAACTTAAAATGAAATTGTTCATTTATATAATTTTTGGGCATCCAATGTTATGATGGAAATTTCCGCCATTATGCAAAGAAGGGTAAGTACAGTCACGGGATAAAACTAGTAAATTGAATATCACTCGACATATATACATACATATAAACAATGCCCTTTATTTTAAAATCAAGCAGAGCTTAAGAGAATAAATACTGTGTTGAACTTTTAGGTATGTTTAAGGACCTTTTGCGCCTCTGTTATTTCGTCCTCCAAATGACCTTGAAAGGGCGAGTCGCCCGTTTCACGATTCCGCCCTTGGTGAAGGGCACGTAGCGTTGCGTCGAAAAAAATCAATTAACTACATTTTGTATTAGCTACGACTTCGTTTAGTATTAATTATAGTTAGTCCATAATATCGGCCCTTAATTGTCCACTGCTAAACATAGGCCTTCCCCTTGGGGGGTTTTGCCAGTAGTTGCTACGCTTAGCAGGTGGATTGGCAACCGTAGTTAGGCTTTAGAGATGTTTTAAGAGGGACGCTGCTGCTTATCCCTTGCCCTCCCTTTGTCATTTCGATTTTAAAACTAAACTACTGAAATAAAATACTTCTATGCGATAAACCTGTAAATATGTCCTTTTAGATAAAAAATAATTTTCGAATTCGATTCACAACTGACATAGTTATAGGATATACGATAGATATATATGGCAGTGAACTTACAGGGTACAGAGGAATAACACCTGAGTCCTCAGAAATGGCAACGCATGGGAGTTATCATGGGCGAAACAGTATACTCTGTTATGTCCATAATACTGCTCATGTCTATAGGCGACGGTTACCACTTTCCATCAGGTGGGCCGTCAGCTTGTTTGCCATTCTAAGTTACATTAAAAAAAAAGTGTCATTTCGTTATTCAGAATTAGACTAGGTACATAATGCAATTCTCTAATGACGTTTAACTGATAAAATAGCTGACGTCTTTGTAAAATAGTTTTTTTAGTACTTTTAGGTTAAGTTAATACTTTCCATCACGTGGGCTGCCAGCTTGTTTGTCATTCTTCGATGCAGAAAAAAAAGAGTTTCATTTTTTATATTTTTTTTATAACACAAAGGGCAAACTAGCATGCGGCTCACATGACAATAATGTAACACAGAAGGAATTATAGGTGTGCTGCCAGCCTTTTAAGAAGGAATGTGCTCTTTTCTTGAAGGTTATGACAATGTCATTTATTGGCATTAGATTAGAAAATTAAACACTTAAATTAAATACTTTATTGGGGGGAGCTGGCGTCTAAGATACAAGTTACGACTTAGTTTAGGCTCCAGATCTCGCACAAATTACGATACTTTTATTTTGTATAAAGTAAATATATACATTGTAATTTGTGGAGATGAATAAACTAATTATTATTATTATTTATTATTACTATAAACATCTGAAGATATGATTTTTATACGGC
The DNA here is from genome assembly GCF_026898425.1 of Galleria mellonella. Classification (NCBI taxonomy): domain Eukaryota; kingdom Metazoa; phylum Arthropoda; class Insecta; order Lepidoptera; family Pyralidae; genus Galleria; species Galleria mellonella. The sequence continues at coordinate 2,542,637 of NW_026442097.1, forward strand.
TCTAATCTCAAAGCATCAATTTATCATCACACCACAAAGTAAACTCCGCGCTACGTTTGCCTGCCTGTCAATTTTTACGAGTTAATTTTGAAAATTGTGCAGATATTTTAATAAGGTTTTCACTATTAGATAGATTGATTTACGGAGACTAGTTATATCAGGGGTGGCCGACTTGACTAGACTCAAGAACTACTGTTTACTGACGAAACCCTGTTCGATCTACCAGTTACATACTTCTTGAAATCTCAACTGAAACAACATAGTTCAGTGCACAATTATGTAGTATTGTAGTATTTTTTTATTTTATTAAGAGGGAAAACATAAAACTGAAAATTATTCTCTAGTGCTTAACTACTTATTTATATTAGTGTGAGCATTGCGTTTGAACATCTTCCGCTATGTTAGTAAAATATTATATTTATTTTGCCACGATTACCGTTAGATCGATCGATCATCCCTGATTTATATATAAAAATTTTTATATATGTAGTTTTTTTTTGATGGGTGAAAATGGTATAGTAACTCCGCCTGCGCTAACGGGATACGCTGGCGGAACACCAGTGAAGGGTGATAGATGAGAATGAAAACAGGCCAGTTAGCCCATCATGATGAATTCATCAGGAATTAACCATGATAGTTTTCAGGAAGAACCGCGAGGAGGTCGACCTGGTTGGGTATATATCTAGTAATAATGTTAGCAGACCTATGATTATTCTCTGAAGGCTTTCAGTGCCTATTAGATAAATACATCCAATACTAAATTATATTTTCAAGCTAATATATTTCCTTGTAAAATAATAAATGAATAAATAGTATTTGAAAGTAAAGAAAAATATAGTTATTACAGTGTTTCATATCTAAATCTCGACCAAATAAGATTTAGGATGATAAATAATAGATTCCCCTATATTATAGTTAAACTAGGTATATATTCCATGTAAGTACCTATTTACATAAAGTATTGTAGTAAAATTGATAAGGATAACATGGCGTGGATATCCAATAAACCCCTTCCAGTGTGAGTACTCACTGATTGAATTGGTCAGAGAATTATATATATGAATAATATAGGAATCGATATATGATTTTTTTTATACAACTTAGAATGGCAAACAAGCTGACGGCCCACCTGATGGAAAGTGGTAACCGTCACCTATAGACATGAGCAGTACCATGGACATAACAGAGTATACTGTTTTGCCCATGATACCCCCCATGCGTTGCCAGTCCTGAGGACTCAGGTGTTATTCCTCCGTACCCAGTAAATTCACACCATATCTCACCCTTCAAACCGAAACACAGCTATGCAAACACAACTGCTTCACGGTTGAAACACGAATGGGACAGAGGTACCCAAGCAATCGACTTTTGTACAAAGTCTCCCTCTAGTAAGTAAGTATCTCTATTTCAAGATATTGTGCATATATAAAGAGCATTTTTTTTAGGACTTTATTTAGAGAAAGAAATGTAATTGGGTCATAATTCCTATTATTTAAACTGACACATTTAAGATTTGATTTTCACTTAATTTTCTCACTTATAGAAAGCTATATTATTACGAACGGACATGAACTCTATTGTCAAAAACTGTGCAAAGTCGTGGCGGGTTGCTAGTAATCTTTTTCTTTTTTTAATGTTAGGGAGGCAAATGAGTAGAGTCAACCTGATGGAAAGCGGCTACCGTCTCCCATGAACATTTGAAACACGAGAGGAGCTGCTTGTGCGTTTCCGTTCTTTATCTATAATTACGTAATATTAAACCTCACCTCTCCTGGAACACCACCATGCGATCCGTTTCTAACAAACTTCTTCATCACATCCCGACCGGCTTGATTCGAAATTCTCGCCAGAGGTCCGAGCATAGTGAATTTTAAATAGAAACGTGTTAATAAAATTTCTAAAATAACTCAGGTAGATAAGATAATAATGGTTGCTGTCGATTGCACTGGTCAACAATGACTGATAAGCCTTAACTCAAATCCCATACGCCTTTGCACACCTATATAAGTAGTTCATTTTGAAAAGCCCGTCACAAGCCTTTATTTCAGTAACGTTCAGGTGACTTCATAAATTGTTAGTATAATACGTGGTGTTATATGAATTTGATTGAAATGAGGATTTTCGCGTGTTGGCTATTTCTTTTTATCCTTAATGGACAAATGGAACAGTGAATGGGTCTGTCTATTTATTTGTTTATTTGTTACCATTTGTCGATTTAACGGTTACACAAATTATTGTGGAATTTGGAATGTACCTATACAATACAGTATATATACTATATGGATTTTATTTTTTTATCCCGGTCAAATAAAAAAAGTCGTGATAGCAAGTAGCCCCTCATCATCATCATCATCACCATATCAGCCGTTAATTATTTGCTGCTGAAAATAAGCCTTCCCAGAAGGAGTGTTTTACCAGTAATTGCCACGCTTTGCAGGTGATTTGGCAATCGCAGTTAGGCTTTTAGAGGTGTTTTAAGAGGGACGCTGCTGCCCATCCCTCTATCATTAAGTTCCTTTAGTCGCCTCTAATGACATCCATGGGAAAAGAAGGAGTGGCCCATAATATGTCGGGACCCACACGGCGAACTACAGTGACTACAGCTAAACCTTAATAATGTTACAATTTTAGAAGCTCGTTAGTTTGATTATTTGTTACCTCTTAGCTCTTTAACAATTTAACCTATAACTATGATAGTTTGGAGTAAGGATTCCAGAATCAGAATTTGGATTCTCCGTCTAAGTCTTGGCATAGGAAGGATGGGCAGCAGCGTTCCTCTTAAAACATTACCAAAAGACAAACTGCGGTTGCCAATCCAAGCGTGACAACTACTAGCAAAACTCCCTTTATGTTAGATAGATAGATAGATAATTTATTTGCATTACCTACAGCGCACAAATTACGACATATATAGATACACATAAAAAGCGAGATAATATTAATGATAAAAAAAAAATTACATAAAGCCGAGTACAATATTTCTTTTGTGCGTGTACCGTAACAATACAAAATGGTCACAACTCAGTTTATTGCTTCGCCCTCAAAAGAGCAAAGCACTGATATTCTGTTGCGGCCAAAGGGAATAGGGTAACAATAAAATAATACTAACATATTATCTATACAGTAAGCAGACAGATATGACAGTCTATCTACAATAGCAGACAAATGGGAGAGGCTACGTTCAGCAGTGGTCATCAGCCATTAACCGCTGATAAAACAACTACACGTATGTGATATGGATTAAATGTAGACTAGGTACTCTTTGTCCCCGTCAATGAATATACACCGGTCACGCGAACAAAGTTGCGAGTAAAAGCTACTTTATACTAAGAATTAAAATACCATCACCAATTCAGGTAGTAAATAAAGTACTTAAAAAAACTTGATTTGGAAATTAATTTTTCACTAGCTTTTAACCTGCTATTTCGCACGCGTAAATTTTAGAAATAGAAATAATTAGATAACGTATTAGGTTAAAATATATGCCACATTTTAAGATAGATCTTTAAGAATACAGCTGTGAAATACATATTCAATTTAGTGCAATAGTTTTTACGTGATGCCAGAACAAACGTACAGACTGAGAAAATCTGTTAAAATTATTGTTTTGACTTCCATTGCTCTTATTAAAACCTTTTCATTTTTTTTTTCAATATCTTCCATGTACAGGTGTCGTCTAAATATAGTTTTATTATATTAATAAGAAATGACATACTATGAAAAAACATACAACGAATATTTAACATACGTAATACAAAACTCAAATTGGTATAATAACGTATCCCATGATCGGTTTGTTTGAAAATCGAATCCGGGATCTTTTTAATATACATAAAGCTATGTAGTTATCATTGCATTAAGAAAGTCCAACAATGGATTGGGAAATTTGTACTGGTAAATTTTATTATTAATTTTCTTTAAACAGTTATACACTAAGTTGCTATTATTTATTCAAAACTGACTGCCCATTAAATGGAAAAAATAGACTTCATTATAAATACGGCACATTGTATAAATACACCACACACACATACATATACACACTCATCCATTCCACAGTTTTTTTTAATGAATGATAATGGAATGGCAACCCCGCTTGCGCTAACTGTACACACTGGCAGTGTACCAGTGAAAGGATGATAGGTGAGAATGAAAAGGCAAATCAGTTAGCCCATCGTGATGAATACACCGCGAATTCAGCACGATGATTTCCAGGGGGAACCACGGGTAGATCAAACTGACAGGTTATATTGCTTGTAATGGGACTGGTAATCTGTATTACTAATAATCCCTCCCCCCTTGCATTCCATAACTATAAGACGACAATTATACAAAATTTTTTTACTTGCGATTACATCTGTGTGACCTAAATATTTATATCCAAATGTCTGAGACAAATAATAGTCTGTGTTCTTCTTCATCCCAAATAACACGTGTACATACTAAATTTCATGACAATTAAATTATTAGGGAATCAATAGGTAACTAAAAAAACTTACTTTCATATTTAAAATATTAATAAGGATTAAGTTATTAATTTATGAGTATGATGTAAGGATACAGAAATGACACATTTCACTCTTTTACCGTAACGACTCTGTATTTTCAGTTGTCCAGTATTATTATTACCAGGAAAAAAAATTATATCGTTTGTTTATTAATTGAACGTCGGACATTAAGGAAAATATGCCATAGGTATAATAATACAAACAAGGTATACTGTTACTTTAAGAACAATTATAAGCACCTTGTATTCTTGTAATTATGATTTCCTACAATAATACTGAACATCATTATTATAAATCAATTCTCTAAGTTTACGTCTTAGATTTATTTTTATTGTAGGTTATATTTTATAAAAATAACATTTATGTTTCTTATTAAAATTAAATACAAAAGCAATTAATATTCTACCAAATTATCTTTATAAATATTTTATAAATGCAAATGGTAGTTTAGTATTTTTGTATACAGGCAACATTCCATCTGCCAAGAAAAAAAAAGAAACAGTCGGCCACGCTTGCTAAAGAGATCTTTTCACATTTTCGGGACCTATTTTCCCCCTTTTTATTTATTTCAAATATTGCTGTAATCAGTTCACAAACAAATCAAAACACACAACTATCTCCTCAAAATTCACAATGGCAGATCTAGACGATTTCTTCGCTAAAAAAGACCGTAAAAAATCGAAAGCAGTGAAAAAGTTCGCTACTGCTGACGAATTAGCTAAAAAAATGGAAGATACAAAACAGAAACCCGAGGTGCGGCCGAAGAAAGAAAGACCAACGCAAGAAGGTGACGAATCAGCACGGGCTGGGGTGAGTTTTTCTATGAGAATACCATAAATACGTTTCCTTGAGTTGGTCATCTGTCAATTGAAAATCACAATGGAAATCGTAATTTATATGAGTTATTGACGTGATATCCTGTCGTTTTGTTCTTGAACACACCTTTCATCATTTGACCCAATTGAATTAATTAACTCATGTTTTACGGGTTGTATTATACGTCAATGGTTATTTGTCAGTTACCATAACCTAGAGTTGTAGGTCATGGCATTTTTAATGATGACTTTTTTCTTAAATTATGTACATAATTGACTTTAATAGATTTTGTATTATCCTATATATTACATTATGACGGTAGAATTTAGGATTTAGAATTCCTTTACACAGGGTTGCCAACTTTTTTATTTTACCCTAAATTTGAAAGATTTTTTTTGCAAATAATAGGTTAGTAATTCACACTAATATTTTGTAGTGTTGCAATATTTATTTAAAATATAAATAAGTCTATAACAAAATATAAATAATACAAACTAGTTACAGTTATAGACTTTTTTCATTAAACTAATTAACATTATACCACAAGAAAAAAAAATGGGTTTCAACTGTAACAAAACCAGTTATTTTGATTTAAAATCTATAAACTACTGAGCCGAATTTGATAAAATTTCTATAGAACCAATCTGTAAGTATATCCTTTCAATTGAAAAAAACAATTTTCCAAATTTGTTTACAACTGAACTGGTAACAAACATAAAAAAAAAGTAATGTATGTGGTATTTTGAATGGAGAAGACCATGGTGCTTTTTATCCCACCTAATCAACATTTTCTGGTCACTTAAACAAAAGTACTGGAAAAGATTACTAAAAAAAAATTTTTTTTATGCTACTTAGAATGCCAAACAAGCTTACGGCCTACCTGGTAGGAATTGGTAACTGTCATCTATAGACAACAGTACCATAGACATGTCACCCATGATATCCTTCATGTGTTGCTATTTCTAAAAACTAAGTTCTAGTCACCTTTGTACTCTGTAATTTTATTGAATAAACAAATTAAATGATAAATATATCATTAATGTGCTTTGTTTTGTGTTCTTATCATGTTCAGTAAACAATCTTTACAAATATACATATGATAAATGGAGCAAAATCTTGTTTGAATGGTACCCTTACAACGGGCAACGAAATAGAGGTTGGCTACCCAAAAGATAGGAGGATGAACCTAAACAAACTGTAGGTTACAACTGGAGAAGAGCTTATTACAGGAGGTCTTTGTTTAGAGACACACCAAATTTTGAGACATTATTAAAAAAAAGAAATTTTAATAAAAATCATACATACATATCTAATAATATATGAGCTAATACTAAGGAGCTTCGGGATATAAAAGCTATTGTATTGTTTTATACTAAAATACAAAGTTAATCCAGCATTAACTGTCCACTGTTGGACATAAGCCTTCCCCATAAGGGAAGTTTTAGCAGTTGCCACACTTGGCAGGCAGGTTGTCAACCGCAGATAGGCTTTTAGAGATGTTTTAAGAGGGATACTGCTGCCCATTCCTCGTCCTTCTTTAGTTGCCTCTTATGCCACCCACAGGAAAAGCACATAGATAGGTATATATATAAATAATTCTCAGAAATGTCTGTCTGTTTAATTGTTCTGGTATCACACAAAAACTATCATATAGGATGTGTTTTTTATATTTATATCCTTATAGATATATCTTTAAAGTCTGGTGCATATTTTATATTGATATACATTCTAGTGAAAATAGTGGGCAAAAAAAATAAATTAATAAATAACTTTTTTATATTTTTACAGGAAGAGGAAGAGTGGAAAGAATATGAGGAGCCAGTTAAAGACTACACTGGCCTTAAGATACAGGTGTTGCAGGGCGGCAACGGAGCGCCCGAATCGGGCCGCGACAACACATCCGAGGACTCCGCCCCCGATAGTAGCAAGGGCAAAGGCCCCTGGAACAAACCTGTAAGATTGTCTATCTGTATTAACAACTATTTCAGGGAATCAGTGGACCGTTCCTTATGGCAGTCTATGGGGGAAGTCTATGTCCGGCAGTGGCATATAATAGCTGAATTGATGATGATGACGATGATTAACCACTATATAAAAACGTCAAGCCTCACAAAGACTGCAGTATGGGGTTCTTCAATAAGGGTGCATTAAGATTTCTTCAGGATCGGCAACACGAACGTGACAACCCTAGTGTTGCAGGCGTTCATAGGCTACAGTAAACATTTTTTTTAATGGGTGATAATGGTATGGTAACCCCGTCTGCGCTATCGGTATACACTGGCGGGGCACCAGTGATAGATGACTAACGAGGATGAAAGCAGGTCAGTTAGCCCATCCTGACGAATTCAACTAGAATTAGCCACGATGGTTTCCAAGGGGAAACCTTGCGTGGAGGTCGACCTGACAAGGTATATTGCTAGTAATGGGGCTATTTGACCTCATTACTAACAATCCCTTTCCCCCCAGTGAACAGTGCATTACACTATTGGTCGCTGCAGGTGGAGACGGAGGTGGCGGCGGCGGCGCCGGCGCCGGTGCCGGTGGAGCAGCCCGAGAAGAAGGCCACGTACGTGCCGCCCGTCCCGCGGCAGCGCGTCGCCGAGCCGCTGCGCCGGAATCAAGCTGTTAGTTTACAAATGATCAGCTGTTCAAAACTCTTTTCAATTTACTTCTAAAAGAGAGAGATTATCATTTTCTAAAAAATCACATATAAAATGCTATAAAATAATCGATCAGTTGAATTGGCTGAAACTTTATGAAGGTATTTTTTTTTTGATGGGTGAAAATAGTATGGTAACCCCACCTGCGGTAACGGGATACGCTGGCGGAGCACCAGTGAGGGGTGATAGATGAGAATGAGAACAGGCCAGTTAGCCCATCATGATGAATTCATCAAGAATTAACCATGATAGTTTCCAAGGAACCGCGAAGTCGACCTGGTTGGGTATATTGCTAGCAATGGAATTCTCAGTCTCCATTACTAACAATCCCTTTCCCCCCTTTATGAAGATATTAGGTACATAATTATCATTGAAGTATATAATACAATATATGACAGAATGAAGATGATTCATGAATAGTTCCAATGGGAATGATATACGGGAGCTACATAGTTAAAGGCAGGCAACACCGTGGGAAATGGTTAGTTAAAAATAAAGATGTAAGCTTATTTCTCATGTTCTGTAAATCCAGAATGGAAGTAGTAGATAATATCGGAACTACATGAATATTTTACCAGAGGGAGACTGTACAAAAGTCGTTTGCTTGGGTACCTCTGTCCTATTCGTGTTTCTACCGTGAAGCGTTGTGTTTGCATGGCTGTGTTTCGGTTTGAAGGATGGGATATGGCGTGAATTTACAGGGTACAGAGGTCAACTTTTTGTTAGCTAATTGTCAAATAGCTGATTCGTTTTTTTTTATCAATGTTCTATATACTTATGTACACAACATATCTATATTTAGTCATTTAATATATAAAATGTGTTTTTACGAATTAAAAATATGTAAAAATTATAAGACAAAACCAATATAGAAGTTATAAACGAAACACTCATAACTATTTATCACGCAAAATTGTATGAAAATGTTGATCCGCTTCTTTCGAAGCATTTGTATGGAGACACTCTATCTATATAACGTAAGGTTGCCACATATGCCCCCTGTACACTATGGTGACTTGTTTATGTGGACGCCGCAGAAGCACGCGCCGGACATCCACAACGACGACTCGTTCCCTGTGCTGGGCCGCGGCGGCGGCGCGCGCCGCGCCGGCTGGAGCACGGCCGGCGCCGCGCCGCCGCCGCACCACGCGCCGCGCCAGCCGCTCGCGCTCGGCAACCGCTTCACCTCGCTACAGGACGACAGCTAGCCAGGTGCCGACACTCCTTCAATCGCACATTAATCCAATCGATTGAATTATTAAATACACTTAACCAATCATTCTAGTACAACAAGTAATAATTTAAAAAATTACTCAATAAAAAAGTAATTGATTAAACAAGCAGCATTAAAACTTAAATCATACTAAATGGTTAGTAAATCAAATTATAAATTCATCATTAGTACAATCAATAAAAATATTCAATAAAAGATTTATCATTATTATACAAACATTAATTCAATCGATTAAATTATTGAATTAAAAAATAATCAGTCATTGTAATAAATTAATTTTAATTTATTGAATTTTTCAAGCAACAATATACCTCAATAATTAAAGTAATCACATAATAATTATATTGATTGAATATTGAAATTAAACAATTCTTTTATCAGAATTCCACCAACTAAAAATAAGATTAAATTGTCTTTTTTTTTCAACAGGTAACAACAAGCAGCTCTGCAATGCGAAGAAGTGAAGTGAAGTGTCAGTAAGGACTTTTAAGCGAAGTCTGGCGCATACATACACACATACATAAGTCACAGTTCAGAACAGTGCATTTCCGAATTCATAACATTGCCAAACTCACGGCTGTGGACAGTTGCTATAATAAAAAATAAATAAAAAAAACTATTCTAAATGTAATTAAAAATAATTTGTTTTCACATGGAAATTGTTGATAATAAATTTCCTTTGCCTTGGTTTTTTATAAACATAAAAATTGTAGACAATAATTATAATGCCTGGGAACGTGCTTTTGACACAGATTTTTAAATTTGGAACGTGTTGTTCCTTTAAAAAGGGAACACGAATTTTTAAATCTACGTCAAAAAGGGTATTTTAACATTGGAATATGGCAACTGTCTAAAAAAGGTGTATAAGTATAAACGGAAGTGTTTGCAAAAAAAAAAAAAAAAACTATTATAATTGTTATTTTTTATGTTTATATATAAAAAGGCCGTGTAACGAACGACGTGATGGACTTTTATAGGAAAATTGGTGTAAAATTTTGTAATAAGCCGATAATTTGCAGTTAAGTGTAAAGATCAAACGAGCGCGGGTTGTACGATGGAAAATTTATATTTACGGAAGATATTCATATAAAACTCGATGTTTGGGTGATAGATAAAGTGGACCGTCTTTGGTTACCTATAATGTACATTTGTTTTAATATTGCTGTTATATTTATCGGCGAATCATTCAGAACACGTTGTAACATAGTAATAAATTACGTATTTAAACCGATATGGACTTTTTATTTTTTTTTCCTAATAAAATTGACGCTAAGGAAAGATGTTTTTTTTTATGGGTGAAAATGGTATGGTAACCTCGCCTGCGCTAACGGGATACGCTGGCGGAGCACCAGTGAAGGGTGATCGATGAGAATGAAAACAGGCCAGTTAGCCCATCATGATGAATTCATCAGGAATTAACCATGATAGTTTCCAGGTTTAGCGCGAGGAGGTCGACCTGGTTGGGTATATTGCTAGCAATGGGATTCTCAGTCTCCATTACTAACAATCCCTTTCCCCCCAAGGAAAGATGTTAACCATTTATTTCCCTATATAGTAGATGTGCCCCTTTAGTTTCCGACCACAGAGTAATTACTGCCCTACTCAAATTTACAACTTTATCTTATACTTATTTTTTTTTTTATTTATACGTATGTTTGATTATGTGTTTTATGTAATTTTAATGTAGTAAAGAAAAAAGGTAGTTGTTGGATAAATCCGACTGAGGGATATATACCAGAGGGAGACTGTACAACAGAGTATATTGTTTCGTCCATGATACCCCCATGCGTTGCCATTCCTGAGGACTCAGGTGTTATTTCTCTGTACCCAGTAAATTCACGCCATATCCTACCCTTCAAACCGAAACACAGCCATGCACAACTGTTTCACGGTTGAAACACGAATGGGACAGAGGTACCCAAGCAAACGACTTTTGTACAAAGTCTCCTTCTGGCGACTGTACCTTCGCGACCATCCGAGACTATTAGGTATGTTTATTTATTTATTTAAACTTTAATGCACAGTGAAATTATGTACATATGGCGGACTTGACACCGGACGGTGTTCTCTGCCAGTCAACTATTAGGCGAACAGAGAAATAAGTAGGCGGCGCATTATTGAATAGAGGAAATATAAAATGTAATATTTAATATATGAATATATTATAAACATATAAATAGACTTTAATAAACATATACATAATATAGTAAATAAATAAATATATACATGAATAAATAAGTGATTTTTACTGTCCATTTCGTTCTTATAGCTAATAGAAATAAAAGTACAAACTGTTACTCTATACTATAATATCGTACTACTAGATAGCGCTGCTAAAAAAATATGGGACATGACAATATTATAAACTTTAATAGTATTTAGAAAATATTGCCCATAGGAAATATTTTTTAAATGTAAAAAATAGGCGAAATGCTATATAAAATTATTTATATAGCATTAATAATAGTTCCAATAAAGAAAATTATGTAGGTTATGCGAGCCAATATGATTATATGATTCGAAACGTTTAATGAAGATTCCAGATGTGGATCCTAGATGGCGCTACTATTAGTATTAGAGAAACAAATGTCGCATATATCCAATAAAATATGTAATTCATTATAAATATATCAAATTTTTAAGCTAAAATATAGTATATTCATAAATAAGTAAGTATTATTGTAAAATATACTGTTTTGTATATTAAAAAAGAATGTAAAGTATAATATTAATGATACTACCTGAAACGCGCTATTGAAGTATTTGAGTTTGTAAGTATATATACAATTTGTAATGCCCTTACAAATGTACTTGCTTCGGCAATACATATACTAAAATTGGAACGATACAGAGAAGATTAGCATGGCCCCTGCGCAAGGATGACACGCAAAATCGTGAAGCGTTCCACATTTTTTTGACATATGAAATTTAATAAAATAAAAATTCTTGATTTTAATACATATGGTAAAAAATCTGTACTAGTTTTTGTTTTATCTGAATACATTTATTTCGTAAATATAAATAATTTACGATTATTTAAATTTAAATCATAATAAATAATTAAATAGTAGACCAAAAGCAAAGAGCGGGGTGAATAAACTCGCAGTGGGGGGCGCGGATCATTTGTCTAGTAAGGCAAATGGATCATTGTCTAAATAAATCGTACGTAAAACTGGGTCAGTAACATATCTGGTTATAAAATTTATTTTAATAATATTATGCTAACAACCTTTTAAAAATGGGTCACAATTAAGAGAGGGACGTGACCCCACATAATTGTTTGGTGCCCCCGTGAATATTAATTTTAAACGCCCTTATAAAATACCTTAGACTTTAAAAAGGTTTTATATTTACTTTCTAGTAAGATTTTACTCACTTTTACATCGTTTACTTTAAAATATTTAATCACTGCGCTTCGGTTTGATATACTTACTGATTTGTAGGGCTTCGCAAAGTTGTGTGTTGGGCCCATCAAATATTTAGACTGTCTTCCTTCAGAGCGGGTAAATTTTTCTGTTTTTCTCAGATTGTGTTTAAATTTTTGGATTTAAATTATCGTGTAATTTTAGTTTAATGGTGATCGCTACTGAGTACTACGGGGTGAAAAAAATTTAGTTTTATGTTATTTAAATTGTCTGTATAAAAGTGACGTGGGGTGCCCCAGTACCCCAACCATTTGGATGAATGGCGGTCCTCTACTGCGTGTTTTTCAAGGCACTTCCTTCCACTCTTTCGAATCTACTTCCAGCAGCAGTATTTCCGAACCGATACGACATTATACCCTTCAAGAAAAGAGCATATTCCTTTATAAAAGGCCGGCAGCACACCTGCAATGCCGCTGGTGTTGTGGGTGATCATGAGCGGCGGTAGTCACTTACCATCAGGTGAGCCGCATGCTCGTTTGCCCCCTGTGTTATAAAAAAAGTACCTCAAAGTCAGAATAGCGTAAGTATTATTCTATATGTATTGATTATTTATGCATTTTTTATTTATTTATTCTTTATTGTACACAAAAAATTACAACATATAATATATATAAAATAGAGATGTACAACAGGCGAGCTTAACTCTGTAAGAGTTCTCTTCCAGCAAACCCTGAGTGGAAAGGAGCATTAATTACTAGCGGGCAGTGTGCGTACAATAATAGAAGGAAACATTATAGATGTTTCTATTAAAAAATAATAAATATGTTGACATATATAAGTAACTCACATATAGATATATACATAAACATTCTTTATTTATTTGTTCTTTTATTTCAATTTATTTTTTTACTAATTAGTTTTTAAAGAAATCCTTTACACAATATTATTTTTTATTATATATATATATATATATATATATATATATATATATATATATATATATATATATATATATGTTATTTTTGAAACATTGTTTTAATTTAATATTGTTCATCACGTTGCACCGTAAATTTTCTGTTATTCCTGTCTACGGTCGACTGGTAGATATTGCCATATGGTGTATTATTATTAAGCCCGCCTCTTGTACCAAACATTTTTTGTAATGTGGTCAAAGAAGAATAAACAAATAAATAAAACTATACTGTGTATTTCAGTAATTTGTTTTTATATAATAAATTACAGTTTTTTTTTTAATGGACGATAATGGAATGGTAACCCCGCCTGCGCTATCAGTACACACTGGCGGAGCACCAGTGATGGATGATTGATGAGCATGTAAGCAGGTCAGTTAGCCCATCGTGACGAATGCGACAAGTATTAGTCACAATGGTTTCCAGGGGGAACCGCGTGGAGGTCGACCTGACAGGGTTTGTTAGCAATGGGGACATTAGTCCCCATTGCTAACAACAGTGCCTTTCCCCCCAATAAATTACAGTTATTTTAGTACGAAATACGGTACCCTAGCACCCCTATATAGGAATAACTAGTACTCAAAGAGTGTAGCGTAGGGTTCTAGGGTTAATAAATTGTATTGAAACTAGAACTAGGTTTTGTTGGATGAAAAGAGGACATGGACAAAAGAGGAATATTTTTATATATTGTCAACAACAACAACATGGTTTTCTCTTGCCCGCCGGATGGTGTGTGAGCGGGCGAGGTAGGGGTCTCCCATTACCCCGGCTTCTACTCCGGAGGCGACGACCTCCGGGCTACTGGGTTTGCAGCCGGCATCTTGGTCTGTGTATGCCGGCGTGGTGTCATATATTGACGGTTTTTTTTTATAACACAGGGGGCAAACGAGCTTGCGGCTCACCTGATGGTAAGTGACCACCGCCGCCCATGATCACCCACAACACCAGGGGCATTGCAGGTGTGCTGCCGGCCTTTTAAAATGGAATATACTCTTTTCTTGAAGGTTATGTTGTCGTATCGGTTCGGAAATACTGACGGTTTATTTACAAAATACATTATCAGAAAATTGTGCTTCTGTACTACGAATGCTTCATTGAGTTAAATGCTTTATTACGTGCTCACCTAGTAAGTAAACACCACGTGTACTAGTTGTGCGCTCTGTAATTTATCACTAGATGTCTCTACGCGAATTCTACAGCGCGCTATAAAGATTCTCTCGCGAAGAATGACCTCTCTGCCGTCGATGAGTATCGGCAAGACCTTACTTCATAGGATCATTTCTATAGTAAGCTCTTCACCCAGAAACTCGCAATATGTGAGGGCACACAAGCCACGATGACGAGACGTGGCGCGGTACCCTGAGCGTGAGGCGGGCGATGGTGGTTCACCATCAGCCCTCGATGATCGTTCGCTCCCTTCGGGGAGAGTGGGGCACTGTCGCTTTCTGAGTGGTTTTTTTAAACTCTTTTAAATACTTAAAAATAGAAAAAATTAGTGAGTTGCTACCACTGTACTTATAACTAGCAACTCGCCCCGGTTTCCCACACGTGCAATATGTTTGTATAACTTTGATACTGTTCAACACATTGTCGAAAGGCTAGTATTTTGGCGGTATTATACTGTTTCGCCCATGATATCACCATGACACTCCTAAAGACTCGGGTGCTATTCCTCTGTACGATATAAATCCACTACCATATCCTAACCTTCAAACCAAAACACAGCCATGCAAACACAAATTACAGGCGACCTGTATATTCTGCTTGTGTGGTAACCCATATTATACAATAGGTAAAAGGAGAAATTACATGATTATCGTTACAAAAAACGGTTCAACTATTATAATAATGTTCAACTTAAATTATTAACGTCTATAACTGAATGCGAACTTTGTCCCAGACATACTAAGCAGTCAGAGGCCTGGGACGGAAAGCTGTTTTTTTTATTTAAGCTAATTTATTATTTTAGTTTTTTTATTTATGCCCTCACTGGATGTAATTTTACAAGCTTTCATTCAGTTCACATTTGTATTTATTTGTATAAGTATTTATGTTCAAGTAATTAAAATCTTGTAAATTAAATTAGACTTAAATAAATATACATACAATTTGGATATGCACAAGGAAAATGGAGGTACATGGGGGATACCAAAAGTTACTAGGCCATCATCGTTATAAATTAAGGGGGATTTTTACAAGAAAATAATGTGGGCAAATAATACAGACATAAACATATAATTTGATAGAATATTTTTAATAAAAAAATCTGTAGCTCTCGAGCTACATCAATGTAAGTACAAAAGGAACGTCGTGTATATATATATATATTGAAACCTTATTCCATCAATTTCTATTGTGACGCGCGCTCCACACCACATCCAGACGTAACGCTTCGATCTCATCCTCCGTCAAGTCTATTACATCTCCTTGGATAGGACACGTTTCCTCAAGTAATTCGGGACGTTTCCAAGCTATGATCTTAGAGGATTCTACCGATTCCTGCACCGCCCAGAAGTTAGGTACTTCATAGCAGTCGATTTCTTGTCCATTCATTGAGAGTTCTGGAGTAGGCACCGCCTTTTGTTTTTCTGCCTTCGATGTCGAGTCAGCCTCTACTGAAGCTGTGCAGTCCGAAGCTTCAGCCTTGCCTGTGAGCTTCTTAGTGTTATCAAGCAGTTTAAAAAGACTGAGATCCACTCCAGTAAATAACCTGTATCCATTGTTCTTTATGTAATTAGCAGATGCCAAGTCCATGAACACAATGCGTCTAACAGATATACCGCTTACTGAGGTATTTACTATCTTCCAACCAGTAGTTAGTAGTTTCGGATGAAAGCGTTGAAGCATTTTCAAAACTCTTTCTTCTTCCAGGCATCCTAAATTTCGGGACTTCCAAGCCATTTTGATAGATTTTAGAAGATTCTTGACATCTACCAGTTTCAGCCTGATACCTTTAACGGTTGACTCAGTAAGGGTTTGATTAAGCCAATTCTTTGTACCTTCATCATCACAATGAATATGAATGGCTCCAGATGTCACATTCATCATGTTGAATTTAGGGAGAGGATCATGCATTGACTCCAGTTTGTTCCATAGAATTCCCTGGATTGCAAAATACTCCTCCTCTCCCAACATTTGTTCAGGGAAGCTTTCGGCAATAACGGCTAGTTTTATAACGAATGGTGCCTTCAACGGGCTGGACCCAGAGCCTTCTACAGTTTTAGCATTGACCATCCCAATTTTCATGTCGTCAACCTTCCTTGTCGGGTTTACTTGCTCAGCTGCACCATTCTCCTTTGACTGCTCCTTCCGCAACCTTGCCCTCTCGCGACGTTTGCAGCCACTCAATTTCTTTTTTTTGCATCGCCAGCTCTGGCTTAGAACACCATCAGCCCCCATGGCAACAACAGTCTCACTTGGTAATTTCTTAATGAATTGTACGTCCAAGAATGCTGAATTATTGCCAGGTTGCAACAGTTGATCTGCCTGAGCTGAGACCTTCCTTCCTAAATCATAGTTTGATTCCTCAAGGTTTCCACATCTGCTGGTAGTGGCACCATTGTGGTTTCCACTACCATTCTCCAGCAGTGGTCCCTTGCAATGGAATCTGCTACCAGACAAATTGCTGAATGGCTTTGTTTCTCTTGAGACTGTTGACATTTTCTTAATGAATTGATCCTGAAAATAGTGGTTTTTGTAATAAGCATCTTTCCATATTGCAAATTTTTCCTGAATAATTGCCGTTTTTTTTTTTATAATTCAATTATATTTAAGAAAGTAATTATTATCTTTAATTAATGTTTTATATAATTAATAACTTGTATACCTTATGATGGTGAAACATAACCCACTACATTTCTACAACATCAAACTTATAACTACACCAATATTTATGCAAATGATTGATTAATTGATTTCCACTTGGAGAAGACATAACAGAATATTAGTAATATTGTAGTCACACCAAAAATAAATATAATATTGCAGTTTATCCAGAGATCTACATTCCTCTAAAGAAGTTACTATGAGGTTGAAATTTAAGTTAGTTCAGGTCCCTTACCTAAATTTAGTATTATATATTTTTTTGTTATTTAACACTTTATTGCATGAACATTACAGGATTTGTTGAAGAATTTTCGATAAGTATAGTGTAGTACAAAAGGCGGTCTTATTACTAAGCAATCTTTTCCAGACAACCTTAATATTTTTAAAAACCTTCCTCCATAGTATTTTTTCTTTTTTTTTTTTTATTGTAATCTAAATAAATTACTAGGACTCATCATAATGAAATTTCTGAACCAGTGTTTAACTTTTTGTCTGCCCGAGTTGAATATATCTAACAGAAAATTTGTCTATTTTTTTTATTTATTCAAATGTATAACATAGACATTACACTTTAAAAGTTAAGTCTTTGTAAAAGATACTTAACCAATTTTAATATTTTTTTCAAAAGTCAGTGCAAACAAGTAGTTTAGAATATTTTAAATTAACTTGTCATTTAAATATTAAAGAAAGCAAGTAGCAATTTGAGGCAAGTGGTCAAAAGATTAAATTTAAAGTATTTAGGTACAGGAAAGTAGCTAAATTCTTTCAATTAATTTAATCTTTTATTTATTGATTTATTTATTTAATTCTTTATTGTACACACCAGTTATTTATAGGAATATGAATACAGTTATTTATAATTAATGTAGGAATGTTAATTAAAAAAAAAACTTTTTTCTATTGAAATCCCCTTTAAAGAGGGGCTATGTTCAGCAGTGGACAGTTAACTAATATGATGAAGATATTGGTTATTGGAGAATAATTTTAGTCAAGATAATTTTCTTTTTTATATTAATTAAATTAATAAATGAAAAATATAATGTTTTCAAATAAATACTATATGTCACTATTATGTTATGTACATAATTGTAGAGAAATTAAACATCAAAATTTTTAACTTGGCCTTAACAAAAAAAGAAAACATTCGAAAAAAAAAATATTAAAATATTCCCAACCTCATGAAAGATTTAAATATTAAGTTATATTACCTCAGTAGTAAGCCACGCCGTTTCTCGCTTTACTTGTGTTGGATAACTAAACCCCAAGAACGTTATATTTACCAAAACTCGAGATAAAAACAAATCAGTCTTTCCGCAGAAAAATATTTTTTCCACTTTTCTTAGAAAGCACGTCTTATAACCCAGTGGTCTTCAGACTCGTATTTCCCTTTATATTTATCAATTTTTATAAACTTCATTTAAAGTTTTTTTTTTTACTTAGAAAAAAGTAAAGATAAAACTTTTTAATAACAAAACATAAAGTTGAATTTTGACATTTCACCATATTACGTTAATTTGCGTCTTGACATTGACAGTTTAAATGACTTTGCATTCAAATTTGATTATTTAATTTATTCATAAGAATGAAAAAAAAAATAAAGGTACAAAACAAAACAGTACCTTTATTATATACCTGTAGACGGATCCTAAATATATTGGTCTAAGGTCCACTTTTGTATTCCCTAGTTATGTATTTTTTCTTATCTTGTTTTAAACCTTGTATAATTACTAAAATCTTACCCAATATAGCAGCTTATATCAAACAATCAAGGGTCTTGTTTTTGAATATTTGGATTATGTACAGATAACGTAATCTTTCTTGTCTACGTAATTTTCTTTTTAACAGACAAATTTCTCGTCTGTGGTAGTAAAATATGACCAGTGTTTTAATTTTGTCCTCTAGCTAATAAAACTGTAAATCCGCCTTCGCTATCAGTATACTTTGGCGGAGTACTAATTAAAGATGACAGGTGAAGATGAAGTAGGTCAGTTTTTTTTAATAGATGAAGATGGAATGGTAACAACGCCTACGCTTTCGGTATACACTGAAGGGGCCCCAGTAAGAAATGATAGGTGAGGATAAAAGTA
Source organism: Galleria mellonella (assembly GCF_026898425.1). Lineage (NCBI taxonomy): Eukaryota > Metazoa > Arthropoda > Insecta > Lepidoptera > Pyralidae > Galleria > Galleria mellonella. The sequence goes on from NW_026442097.1 coordinate 2,562,103, forward strand.
GGTCAGTCAGGTCATCGAAAATAATTCGACTAGTATTAACCAGAATGGTTTCAAGAAGGAACCACGTGGGGATTGGTTCCATAAGGTTTTTTTTTTAATGAATGATTATGATATGGTAACCCCGTCTGCGCTATCGGTATACACTGGCAGGGCACTAGTGATAGATGACTGATGAAGATGAAAGCAGGTCAGTTAACCCACCCTGACGAATCAAACTAGAATTAGTCACGATGGTTTCCAAGGGGAACCACGTGGAGGTCGACCTGACAGGGTATATTGCTAGTAATAGGGCTATTTGACCCCATTACTAACAATCCCTTTCCCCCCTCAATCTAATAGGGTATATTGTTAGCAATAAAGCAGTCAAAACATATTAACAAACTTCCCCTTCCTAGTGACATAGTTTTTTATTGTTGGATGAAAATGGATTAGTAACCCCGCCTGTGCTAACGGTATACGCTGGCGGGGCACCAGTGAAGGGTGATCGATGAGAATGAAAACAGGCCAGTTAGCCCGTCATGATGAATTCATCAACAATCAATAATCATGACAGTTCCAGGGGGAACCGCGTGGAGGTCGACCTGGTTAGGTATATTGCTAGCAATAGGATTTTTAGTCTCCATTACTAACAATCCCTTTCCCCCCAGCGACATAGTTAAATGCAATAGAATGATTGGATAATGCATACCCACATATTCATAGTGCAATTATATAGCCACCAAAAATAAGTATTAATATAATCCATATTGCTGTTTAAAAATAAATACATTTCGTTTCAAGGAAATATTTTTATGAATTATTAATAAAAAACACTCACATTTATAATTAAATTTATTCTAACAATACATTTTACATAAAAAAATATATTACACTTACAGATAATAAACAAACATGAAGTCAGTGACAATTTCATGTTATAATCGGAATTTGTAACGTCTGATAACCCATACACTTAGATTATATAGATATAAAGAATCAAATGTCAAAAACGTGGGCAGCTAAATGAACATTTGGCTGACTCAATTTGACACAATTTTTTTTTAAACATGCCATTTCAATTATTTAAAAATGGAATTTTAAATCACCGCTATACTTGGATATAAATCAAAATAATAAGTAAAGGAACCATCGATACAAATGTTTATGTATCATTTACCATGTTTTTTTTTTTTATATATTCTTAATAATATATTATTAGAAATATACCACTTTCCACCAGGTGGGCGTCAGCTTGTTTGCCATTCTAAGTTGTACAAAAAAATTTTATCATTTCATTTTTCATTTTAACCATGGATAAAAAAGTCAACCTGTTTTTGGGGGAGCATTTGTATGGTGACAAACTATCCATATAATCTAAGCCCAGTAAGATGGGGAAACGGTTACATAAAATCAACATTTTGCATTATTGTTCATGAAACTGTCACCCTTTTGTCAAGCAAGGTAGTAGAAACAACTCAGATGTCTCTCTGTAGAACTATGAAAATATTTTTTGATGCTGGCGATTCTTTGTCTATGGACATAGGTACTTAAACATCATCCGTGAGCCCCACACTCCTTTGCCATACTATCACATAAAATAATATTTTTATTTTTTATGAAAGATAAGTCTATTTATTATCTATGAAGTCTGTTATTTCATATTCTGTTTACTTATATAATGTTTTAACAAAATGTGTATGTAAAAAAAAAAAAAAACTAAATAGATCACAGTCTGTGAATCCTTTAAACAATAATGCGAATACAGAAATGTATACTATAACATATACATATCTTTATTAAATGTAAAAAAATATGTAAGAGCTTTAGAAAAAAAAATCCATTTGTTTCAGCATCAAGCAGAAACTACTGCACCAAATTCTTACTTCTTCTATAAATAAACTAAGTAAAAACAAAGTTTTATCTGCCATTAGTCTTGCTGAGCGCGACCGGTATAAAAACTTGATACTTGGGCGTGTTCCCGCCTTTTTCTATGACCGCTCGCGCCAAAGAGAATGGATCTAACTTCTTTTTTACTACTAGGAATCTGAAACAAAGAGTAAGACTTTATTGTACAGTAATCTTAAAATAGGATACAGAGATTTTAAGAAAAGAATGAGTACAATAGCGGACTTATACCATAAAGTAATCTATTTTTTTTTAAACTAATTAATATAAGTTAAATTTTAATTAAGTTTTTCAACCGACTTCAAAAGAGGTCATTCTCAATTTTGCTCTTTTATTTGTCTTTTCTACTCCATAACTCCATTTTATTTATAAAATGATTTGGAAAATTCTCTTTTTATCTGAAAAAATATATTTTCCAATTAGTCCCATAGACATTTTATTAAAATTAATTTAGTTGTTTAGATTTAAATTGAAATAAGTAGTTTGACCATGACTGAAGTTAATGATTCTTTTTTGGAACAACTCTTTAATTATCACATGACTTTTATTGGTAATTTTCACAAAATAAATATGTCCCAACATGGGAATAAAATTACAAAATATATTGTAAAAAAAAAAGGACTTTATAATACACTAAAGATCCTGCCCGGCTTTGCACGGGTACATATAATTTATTTATAGGATATTATTTTTAAAAATAATATATATAGCCTATGTTATTTGCTGATAATGTAGCTTAATATTGATGAAAGAATTATTAAAATCGGTTTAATATTTTTTGAGTTTTATCCATTATAAACATACAAATAAATCTTTCCTTATTATAATATTGCTCTACAAGAGTGGAGTGACTGTAAACTAAAAGCTTTAGTGTCGAGTGACAATGTCAATAGTCAAGGGCAAGGCCATTAATTTAAAAGTCAAGGCTACAAATATAAAGGTCAAGGTTACTAATATAAAGATCAAGGTTCATAAGATATAGGTCAAGGTCAGACACAACAAAAGGAATGTCAGAAAGCCAAAGGTCAGGAATCATAGATCAAGGTCACCTGTCCTTATCGCCATAACTCCTCGAGGTGAGGCCCGCCCTCTGCGCGAGCTGGTGCAGCTGCGCGCGCTCCTCCTTGCTGAACTCGCTGCTGAAGACTAGGTCGACGTCGAGGGTGTCTGAATCACGGTACCGCTGCATCAGATCCTGGGCTGCGCGCCTCAGCTGCCGAATATCGGTGCCGATGCTGCCCAGACCGGCGCGGTTCACCTGCATCGCAATTATCATCATTCATTTAGTTCTTCCAATACCATTGATAGATGCTTGATATCAAATAGTATTATATTCTTTGACTAGCAATTCGCCCCAGCTCCGCACGGATAAATATAAAAAGATATATTAGCTTTAACAGACAATTTTTTAACACTTTCCGTTACATTATTACAAAATAATAAAATTATTATATATATTAATAACCTACATTACTTGCTGATAATGTAGCTTCATATAGGTGATAGAATTTTAAAAATCCTTTGACTAGTTTTTAGTTTATTCATTATAAACAAACACACACACAAAAATTATTAATGTTATAAAGTATACAGACAGAGCATCAAATTTTTTTTAATGAATGATAATTAAATGGCAACCCCGCCCGCGCTGACGGCATATGCTGGCGAGGCACCAGTAAGGGATGATAGGTGAGAATGAAAAAGCAAGTCAGTTAGCCCATCGTGATGAATACGTCTGGAATGCAGCACAATGGTTTCCAGGTACCACGTGGAGGTCGACCTGATAGGGTGTATTGCTAGTAATGGGGGAATTAGACTCCATTACTAACAATCCCTTTTCCCCCTCATTGAGGCGTTATAGGTGAGAATGAAGTCGTCCATGCTGGCAACTTTACCAAGTAATAACCACGATGGTTTCTAGGGGGGCCCATGGATAGGTCAATCAGAGAGTATTGCTGTGTGCTATTGAACTAGTGACGTGTACTATTGAACTAGTACCATTACTAATAATCCTTCACCCCTGTCGTCAGCTTGCCATTCTAAGTATGAAACAAAAAAGGTCCGATAATAGGCAATAATACAAACCATTTGTAAGTTAGGCTTGATGGGCTCGGCGATGCCCTGCGAGTCCGCGCCCAACCCGCCGCCTTTCCATCCCATCAACTTCATCATTCTGTAACGAATTCATTATTATTTTCATAATAATATAACATAAGAGACAACATAAACAGAGACAATATGGTCCATGAATGTGATAAATCGAAAAAAAATCCATTTTTCTACTGTCAATGGTTTGCTACACTCTGTCGCCTCACTTAGTGCTTTCAACCGACTTTAAAAAGAAGGAGGTTTTCAATTCAGTTGTATTTTGTTTTTGTTTGTTATCTCATGTCTCCATCAGTTTTTTTTTATTGGATGAAAATGGAGTGGTAACCCCGCCTGCGCTAATGGGATACGCTGGCGGGGCACCAGTGAAGGATGATAGATGAGAATGAAAACAAGCCAGTTAGCCCATCATGATGAATTCATCAGGAATTAACCATTATAGTTTCCAGGGGGAACCGCGAGGAGGTCGACCTGGTTGGGTATATTGCTAGCAATGGGATTCTTAGTCTCCATTACTAACAATCCCTTTTCCCCCCAACTCCATCAGTTGTAAACCGATTAAAAAAAATATTTTTTTAACCGAAAGGACATACTTACAGATTGTTCTCTTAGAAATTTTTATCAAAATTAGTTCAGTAGTATTTAGTTTTAAAGTAAAAATAACTAACAAGTTAGTTTAAACTATTCACGCCACGTTTGAAGGTTATTGGCGTATCAGAGAATGTAAATAATTTGGTAGCATACTTGGTAGCTACATTGTTTTCTATGCGGGCACCGAAGTCCTCCCTCTGGCCGGTGACATCGCGTACTGATATCCTCGCGTCCCCCTGCGCTATCCACAGTTCCTTCACAACTATACTGATTGATTCTTCACGCAACCTCTGTAATGAATCGGGAAACTTGTTTTAAATTATTATACACATAATCAGCAGTTCCTCTCTTACTTAAGTAAGAGATATACATATGCAAAGATATATAGAGCGTATAGTTTAATTATATGCAAAGCCCAATGTATATAATATTGGACGTTGCATATAGTTAATATATTTGCATGTAGATAGAATGAGTCGAAACGTTGAATGTCTCATTCCAACTCACGGACTCGCTAGTGATGTCAATTCTATTGACGAATCCACTTGCCACTTTTCTAGAGGGCCCCGCTCACATTCTACAGTGAGAATTAGATAATTTTGGACTGGATATGGATCACTCGGTCCCAAACTTGGCTTATTTAAGTTATTATTATAGGCTTATTTAGACTAATACAATGAATTCCTTATTATGGTAAATACATACATTCCATGCTAACATCTCAACAATACTCCTGGCTTCAGCCTTGTTGGTGCCTGTGGCTTGTGCTAGTAGCTTCTCATTCAGCAAAAGCGAGAAACAGTTGTTTTCATACACTGTTCTTAATGGGATCCCACACACTTGGCAGCTTGCTGAAATTTTTATATATAATTTTTTGTGAATTTAACCCTTCTTAATTGCATGTTTTTTTTTATTGGTGAAATAAATCAAGGAGATATAATATATGTACAAAATTAAAGGAAAAATGGTTAAAAAAATAAATTTGACAGCTATAGTTTTTTTTTCTGCATCATTAAAAAGGTATCCAGACACGATCAACTTACAGTGAACTTGTTCTTTTATATAATTTTTGGGCTTCAATGTTATGATGGAAATTTCTACCATTATGCAAAGAAGCGTAAAAATAAAACTAAAAATAAACTAACAATCAGTCAAAACAATTTTCACTTCCATAACACTTGCAGTGTTTCCACATTGGATTGCCAGATTTTGTGTAATAAATAAAAACTTGAACTAGTTTTCAAAAGAAAATTAATAGAATTGCAATAACTCACATTGTATATTTCCTAATTTACTAGACCAAGGCCTTATTAAGAGAACCATTCTGCCGAATGTCGTGTGAAACATTCTCTCGTTGAACATTTTAACATCAATACATTTAACTTTCTGCATTTCACTCAGATATTCATTAGCATCGATCACTTCTGAGGACTTTTTCTCGCATAATCTCTCTGGTTCCTTATTCTCATTGTTGTCCAATTGTTCTACATTACTATTTGTATCATTTTCAACGTCCCCGTGTCCTTGTTGCACAAATTGTATTTTAGGAGTCTTCTGCGGTGGTCCGTTTAAGATGACACCACCTTCTCGCTTGATACCTTTAGCTCTGTCCTCAGCAGCATCAGATGCGGACACAAATGTCCTTTGTAATTTAAATTTCTTTGCATTCCTGTAGTTTTGTGCCACCTGTAACATAAATAGTTACCTCTTTATTGAAAATTCAAATGTTTAGTAACTCAATATTAATTTTTAATTGTATTTCTAATGTGTAAGTAATAAGTTTTCCAGTTATTGAAATACAGTGAACACTCTATACAAGCAACTTATTTCAACTAATTTCAATAAAAAAAAATCTTATTGTGAAAAGTTACTTATAGGAAAAGAAAGAGTATAAAAATACTTACGTGTGGAAAATATTTTTACTTATTTCTTTTACTAACTAAGCTGAGTAGAATAAATAAAATAAAATATAAAGAATGTTGCTTATAGAGCATTCACTGTATAAATATAATTTGACATTTTGAAACTTTTACTCTGCCTCTTATCAGGTGTATATTGTATTTAATATGTATAAATTTTAATAATTTATTCATAGTTTTTTTTTTGAAGGATGAAAATGGTATGGTAATGGGATACGCTGAGGGAGCACCAGTGAAGGGTGATCAATGAGGATGAAAACAGGCCAGTTAGCCCATCATGATGAATTCATCAGGAATTAACCATGATAGTTTCCAGGGAGAACCGCGAGGAAGTCGACCTGGTTGGGTATATCGCTAGCAATAGGATTCTCAGTCTCCATTACTAACAATCCGTTTTCCCCCAATTTATTTATAGTTGGTAGGATGGAATGGTAACCCTATCTATGCTATCAGTATATGCTAGCACCAGTGAGAGATAATAGAAGAGGATGTAATGGTATAGTAATGGGCCACCATTGTGATGAATTCCACAAGAAAACTTAAGAATATTTTTCCAGTGGGACTGTGTGACCAACATAAAACATTATACCTCTATGAATGAAGCTGTTAAACCCTATTATATACTCAATAAAATATGTATTCAATCACTCTGGCCAGATCAGACACATCCTTTTCCTCTCACAAGAGGTAGGTTTATTTTAATGGGGGATAATGGAATGGTGGCACCACCTGCGCTATCGGTATATGCTGGCAGGGCACCAGTGACGGATGATTGGTAAGGATAAAAGGCAAGTCAGTTAGTCCATTATGACAAATTCAATGATAAATGAGTTGCAATGGCTTCCAGGGGTAACTGCGTCGAGGTTGGCCTGATAGGGTATATTGATACCAATGATGACTGACCTCATTACTAACAATACCCTTTTCCCCCTATTACTATAGGTGTTTTTTTAATGGATGATAATAGAATGGTAGCCCCACTCGCACTATTGGTATACACTGGCAGTGCACCAGTGAGGGATGGATGATAGGTGATAATGAAAGCAGGTCAGTTAACCCATCGTAATGAATTCCACTTGAATTAATGACAATGGTTACCAGAGGGAACTGCGTGGAGGTTGACCTGATAGGGTAGCAATAGAGCTGTTAGATCTCCAATACTAACAATCCATTTCCCCTCCATTACTATAGATTAGGTTTAGAATAATGAAGGTGTTTTAATGAATGCCTTCCATTAGTTGTAAGTTTTAATTCTATAACTAAAAGTATGGTTAGTGGATACCTTAAGAGACGTCTTGGTCGCTTTGATCGATGTTAGACACAAGTGCGACAAATCATCAGACAAACACAATTATTTTAATTATTCTTAAAATAACATAATTAGGTTAGCGTTACCTCTTGAGAAAGCCTGGCAACTTCTTGCATTACTTCAATGGGGTATCTGCACCCCATGAACTCCATGTTAGCGAAAACCTTCGCCAAACACACCAGCCTTTCTTCAGGATAATCATTTTTCCATCTCTCCATGAAAGCGCGTCTTAAATCCCAATGGTCTTCACTTTCGTGATCCTCCCTATACTTGTCAATACTCCAATTTGTATCAAAAGACATGTTTATGTCAATATTCTATGTTTACTACAGTAAAATTTTAATTCCTTCTCATTAAATATATAAGTAAATAACTGAAAAACTATACTAGAAGTAGGAGATAAATACATATCACAGATTAGTTATAACATGTGAGAGAGAATATGAGAATGACTGGAAATCTAAGCTGAAAATATCTAAGGCAAGAACAGGAAATACAAATTTTGATGTAAATGCACAGATTATTAGAGAGACTCAGAGACCATCTATGGACACCTTAGATTAACGCAGTACGTTACACGATATCTATGTTGAATATTTTGGTTAGATATAGATCAAATTGGAGGTAGATAAGTATAAAATCACTTGCGCGTCGAATAAATGAAGTGTCGCTAAAATCTCAAATCACCTAGTCACGTACTATTCGATCAACCGCATTCTTCGCATCAAATCAACAAAAATGTTAAATATTTGGACTGAAATACAGACGCGTATAAGAGGACAAACATGTAGAGCCTACGTGTACAGGTTTGTTGTTAATTCTTCCTTCTGTTTTCTCAACAAGTATCTTTTATTTCATTTTATGCCCGTTTTTCATTTATTAAATATTATATTACATCAAATGACTTTTAGGCTAAAAATGTTTTCGATCAACCCTTATTTTTCTTAATGTAAATTTAAGTTTATGAGTAAAACAATTTACGTAGATAGTTTCTAATGCTGAAATCTAGTTTGATGGACACTGTAGCTGTCAGTCTGACTTGCAATTTTTTCATATCTGTGGCGATCCGACAAATGTTCTTCTCTGAATTGTTATTTATTTATTATAAATTTAATTTATATTTAAAGTTTTGAATAAATAAACATGAGTGGAAATATTTTAATCAACGAAATATTCGGTCAGTTTCAAAAAAGTCTTGACCAAGAAGCTGAATTGCGAGAGGTAATTTATGTTTAAGTAATATTTTTAGCATGACGCACATTATCAATTATTGTTTGGTTTGGATTTTTATATTATTTCGTACTAAATATACCAGCGATTGTACGTGACCTGAATAAAAAAAAAAATAGCCAATGTGCTTACCAATGCTAAATACTGTATGAATGTGAAATTTCATAATAAATAAGGCGGTTGGCGCGCATACCGGTAACAGTCGCCTTTCACATTTAGAATATTTCGTATAATAATTGAAGTACAGTACCATCTAACAGGTCAATGTACTTATTATATTTCAACATACAAAAATAAACGGTTAATGTTAAAATATATACAAATTTATATATTTTTTTTTTAAACAAATTAAAATTTTAGTATAAATAATGGATAAAAATTTATACTTTTAAGGCGATGATAAAATATTTGAAATACACAATCGGGACTTGACGCAATGAAAAATCTTAGCAGGTAGGCCTTTCTCATATATCTTCCATATATGTGGAAGGCCTATGTTCAGGAGTTGACAGTTAATGTTAATATGATGACAATGATGATGATGATGATTACTATTTTCAGATGATAATAACAATTTTGATTTCACCCTGTATAATAAACATATAATAAAATGGTAACTGGTCACTGTCTGTACATGGAAGATATGTATGAAAAAATATAGGGAGACTTTATGAACACAGTAGAACCCAAAACAATGATTTTTAGAATTTTTATCTGTTTGTACATTTGTGCATGCTAATCTCAAAAACATTCACAACATCAAGCAACGGCTGTGTTGTTTGCCCATTCTTCTCAGCTGTAATTGCATGCAGAAATGGGTCTTAGATTAAAAACAAATGAAAAATTTTCCATGTACAGACAGCAACCAATTTTTTTTATACACTTAGAAGTACAAACAAGCTGACAGCCCACCTGATAGAAAGTGGTAAACATCACCTATAGACATGAGCAGTACCATGGACATAACAGAGTATACTGTTTCGCCCATGATACCCCCCATGCGTTGCCATTCCTGAGGACTCAAATGTTATACTCTGTACCCTGTACCAATATGATAAAAATTAAAATTAATTATATTACAGTCAATCAGAAACATTTCCAAGGAGGTGGACCAGTTGTCCCGTGAAATATTGACCGTCCTACAAGTTATACATCATGATGAAAGTGGCAGTAAGTTTTATATAATATTTGTAAACATTTTGTTATAACTAGCTGTTTTCGGGGGGAAAGGAATTGTTAGTAATGGAGGTCTAAAGCCCCATTGCTAGCAATATATTCTGTCAGGTTAATTTATGTGGAATTCGCTCAATGGGCTAGTTGGCCAGCTGTCATCTTCACCTATTATCCTTCACTGGTGCCACGTCAGCATATACTGATAGTGCAGGTGGGGTTACCAGGAATGGTAATGCAACCAGCGCTATCACCCATAAAAAAGGAAACTACCTTTTTACTACTTCTTTGGCCTCATACTTTAGTACATAAAGTGTTCTATGTGCTAAGTTAATATTTAACCTATCAGGGCACTATTTAACCCCCATCCCCCCTTGTTAAATGCCCAAGGAATAATCCCTAACATTTACAAAAAATCAATGTAAAAATTGGTTTACAGTTGATCATGTGACGTGTGACATAGTTGCAAAGATTATTAAAATAAAGGCTCTCAAAAATTGAATACGCAATGATATCTACACGTAAGAACTGATATTCGAGGTTGCCATTCCTGAGGACTCAGGTGTTATTCCTCTATATCCTGTAAATTCACTGCCACATACCACCCTTCAAACTGAAACACAGCCATGCAAACACAACTGCTTCATGGTAGAAACACGAATGGGACAGAGGTAGCCAAGCAAACGACTTTTGTATAAAGCCTCCCTCTCCCTCTCTGGTGTTGGGGTTATTCATAATAAACATTCATTCCAGTAAATCCAGCATGCCTGAAAGCCCGCGAGTTGTTCGAGAGAGCCCGCATTGGCTACGGCAGACTGAAGGAAGCGGTGCCCTCTACCGATTATTACAAGTATGAATATGTTTCTCTTCTTCAATCGACTTCAAAAAAGGAGGTTTTTTATGTTTATTATTTCAGATATTAACTGCCCACTGCTGGACATAAGCCTTCCCCATAAGGGGAGTTTTGCCAGTAGTTGCCACGCTTAGCAGGCGGGTTTGGCAGCCGCAATTAGGCTTTTAGAGATGTTTTAAGAGGGACGCTGCTGCCCAATCCTAGCTATCCCTTAGTCGCCTCTTACGACACCCACAGGAAAGGAAGGGGTGGTACATTCTATGCCGGGGCACATGCGGCATTTTTTTATGTTTGTTACTAAATAACTCTGTTAGTTATAAACCGATTTGGAATTTTTTTTAACTGAAATGATATATGTATATTCAGATTGGTCTCATAGCAATTTTATCAGAATCGGTACAGTAATTTAATATTTAAATTGAAACAACTAGTTTTGACACGAATGAATTCGGTCTGTTTTTGTGGAACGAATTATCAAGCAATCTTATATTATGCTAAAATGATTTTTCTTTTATTGTATGCAACTTAGAATGCCAATCAAGCTGACGGCCGTAACCGTCGCCTATAAACATGAGCAGTACCATGGACATAACAGAGTATACTGTTTCGCCCATGATACCCCCCATGCGTTGCCATTCCTGAGGACTCAGGTGTTATTTCTCTGTACCTAGTAAATTCACCCTTCAACCGAAACACAGCCATGCAAACACAACGGCTTCACGATTGAAACACGAATAGGACAGAGGTACCCGAGCAATCGACTTTTGTACAAAGTCTCCCTCTGGTTACCTTACATATTAAAAGTCTAGATTATAGCACTTTTAGCTCATGTCAAAAAAGGTAGTCAATTCGGTTGTATTTTTCTTGGTGTGCAGGTACCACGACCACTGGCGCATGATGACGCAGCGCTACGCTTTCCTGATCTCGCTCACCATATGGCTGGAGGCGGGCATACTGGCCGCGCACGACACCGTCGCCGACGTGCTGGGCAGTGAGTGTGGCAACTAACGTACCTATGTACATACACTAGCCATTTCCCGCCGCGTTGCTTGCTTCTAACTATGTAGTTTCCGTATATAATTCCCATTGGAATTGTTCATGAATCCGGTCTTATATTGTATTATACATTTAAATGATAATTACGTACCTAATACCTTCGTAAAGTTTCAGCAAATTCAACTGATCGGTTATTTTATAGCATTTTATATGCGATTCTTTAGATTGATATAACTTTTTTATTTATAAACCGATTGAAATAAAAAAAAACTAAATGTTAAGTGTAGCAAATCGCAGCACATTAATGATAACCGCATTCAAATCGGTTAAGCCGTTTCTGAGATTAGCGTGCACAAACATACAGACCAACAGACAAAAATTCTAAAAATAATTGTTTTGGGTTCTGTTGCATTCATGAAGGCCGCCTATAATAGTTTTTCTTGTATATCTTTCATGTACATACAGCGACCAGTTATGATTTTATTATATATATATATATATATATATATATATATATATATATATATATATATATATATATATATATGTGAATGGTATAGTGAATGGTAACCCCGCCTGTGCTATCGGTATACACTGACAGGGCACCAGTGGCAGATGATAACTGAAGATTACTTCATCCTCAGTAGATCAATTGGCAGTGACGAATTACCTTGGAATTAAGCATGATGGTCTCCTAAGGAAGGTCCTCCTACCAGAGGGAGACTTTGTACAAAAGTCGATTGCTTGGGTACCTCTGTCCCATTCGTGTTTCTACCGTGAAGCAGTTGTGTTTGCATGGCTGTGTTTCGGTTTGAAGGGTGTGATATGGCGTGAATTTACAGAGTACAGAGGAATAACACCTGAGTCCTTAGGAATGGCAACGCATGGGGGGTATCATGGGCGAAACAGTATACTCTGTTATGTCCATGGTACTGCTCATGTCTATAGGCGACGGTTACCACTTTCCATCAGGTGGGCCGTTAGCTTATTTGCCATTCTAAGTTGTATAAAAAAAAAAGGAAATCGTGTGGAGATCGACCTAACAGGATATTGCTAGCAATGGAGATGCTATTATTAAAAAATCCCTTCCCCCCATTTTTCAAGGGTTATAAATGTATTAATTTGTTTATTTTGCTGACAGTAAGCGCGGTAGAGCAGCAGGAAGGGTTTCACCTCGACATAGAGGACTATTTAGTTGGTCTGCTCATGCTGTGCTCTGAACTGGTGAGTATTAGCATAGTCACCTCTTACGACACCTACGGGTAATGAAGGGCTGGTCCATTCTATACCGGACAGTAGTGGGTAATATATAAAAATATCTATGTGTTTTAGATACAATAACTATATATTTTAGATACAAGATCTATATATTTTAAATAAAATATCTATGCATTTTAGATACAGTTACTAAATATATTAAATAAAATATCTATGCATTTTAGATACAGTTACTATATATTTTAGATACAAGATCTATATATTTTAAATAAAATATCTATGCATTTTAGATACAGTTACTAAATATATTAAATAAAATATCTATGCATTTTAGATACAGTTACTAAATATATTAAATAAAATATCTATGCATTTTAGATACAATAACTATATATTTTAGATACAAGATCTATATATTTTAAATAAAATATCTATGCATTTTAGATACAGTTACTAAATATATTAAATAAAATATCTATGTATTTTAGATACAATAACTATATATTTTAGATACAATATTCATATATTTTAGATATAATATCTATGTATTTTAGATACAATAACTGTATATTTTAGATACAATATTCATATATTTTAGATACAATATCTATGTATTTTAGATACAATAACTATATATTTTAGATACAATATTCATATATTTTAGATACAATATCTATGTATTTTAGATACAATATTCATATATTTTAGATACAATATCTATATATTTTAGTAACAATATCTATATATTTTCATTACAATATCGATATACTGGTTTAATAACAGATATGTTAAAAATTTGTTATCCAAACAATAATATCGGATAACAGATTTTTAACATATTCGAAATAGATATCTGACCGATATAGGCAATATCGAAATGGGTGATGGCATTTTTTGTGCCATCAGTGTCCAGAGAAACCCAATATATAGATATCGGATCGGTATCCAAACGTAATGCCGGGACGATACGGCGTATATATATTATCTAACAGGGTATATAATATAGTTTTTTTTTTTAATGGGTGAAAATGGAATGGTAACCCCGCCCGCGCTATCGGTATACACCGGCGAGGCACCAGTGAAGAATGATAGGTAAGAATGAATGCAGGTCAGTTGGCCCACCATGATGAATTCGACAAGAATTAAACAAGATGGTTTCCAGGGGGAACCGCGTGGAGGTCAACTTGGGAGGGTGTATTGCCAGTAATGGGGCTATTAGACCCCATTACTAACAATCCCTTTCCCCCCAATATAATATAGTTTGGAATATGTTTCAGTCACGACTGGCGGTGAACTCTGTAACGCGGGGCGATTATAGTAGGCCGCTGCAAATATCCAAGTTTGTGATGGAACTCAACGCTGGCTTTAGGTGAGGTTATTTAAAGGACCTTAATGCAGTATCTAATTATATCAACTACTAACTGTCCATTGCTGGACATAGACTTTCCCTCATAAGGAGAGTTTGAACAATAGTTGCTATGCTTGGCAAGCGGGTTTTTTTCAATGGGTGATAATGGAATGGTAACCCCACCCGTGCTAACGGTATACACCGGCGGGGCACCAGTGAGGGATGATAGGTGAGGATGAAGTAGGTCAGTTAGCCCATCGTGACGAATTCAATAAGAATTGTTCACGATGGTTTCCAGGGGGAACCACGTGGAGGTCGACCTAATAGGGCAAATTGCTAACAATGGGGCTGTCAAACTCCATTGCTAACAATCCCTTTCCCCCCTGGCAAGCGGGTTGGCAACCGCAGTTTGACTTTTCGTGATGAATCAAGAGGGACGCCGCTGCCCATACCTAAACCATTTTTTTTAATAGATAATAATGGAATGGTAACCCCGCCAGCGGTATACACTGGCGAGGCACCAGTGAGGGACGATAGGTGATGACGAAGGAGGTTCACGATAATTTCCAGGTCGAACCGCGTGGAGGTCGACTTGACAGCGTACATTGTCAGCAACAGGGATTGCCAATTCCCATAATAAACAATCTCTTCTCCCTCACTTGCATCCGTTGATCCCTTGAAGGATAGGGTAGTTTTATCCTGATAGAAAAAAAAAATACTTGGTTTAGAAATTTGAAATAGAAAAAAAATAGTTGACGGTGGAGGGAAAGAGGGGGGCATTCTGTCGGATTAGTTTTTTTTTATACAACTTAAAATGGCAAACAAGCTGACGGCCCACCAGATGGAAAGTGGTAACCGTCGCCTACAGACATGAGCAGTACCATAGACATAACAGAGTATACTGTTTCGCCCATGATACCCCCAATGCGTTGCCATTCCTGAGGACTCAGGTGTTATTCCTCTGTACCCTGTAAATTCACGCCACATCCCACCCTTTAAACCGAAACACAGCCATGCAAACACAACTGCTTCACGGTAGAAACACTTGTTATACTATGGTTATTATTGATGGACAGGTTATTAAGTTTGAAGAATGATCACCTTCGCAAACGCTTCGACGCGCTCAAATACGATGTGAAGAAGATCGAGGAGGTGGTATACGACCTCAGCATCCGAGGGTTGCTGCCCAAGACCGAGCCGGGCACCTTGTAGTCTGGATCTCATCACCTCATCACCGGCTCCTGCATTGAGACTTGAAAATTACGTACAGAGTGTGTCGTGTCAACAGATTTTGATTTTGTAGAAATACCGACTTCAAAAAGTAGGAGGTTCTCGTTTCGGTTGTATTTTTTTTTATGTTTGTTACCTCATAACTCGGTTATTTACAATCTTATTAGGAATTTTTTTTATCTGACAGGATATACATACAGATAATCTAATATATAAAGTTCTCGTGTCGCGGTGTTTGTTACCAAACTCTTCCGAAACGGTTTTACCGATTTTTTGAAATATGCACCCGATATGCACACAAATATCGGGTAGGTCTGAGAATCGGCTAACATCTATTTTTCATACCCCTCAATGATGGGTGACCCACCTCTAAATATTTTATTTTTATTATATTATGACTTAGCATTGAAAAGTACATACAAATTCAAATTTTCACGCTTTTACGATCAACCTCTGTTTTTTAATAGCGATTTTTATATGCCGCAATAGGATTGCAAGATAGCAATCGAATGTAATAATTGTAGTACGATAAATTTTCATATATAGTTCTCGAAATAATGTATATGGTAAAACAACGTTTGCCGAGTCAGCTAGTATACTAATTGTGAAATTAAAATAATTGGTTTTATCCCAGTTAAAGTTAGTTTTTTTTTATTATTATGGCTCATATACCATATGGAATGGTATTTAATTTTAAATTTAGTAAACTATCATGATGAATTCAACAATAATATAATCACGGTAGTTTCCAGGGAGAACCGCGTGGAGGTCGACCTGATAAGGTATATTGCTAGCAATGGAACTGATAATCCGCATTACTAACAATCCTCCCCCCCTGCAATGAGCGGTTATAAATGTCTAGAACTCGATATATAGATATCGAATATCACTCATTTCTAATTACAAAAAGTATCTGTTGACATGCACACGTGTACTTAAAAAAACTATTTTGTCAAAACATCCAATTACATTGGAATTTAATTCCAGTATTGTTGGGGTGTTTTTGTAACCTATTGTATAAGTCTGAAATGATGTAGAGACCTAGAAATAAGTATAATTTATAATAAGTCTTAATTATAAGTTTAATGGTGATTGCTGGTTTTTTATTTGACATTGGAAAGAGGCTCCTTCAGGGTTCTTTCCTTTCGTCAACGCCTGAGTAATACCCTAGTAATGTATTTTTTTTAATGGATGATAATGGAATGGTAACCCCGCCTGCGCTAATGGGATACGCTGGCGGAGCACCAGTGAAGGGTGATAGGTGAGGATGAAGCAGGTCAGTTGACCCATCGTGACTAATTCAACAAGAATTGTTCATGATGGTTTCCAGGGGGAACCACGTGGAGGTCGACCCAATAGGCTCATATTATTGCTAGCAATGAGGTTGTCAAACTCCATTGCTAACAATCCCTTTCCCCCATGTACATGAGCAGTCGTTTCATTGGCGTCAAAACAGCCTGGTATTGTAGGCGTTCATAGGCTACAGTAACCGCTTACCATCAGGTGGGCCGTATGCTTGTTTGCCAACTGTGGTATTAGATAGATAGATAAATAATTTATTTGCATTACTTACAGCACACACAGCAACAGACACAAATGCACAGTGAAAAAAAAAGTGGATATGGCAGTTAATTTACAGGATACAGAAGAATAACACTTTAGTCCTCAGAAATAGCAACGCATGGGGGGTATCATGGGCGAAACAGTATACTCTGTTATGTCCATGCTACTGCTCATGTCTATAGGCGACGGTTACCACTTTCCATCAGGTAGGCCGTCAGCTTGTTTGCCATTCTAAGTTGTATAAAAAATTCAATGTAACAATTTTCATGTCTAGGATAAAGTTGCGGGTATAAAACTAGTAAATTAACAAAATAAAAGCTTTTCATTATAAATCAACGTTTATTACAAACATCACACTTACTTGAACAGGTACTTTCAGTTTTATTACACAGTGAACGCTCTATATAAGCAACATTCTTTATATTTTACTTATTCTACTCAACTTAGTAAAAGAAATAAGTAAAAATATTTTCCACACGGTAAGTATTTTTATACGACAACATAACCTTCAAGAAAAAGAGTATATTCCTTTTTAAAAGGCCGGCAGCACACCTGCAATGCCGTTGGTGTTGTGAGTGATCATGGGCGGCGGTAGTCACTTACCATCAGGTGAACCGCAAGCTCGTTTGCCCCGTGTTGTAAAAAAAATATTTTTTTATCCTGTAAGCAACTTTCTCCAATAAGATTTTTTTTTTATTGAAATTGGTTCAAATGAGTTGCTTATATAGAGCGTTCTATGTATTACTTATTTTTAGTAACAAAAACTTATATTCCTTTTTCAACAAATAACAATATTAGGTCGCATATCCACTAGTAAAGTTTTATTTCAAAACAAATATATGTTTTATATTGATTATCAAAGGAAGATTGATCTTCCTCATCAATATAATCATTTGAAAATTACCCTTGGACAAGGTGCACGAATCTATTGAAGGAATCTTTTAAAAAGAGAGAAAAAGACATCACACGTCTCCGTCTCATTCTATCGTATGGTCTCGCTAGCGGTAACAATAGACATTACGTTCTCTAGACGAAGTACAAACGAATCTTGATAAAATCTTTCTCAATTGAGCGCTGATCGAAGCGATTGGATTAACATGACATAACAAAAATTTACTATGCCTTATCAGGTCGACCTCCAGGCGGTTCCCTCTGGAAACCATCGTGACTAATTTATCGTTGAATTCGTCACGACGGGCTAACTGACCTGCCTCATTCTCACCTATCATCCCTCACTGGTGCACCGCCAGCGTATACCGTTAGCGCAGGTGGGGTTACAATTACATTATCATTCATTAAAAAAAATTTACTTGTGAATATACAAAACAATCAAAACACAGCGTTAGCTTTGTATAAATGAACTGCTGTCCCCAAACAACTTGGGGCGACATCTACATTTTAATAGTAAACAACACTGGACATATGTATGAATAGCGTCATCTAGACTCAAACTAAGCAGATCTTTAAGAAATGAAAAAAAAAAGAACTGCAAAGCTATCTGTTTTATACTAATTTTACAAATAGACAAGATTTGATTGTTTTTTTTTTTTATGTAATAGATTAACTCAAAAACTACTTAGCAGATTTAAAAAATAATTTGACCATTAGAAAGTTATATTAATAGCAAGTAACATGGGAAATTTTATTAATTTAAAAAATATAAAAAAAATTAGAAAATGTCTGTACAAATACAATAATGTATCCCAAGATTCCGTGACAAACCAGGAGTAATGTATTATTCTTTAAGTGGTGCAAAAAAAAAAGTAAATCAATAAATATTTTCTCTCTATTATGGACTTTCAAAAGCTAAATTTAATATAGTTTTGACACAATCCTATAAATGTTAATACTGGTCTATATATATATATATATATATATATATATATATCGAGCCTCAAAAATGGGTAGACTTTTTGTCAAATTAGCTGATTCATTTTTTATCAGTGTGTTTAACTTCTGTTTAGCGGTACCACTGCCCACTCACTACTTCCTATGCCACTGCGTTAGGTTGACTGGAAGAGATCTCTTTTAGAGATGAGTTCGCCTTTGCTAACATTGTTATTAACTTACTGTTGTTACTGTATGTTTTAGTGCAATAAAGAATATATATATATATATATATATATATATATATATATATATAGAAGTTATAAATGAAATATAACTATTTATCGAGTAAAATTATAATATATGAAAAAGTTGACCCAGTTTTCTCGAAGCATTTCTATTGAGACACTCTTATCTACATAATCTAAAATTTGACTATAAAAATAAGACATTGGATTTTTTTCATTGACCTTCAAACAAATAAAAATTATAAAGTGTTACAAACCTATGTTAACTATTAGATTGTTTTGTCTCTCTCTGATTTATACAAAAAAACAGAGACAAAACAGTTCAATAGCCAAAATAGGTTTGAAACGTTTGACGTTTTTATAAATATTTTTAGTTTCAAATACATAACTGAACTGTAGCTTACTCCGTCATGTCTTATAGAAATAAAAAAAAAACAATTTTTTTTATACCACTGAAGTGGCGCAAACAGTCCCTAGTTCTGCATTAAGATTTTTTTGTGATATCAAATTAAAATTTTGGAGATAGAAAAATAACGCTTTAGAATTGACCCCAATGTATGCTAGGAACGTCTATAGGGCCATTTATTAATTATGTATGGACGAGAACTATCAAAATCACTTTTACCTTATATTTTACAAGAATGTGCATTTTCTAATATAGAATGGCGGACATTTTATGGCCAGTCTTACGGTAAGCAATTATGAGATCTATGCTTTAATTTCTAATGTACAATTTACATATTCTTATTAAAAAAAAAAAAAAAAAAAAACTATTAAGTTGTACATATAACAAATTTAGATGACTAGTTAGTAAAACTAGATAAAATCATAGGATAGAGAGCCCGAGAAATCTTTGTATGTGAGTGGAAAGGGCGGTGATGGGGAGGGGGGGGGGGGGATATATGGCCAGTTTGTCGTAATTTAAATAAACAAAGGCCCCTAGCAATGCTTAATATTTAAATTCAGAAAAAAGCTGATTCAGTCTTATCTATTATTCAAAACATTATTACATTAGGATTTTACGCTTATTGCGATATTTTTTTTAATTACAAAATAATTCCCTTACTTATAATAATATCAAATTTAAATAAAAATATTTCCGATTTCGAATTTTGTCTTTTTATTTTGTATACTATTCCCAACTCAAAACATAGTAACATAATTTTTAAATAGGTATATAGTTTTTATAAATAAGAGAGTTGTAATTATAATAACTGATCGCCATACTGCGGAAATGAAATGGAGCTAATTTTATTCACTGGCAACACCGACATTTAAATGCAATCATAAATTGTTATTTACTGTTTTTTTTTTTCCTTTTCGAGTCTTTGTCCTTTTAAATTTTAATAAAAAAATCGTTGAATTCTTAAAATTAATAATACTAAGACATAATCTACAAATTTTATTTCTTAATTTTAAATTATATAGGACGATTTTCAATACGACATATCTAATTTCCGTGTCTTCTTTTTTAGTGTACAGATACGTTGACGTCCTTAGACAGCGTTTGATAAAAATGCTTTCTTTTATATTTTGGAGGTATCGGCTTTTTTACATACATACATACAATATATAAAGCACAATTCAACGGGTTGACAGAAGTTACACAGGGGTCGTATTTGATAATCGTACTAAGTAAGATCTTTTTTCCATAATTACAGTTGGCACCAAATGACAACGCTTCTAAACCTTGATAATGATAAATAAAAAAATAATGGCATTTCAGTTCGTTAAACAAACAGCTGGTTGCCAAAAAAATAATCACCCGCAAAAGTCGGGTTTTTTATTTGTGGTAAGATTATATTAAAATCACATGATTAATTACAACTAGTGTGTACTCGCATATAAGGCACTTACTACTTACCTTGATTGGAAACGTTAAAGCAAACTAAAATATCAAAAATACAACAATGTAACAAGAAATACTTAGTTTTTAGTCCCACACGACACTAAAACGAGCTATATCGATTCCAACGTACAGACAAAAATTGTTAAAACATACATAATCGTAAGATTCTTTATCTATGTCTACAGATATAATTATATTATCTATGTTCGTTTTAATATCTGTAACACACCAATTATCTGTATTCAAGCCTGCATTGTACGATTCTAATCTGTTGAATATTTTGCTCAAATTCTGACATAGAGTATTAATTTTTATTTTCATATTGTAGCATTCATCTTCTTCGGTATTATTGTCTATGATTTTAAAGTCACCGGCCAGATTCAAAGTGTTCTCGAGGAAAAACAAACTTCTTTCATTATGGCAAGCATAAACTAGGACGCCATCTTGAATGCCGTGACATTGTAATAGCGGTAATTCGTCTTCTTTGTCAATCGATTCTGATATTATATTTTGTAATTCAATTAAATATTCTTTTGTCATTATTTTTCTAGGATAATCTTTGGGTACAATTGATAATTTTTGTGAATTTTCAAAGTATAGTATTTTGGTTTTTTTACTATTATCAGGCATAGACTCTGCCGAATCCGATCTGGATCTTTTGCTAGAGGAGGATAGATGATTAACTATAGCATCATTTTCATTCTTAATTTCTGTATTACAATTCGATTCATCAGTGAAAACGTCATCGTTATCATAAAATACATTTTCTAAATCTTTATGACTCTTTTTGGTAAACGACGCTGTTTCACTTTCCATCGAATTTTTATTTGTATCATGAATAATTTTATTCGTAATTACGTACTTTTTATCAATTTTTTCTTTTACAATTTCAAGTGAAGTTTGATCGTCGCTTTTTAACATTTTATCATATTCAAGGGTGGAAACCAAATGTTTGTCTGTAGAATCATCTGTGTTTGATTTTAAATCATCATTGTCTATTACTTCTATATTTATACATTCAGAAGTATTATTTATGGGTACATTCTCAGTTTTTATGTTGTCTTTTTTCAAACAGACTTTCATAAGGATGAATTTACTGTAAAGAATATATAGTGATTTACCATCTTCACCATCCAAGGAGGGACTAAACACTAATATACTATATTACTACATAATCAGTTACTACATGACAGTAAAAATATATAATAAATTACACACAGAATACGGAGATCTGACAGACAAAAAATTTAGTGGAAAACTTTACAATCGGCTTATTGACAAATGACAAAAAATTTAGTGGAAAACTTTACAATCGGCTTAGTGACAACTTTTATTTACTTAAAGACTTTTTTAATGCAAAATTTTAAGAACAAATGAAATATTTGCACGCCACACGGTTGAATCTTAATCTGTCTGCATGGGTACCTCTATCCCATTCGTGTTTCTGCCTTAAAACAGCTATGCCTATATGGATGTGTTTCGGTTTGAAGAGTGCTACATAGTAATGAAATTACATGATAATCATCATCCTCCGACCCTTATGCAAATTATTTGCGGTTGGCGAATTCTAATTTTTATAATACACAAACTTTTGCTTTAAAGACTGACTGCCTGTCTGATGTCAACCCTTCTTGGGAGGGAGGGAATTGTCAGTAATGAGGAGGGCAATCCCCATTGCTCTTAATATACCCAATTAGGTCAACCTTCATACGGTTCAGCAGCAACCTGCCTGCCAGGCGGGGTAAGTACTGATATACCCTCCTCCCCCCCAATAGAAGGCCTGTGTTCAGCAGTGGAATGATAACGTTACTAACTAGAATAATATATATATATATATATATATATATATATATATGACTCAGGTGTTATTCCTCCGTACCCAGTAAATTCACGCCATATCCCATCCTTCAAACCGAAACGCAGCCATGCAAACACAACTGCTTTACGGTTGAAACACGAATGGGACAGAGGTACGCAAGCAATCGACTTATACATATATATATAGCAATAAAACAATTTCACTCACCGACTACTCTCGTGGAACACCAAATTCAAGTTGATGTCTTGATAGAACTCACTAATATCACACATTATGCTCTTCTCAAAGTCTGTCCCGTGGTGCAGACAATTCTGCTTATTGTTCACCATGGCGACCAGGCTCTTCGCGTACTCATAATACTCCTCACATACTTGCTCGACAAAGGACAATTCTCTTGTGTCCTCTTGTTTGTTCTTGAGGAATTCCAGTACGTTTACTAACATGAAAACTCTGTAATTGAAGCTGTTGACGCTTTCGTTCACTTCGTGTGGCGGTTGGAAAGTGGTAGGCCACGTGCCGTCTGGGTTCTTGCTGATGTAAACCTGTTTCGGATTGAGGGTAGTCTCTGGGGTCTCTTTTTCTCTTGGGTTTATTATTGCCCACTTTTTGATTGCGAGTTCCCTGTAAACAGTGAGTAGTCTCTATTAATTATGGGAGGTTTTTTTTTAATGGATGATAATGGAATGGTAACCCCGCCGCGCTAACGGTATACACTGACGAGGCACCAGTGAGGGATGATAGGTGAGAAATAAATAAATAAATAATAATTTATTTGCTCGAAATGTGGTACAAAGGTCTTAAACGGTATCGGAGCTACACATTTCGCCTTATCTAAAGGCATGCACATTTTGTCTTAGCACATTTTAGTTAGTATTTCGTGACTAACACTTTAAAGTAAAAATTTATCAATTACGTATGGCCAATTAATTATTCTAAATACATATTAATTGTTACATTGAATTAGTTAATTATGTCAACGTTTAAAAATAGCAGATATTATGGTTATAAAGCATTAAAGCATTGTACATGTCATATTATTAATATTGTTACATAAAGTGCATTCTTAGTCTAATCTACCATTCAGACTTACAGACAGATTCAGACAGAATGAAAAGGCAGGTCAGTTGATGAATACACCTGGAATTCAGCACTATGGTTTCCAGGTGGAAACCATAGTGCTGAAATACACCCAACACAACCCAAAAGCAATACACCCAACTCAATTGCTAGCAACGGAGATGAGTTCTCTCTAGAGGGAAATTTTGTACAAAAGATGTCTGCTTGGCACCTCTGTCCTATTAATATTTCGGCCGTGAAGAGCAATATATTGTTAGCAATGGGAGTGGTACGCATTACTAACAATCCCACCTCCCCCCCCCCCCATGGAAGCTTACGTGTATGAATGGTGGGTGGCTACTTCATCCTCGTCTGTATCTAATAACGTTCTGACAATTCTGCGATTATTTATTATGGCAACCTTTTGTAGGGGGACAAGGAGATTTACTCCTAGACCTATTTGTTTTTAGACTATGGTGTAAGTGGTTGGGAATGACACCTGTCGATGAGAGGACAATCTATGTAGATTTTTTCTGTTTTTCGATTAATAATAATAATATTTTTTATTTTTCCACCACAACCATATTACAATTCAATTGGTAATAATTGCATGAAGCTCAACCTCAACCTTTTACCAGAGGGAGACTTTGTACAAAAGTCGACTGCTCGGGTACCTCTGTCCCATTCGTGTTTCTACCGTGAAGCAGTTGTGTTTGCATGGCTGTGTTTCGGTTTGAAGGGTGGGATATGGCGTGAATTTACTGGGTACAGAGGAATAACACCTGAGTCCTCAGGAATGGCAACGCATGGGGGTTATCATGGGCGAAACAGTATACTCTGTTATATCCATGGTACTGCTCATGTCTCTAGGCGACGGTTACCACTTTCCATCAGGTGGGCCGTCAGCTTGTTTGCCATTCTAAGTAAAAAAAAACCTAGTTGTGGGAAGCTGGCGACTAAATTGGGCACCGAGTAGCCTGTGTATTATAACAGTATTACAGTGTACTGGTCCTTCGAGCCGGATCAATTTGTTTAGGCCTTTACTAGTAAAGAATGATGATTTAATGATAAAACAGTGGATTGTTAAACTGTTTTTAAAATAATTCTCATTGTGGTCAATTGAATTTGAACAAAACAATATAATATAAAGATACATGTACGAGTACAGTGGCGTTACACGAA